>NC_037341.1:1800000-2100000 GCF_002263795.3 Bos taurus
GCTCACGGACAGCGTGGAGACATTCTCTGTCTTTGTCCCGGGCCCCGTACTGGGCCCCTGGTGGGCAGCAGGCTCCCCGGGCTCCCCCAGGCTGGGGGGTGCTGGCTCCATGGGGGGCGGTGGGGGCAGGGGCTGCTGGGGCGGTGGGGGTGGCGGGGGCGGAGGCGGCGGGGGCTGGGTGGGGGGCGGCTCGGGGGGCCCGCTGCCGGGGGGCTGGCGGGAGGGCGGGCTGCGGGCCGGGAGCCCCGCGTCAGGCGCCATGCTGAGGTGGATGAGGCGGGTCTGGGGCATCTGGTCAATGTGGATGCTGTACTTGGGCTCCTCCGGGGGCTTGGGCCGCAGCGTGGCCGTGGCCGTGGGCAGGATAACGTAGCTTGTGTCCAGGGCTTTCTCCTGGGCCCGGCTCAGCTCCGAGTCCAGCTTCTTGAAGATGTCCCCGTCGCCAACGAACGACGACTTGGGCGCCCTGTCTTTCTTGAGGGTCAGGGAGTGGTTGGGGAAGTCGGGCAGGGGCCCGCCGGGGCAGCGGGGCGAGCCGTGCAGGTGCAGCTTGGATACATTGGCCGGCAGGCTGTTGAAGTTGGAGGGCGCCTTGGCATGGGCCAGCTTCAGCTTCTCCTCCTCCGGCTGCGATGGCCGTTTGAGCGTGCCTGTGATGGTGGCCGTGCGGCAAGCTGCAATGTCCTTGTTCAGCACTGTGGGGACAGACAAGGGGGTCAGGGTGGCTGAGGGGGGTGGCGCCGGGCCCCCCTGGGTCTCAGCTGCTGACTGATCTGGGCACCCGCCAGCCTTGTGTTTGGTGCTGTGGCAGCCTGTGCTACCATGTGCCTTCAGTGGAGGCTGGCACGCAGGGGTGCCTCCCTGTAGAGCACAGACGACTGCCACCCACAGCAGCTGGCAGGCGCACAGGGGCAGCCCGTGTTGCCTGGCGGTGTGGCACACAGCCCCCCTGCAGGTAGGACCGCACACCGGCCTCTCTGCTGTGCAGCTGCAGGACCAGGCTGCCTTGACCTCCACCCGATCTGGGCCGCAGCGTCCCCAGCGCCTGCCTCGTCCCTGCCGGTCAGCTCGGCCTCTACCAGCCCACAGAAAATGCAAAGCGACAGGCAGCGCTGCCCACAGCCCTCTGAGGCCCAGTCCTCGGGAAACCTGCTCTGGAGGGAGCGCCCTCCCCGCCACGCCTGACACCAGCACCGGCGGTGGACAGGCGCCCATGTCACACCCTGGCTCGTCAGCTGCTCCTGCTTCCTCCTCCTCTAAGCTGCACAGACCAGTGGGCACTGGCCCACCCTGGTCCTCCTTCTCGTCCTCCCCAACAGCCAGGGTCCCAGGCCCCTTCTGTTCTCCACCCCGACCGCCAACACTAACACCCAGTCTGCAGTCCTGCTCTGCCCTGGTCCTCGCGGCCCAACCAACCTACCAATTTCCCTGCCAAACCTGCTCCCTGCCACTCGTCTCAGGTTCAGGGTCGGGAAAGGTCCCCTTGCTGCCTCTCCCATGCGTGTCCCTCCCCTCCAGCTGTCCACCTGGAGCCTGGGTCTAGCCCCGTGGGCCTCCCCTGAGCAGATTCCCTGCAGGCCTCCTGGGCACTCGCTGGGGCCCCCATCTGCCCTGTGCTGGCCTGGGCGGGCCCCTGTGCCCTGGCCCCTGACTCCTCTCAAGGAGACAGGCCAGGCTGAGCCAGGTTACCAAAGACAAACAAATTGGACGCTCACAGAGGCCAGCTCCACACAGGACCGGGCCCAAGACCCCAAATGCTCTCAACTCTGGGGGTCACCTCTCAGGAAGGTTGGCACATGAGGCGAAAATGGAGCAGGAATCAAGCCAGAGATCACCTCCTCCAGGAAGCCTTCCTGGTGTTCTTCTGGCAACACCTGACGCTGCCCACCCAGGGCTGGCCCCGCCCTTCCCCACGGCCACCTCTAGAAAAGATGCTCCCAGATGTCTGACGGGTCAGAGGGGACAGAACCAGCTGGTCCTGCGAGGCCCTGACACCTGGCTCACAATACAACACCTGGACAGCTTCCTTTCACTGGGCAAGCGATTCTGGTTTTGCACTTGCTTCCTGGAAACCCGCCTAAGGCTCACTGCTCCCAGTGACGTGCCCCCAGCCTGGAAGCGCGGCCAGCCCCGCCTCCGCGGATGGACCAACAGTGAGGAATGACGGCAACACAGAAGGCAGGCCTGCGAGGGGGCAGGAGGGCGGGCCGCTCCGGGCCTCACAGAGCCGGCTCGGCCACACTCCCCACAGGGGACAGAGGGCTGAGGATGGGGGCACGCGGGGGTGAAGAACGGGCCAGGCTGGGGTCGGGGAGCCCCAGAAGGTGCTCTCCAGTGCTGAGTGCTCCCCAAGCACGGACGCCCCTCCCCTGCTGGGCCTGAGCCTCAGGACGGCTCTCTGAGCCCACCGCTTCTGCCCCCGGGACCCTGCGGGCAGCCTCGGGGCAGTGGCCGGGGGATGGAGGTGGTTGGTAGGTGTGAGATGAGGACAGCGGACAGACGCATGGAGAAAAGAAGAAACAGTGGGCCCAGGCCAGGGCCACCTGTCGCTCTCACCTGTCAGGCGCTCACCTGATCTACAGGCCAGATCCACGTCCTTCTCAAAGTCGGTCTACGAGACAGAGATGGGCAGCGTGAGGGCCTGAGGGCGGGCGAGGCAGGGCGGGGCAGGGCTGCCTGCAGGCTGGGGAGGAGGGCCGCCCTGGAGCTGCAGCCACACCTCAGAGTGGCGTGTGTGATGCGGTGCGTGTGCACGCGTGTGCAAGCTCCAGAGGGCCCAGGGTGTCCACAGGTCCAGGGTGCCCGTGGGTGATGCGCTGACGCAGAGCGAGCCTATGCGCCCCTGCGGGCCCACGCGTGCGCAGCCGTGTGCCCGCGCCTGTGTGTGCACGCACCCGCACACGTGAGCACGCTCCCTTTCTGGGCGTCTGTGATTAGGAACGGCTCGCTCACACCCTTGGCCTCTGGTCTGTCCAGAGAGATGGAACACACAGAGGGTCCCATACCAGAACCCCTGCTGCCCACCCACTCATGTGTCAGGAAGAGGCCTGCCCCCCATCACCCCTATGGCCCCCACCACAGCCCTCAGGACGAGGAAGTGGAGGCCAGCCGGCCCGGGATAGGCACAGTGGGGTCAGGACGCAGGCGTTCATGCCGGGGCGGGACTCGCCGCCCCTGCAGCGGCAGTCGTCCTACACGCCACCCCCCGAGGCTAGGAGGTGGGAGAGGCGGAGGAGGGTGGTCCCCGCCCCGCCTCCAGGGAGCACCCCGGCTGGGGAACCCGGCTCTGGCCACCCAGGCAGGGCAGTGGCCTTCTCCCAGGCCTTGGGGCCCCGGGGGATGGCAGGGCCCTTAGTTAAGACTGGAAGTTCCTTCCTGGCAAATGTGGGGACCAAGTTGTGAGAAAGATCACAGGGTCTTTGCCCAGAGGTCAGAGGCCAGGAGAAGTGTCAGGGGATCCGGGACCTGGCTTCCGCCCACCTCAGACCCCTGCCTCACCCTTGAAAACGCCTCCCTGAGCCCATCCGCTAGCTTCTGCCAAGGCCCTGCCTGTGAGGTGGCCGGCACCCCGAAGACTGAACGAGCACTTCCCACATGCTGGGGGCACCCAGTGGGCAGCAGGCACCAAATGATAACATGGAGAATTCACCCAGGATGTTACCAGGGTCTGAACAGGCGGCTTGGTGGGGCTCAGGGAAGGCTCCCTGGAAGAGGTGAGACCTGCAAAGTGGGCAGCAGGAGTAGGCAGGGGTGTGCAATGCCCGAAACTGGACGGTGTGTGGAACACAAGAGGACCAAGGAGTCAGGCCCTTGGGGATGCGTGAGCACAAGCTCACGGCGGGGAGGGCTGCGGGGGGCGCGGAAGGTGTGCGCATGGCCTGACATCCAGAGGGCGGCGTGCGGACAAAGGGCACGGCTGGCGCCAGAGGATGAGCCCGGGGCGGACGCCGGCCCCGCCCAGCTCCCTCATCCCTTGACCCTGTCCACGCCCCCAGACTGTGGGTTTCACCTCGGCGAGACCCCAGCCTCAAACTGGGCTCAGAGGTCCTCCTAACGGGGCTGCTGGGGCCGAGCAGGGGCTGCCTGTGTCCCGGCCCCGAGCCCTACCATGAGCTGGGCGTGGCCGTTCTGGAAGGAGCCCCCTGAGTCCCCGTTGCCCTCCTCCTGGCGGTCCACCACACGGCACTTCACAGCGTCCTGGACCTGCGGATGGAGAGCAGAGGCAGTCAACGGCCAGCTACGCCCCCAGCGCCGGGAAGGCAGGTTCGAGTCCAGCAGGCAGGATCTCGGTGAGGGGCAGGCCTATCGTGGGTTGCACGGGTCCACGTGCCACGGCGGGGGTGGGTGGGGGGCGCTCACAGGGGCACCTGCTCGTCTGTGGGCCAGAGCGTGGCACGGCACGCGGGGCAGCTTCAATAGCAGCTGCCCAGGGCCCGGCCTCTGCTCTGACCTCTGAGATCTCCTCTATGCCCGTCTTGGGGTGAAAACTCAAAAACCACGGAGCTCTGGGCCCCTGAGAAAACGCTGCAAGGCTCCTGTTAGGAATCTGTGGGTAAGAGCCCACACCGCCAGCCTGAGTCGGCTGGTGTCCAGATGTGTCCTGAGTCACTGTGGCCAGCACATCCCTGAATGTCTGGGGCCAGCTGGGGTCAGGCCCTTGCTCCCTTATCACCAAGAACAGAGCGCTCCGTGAAAGGGGTGAGCCATCACGGCCTTGGGCTCTTCAGAGGGGAGAGAGAGGGCGGCTGCGAGTGAGGGGCCGGGAGCAGGAAGCAGCAGCAGAGGAGGAGGAGGAGGAGACCGAGTTAGCCATGGATGCTGCTGGTCTGTGTGAGTGGGAGCCACGGCCGCCACCTCCGCCTGCTGCAGACAGCACCAGGCGCGGGGACAGCAGTGAGCAGAGCACCTGTCCTCAGGGTGCTGACACTTCAGAGGCCACAAGGCGGGGCTCAGGGAATAAAGGAAGGTGCAGGAAGCTAAAGCACGGAGAGTGGGCTGGGCTATGTACGGAAGGCTGCCTGGAGGCCGTGTCCTGAGTTACGGTGGGGAGAGCTGGGAGGAGGGCTTCCAGACACTGACCCAGCACACACCCAAGAATACGTGCCCAGTGACCCCGGCCACTGAGCCTGTGCTACTGTGAGGACTGGGAGAACCCAATGCACACGGCCACCCGGCCGGTCAGGTCTTGCTGGCCCCAGGGCTGTAGACACGCGGAGCACACTCCCAATCTCATGCTCACCGACCGGCCAACAAACGTCTGCTCGGCCCTGCAGCATGCCCAGCAGGGCAGGCCTGGCCCAGGAGACGGTGGACTCGAGGGTACGGAGGACACGCTGTCCCCTGGCACGGACGGCCGCGGGCTCCCCATGTCTCATTTCCTCGTGCTGCGACCGACTCCGTGGGTGCCGGCAGAGACCCTGCTTGTGCCCCTGTTGGGATGTCCTGTGCCCATGGGGCCGGCGTCTGAGTGCCCCTCCTGGCCCATCCTCTCCAGCATAGCTGAGCGGGCGCAGGGGGCCAGGCCCCTCCCACGGGACCCTGGAGCTCACCGAGGGCAGGGGAGGCCGGTCCATGGGTCCTCCGGCCCAGCCCTGCAGGCGCACATGGGGGCTTCCGAGCCCATCGTCTAGTGTCCCAAGGGGCGGCCTGGAGCTCCCGACAGCCCGGAGCTTGTGCCAGCCCACGCAAGCCCACCCTTGGCGTGGCCTGCCCTCCACGGGACGTCCGTCACCTGAATCCACCTCTGACTTCTGCCCTCACCCCTTGGGACACAGCCTCTGCTCCTCCATCTTCCCAGTGCTTCCGTCTCTACTCAACATCTTTGCTGCCCACAGGCAATCTTCCTGACCCAGGATGTCACTCTGTCGTTGCTGCCCATCTTGTTTCACAGATGGCGAGGCGGCTGAGGGCCAGAAACCCGGGCCACCGCAGCCTCAGTCCATCCAAGGTGAGTGGGCACGAGCTACTCTGGGGGCTGTCCCGAGGCTCCTTAATGCACGTGTGCAGGGGAACAGGCCCAAGCAGGTGCTGGGCTGAGGGAGCGAGGTTCTCTCTGCAGGGCGTCAGCGTGGGTCCATAAAGTCACCTCCGCCTGGGCCATCTCTGGCTCCAGCATGGGCGGCCCCCGCCTGTCTCAGGGGAGGCTCTCCCTGGGCCCTCAGGACTAGAGAGCGGACACGCAGGACCGACTGGACGTCTGCAGGTGGCGGGGGCACCACTCCCTTGGCAGAAACGTCAGGGCTCCGCCCTGCTGTCTTTCCTGCAGCAGGAGCCCCTGGGGAGGGGCGTCCCCGTCTCCCCCAGGTGTGAGCAGGGCAAGGGGTGGGCTCGGCTGTCCCTGCCAGGGCGGCCCTATCTTCAGCTGTGCAGAGCCCCAGGCCAGGGCCCTGGCGTCCACGCCCAGAGGAGAAGCTCTAGGCAGGGAGGCTGGGTGGGCCACGCCGGCTCAGCAGACAGAAGACAGATCGCCCCTCAGGGTCTCAGGACTCCCCTGCACCGAGGGACGCTCTGGCCTGGCCTCCTGGGCTGCCCAGCACGCTCACTGCCCTCCACGAGACCCTGGGGTGGGCTCTAGTCTAGCAACGTCTGATGCTGGCATGTCAAACTCCCGCCCCCCAGGATAGGGCATATCACCTCCGTCGTTGATACCAGCCAAGAGACGGTCGGGCAAGGGTTCGGTAAAAAACCTTCTCCTATACCTTCCGAAGAAGCCCAGAAAATGCCACAGTGGGAGTCCCAGCTGCCCCGGGAGCCATTCCCGCCTCTGGGCCCCCACCAGCCAGAGTACAAGCCCCATCTCGGCTGGAGCCAGCACAGGGCACCGGAGCGGCTTCTACAAGAAGCTGTTGTGTTGACTGAGCCCCGGCTGCATGCTGGGCCCAAGTCCAGTCTCTCAGAAGAGTCAGGGCCCAGGAAGCTGCCCCTCCCCCACTTCCTGCCTCCTTCCAGAACCTTCCGGCCCCGGGGAGGTGGCTTCCCAGTGTCCAGTGCCAGGCTGATCGCTCATCCTCAGCCTGGAGGGCAGTGCGGGCCCCTGGCCCCGCTGCGAGGCCCAGGGAGGGAGGGCACCCCCCTGCCCGCCGGCCCACCTCTCTCCGTAGGATGCAGTGCACCATCACGATGACGAAGCCCTCCAGCGAGTCGAAGACAGCAAAGAGGATCTGGAAGAGGGCGGACCTGCGGTCGGTGACGGCGAGCACAGCAGACATCCAGGTCAGCGCCAGCAGCGGCAGCACCACGCAGGAGCTCCACAGCGAGGCCCTGCGGACGCGGCGGGCGTCAGGGCTGCCCTGGAACCTGATGCCCGCCGGGCTTGCCCCGGGGACAGGCCGGGTCACCTCCCTTCCTGGGCTCAGGCTTACCTCCCTTCCCGGGCCAGTCCCCGCCGTGCCCTCTCCCCCCACCGGAGAAACCCGCCCCCACCCAGCCCGGCTGCCTCCTCTCCTGGGGAGCCGACTTTGCCAGCAACACCCTCAGCTGGGGGCTCGCGGGGCAGCTGGGGACATGGGACGGGGGTCCCAAGCGGCTGGGTGGCAGTGAGGGCTGGGGGGACGGGTCTCTGGAAGATGCAGGTGCTTGACCGTCCCGGAGGCCCCAGGAGGGAGACACGCACGCTGCAGGGAGGGGTGAGCTGGGGGAGAAGGGGTCTCCTCCCAGGGCCCCCGGCCCCAGCCAGAGGCCCAGGGCCAGGACTGCAGGAGGGCCGCAGGGGAGGGCGTCTGGCCAGGCCTCTGAGCACTGAACAGAGAGACAGGGTTGGGGTCAGTGGGGTCAGGGGTGGGGGGACCAGAGGACACCTCAGGGAGAAGGAAGGAGCAGACCTACAAGGAAAGAAGACAGACGACAGACAGACAGGGCCATATGGGGAAGGGACAGAACAGACAGACAGGAACAGAAACGACAGGCGCGTCCCCCTCTTGGCGGGCCCTGCTCTGCCCTCCCCAGGGCAGCAGCTACCCTGCTCTGAAGCCTTTGCCCCTTCCTCCAGGAAGTCCTCCAGGAGCACCTCTGAGGCAGGCATCACCCTCTGCACTCCCATACCCTCTGCACCCCCATGGGCTACACGGGAGGCCACTCTGGACTGTCTCCTCGTCCCCACAGTGGGGACACTGTGAGTCAGCAGGCTGTGTGGGGACAGAAAGTGCGCCGGCAGGTCCTGGGTGCAGTGTGAGGACGCCTGCGGGTCCTGGGTGCAGTGTGAGGACGCCTGCGGGTCCTGGGTGCAGTGTGAGGACGCCTGCCTGACGCCCGTCTCGCCACTACTGCCACTCTCGGGGCCGCCGGGCCCAAGGACCGCAGCCAGGGTGGGCTCTGCCCCTGGGCCGGTGACTGCCCGCAGGGGGCTCCGGCGGGACTCTCCCCCCAGGAGCAGGTGGGGCAGGGCCGCGGGTGGCCACGGGGGGAGCTGGTGGGAGAAAGGCTGGGGTCCCCTTAGGTCCCCGAGCCCCAAGCTGGCGGGGCCTCCAGACAGCTCGGTGAGATCCCACCAAGGCTGCGCCACCCCTGCAACGGACCACCCTTGAGGGGCCCAGCCCCGCGGGACAACTGCCCTCATCCACCCGGACAGGGCACGCCGGCCACACCTGCCTCCCTGGGCCTCCACGTCCCCCCACTGCCCTGCCCGGCCGTCTCAAGGGCCCGGGTCCCCACCTCAGGGCCAGCCCCGTGTCTCCTCCCAGGGGATCCCCTAAGGCCACCCTAGGGACGGCCCCCCACCCTGGGGCACATTCCCTGGACACGGCGGGCCTCCAGAGCTAGACTTGGCCTCTCTTGTCGCCTCACAGGCCCCCCAGACCACTGGCGCTGAGAACAAGGGGGCCAGGCGGAAGCCTCCGGGCCGGGCACCTGCACCGCAGGCTGTGTAACCCTCTACGCCTGCCTGCCGTGCCCACATCTGGCCCGGCGCCTCAGAGCCCATGATGCGGCCCCGTCCCGGCCTGGGCCTGTCTAACCCCAGGGTGGGCAGGGCCCCGCCGTCTGCCTCCTCTCTTCCACGGCAGGCCCTCTCAAGCTGGACCCCAGGCCCAGCCACCCCTTCATGATCCGAGCAAGAGGGCCCGGGCCTCCCCCATCGAAACGCCTCATCCTGCTTTGAGTCACCGTCTCCCGGGCCCGAGGCCTGGCGCTCACAGCCAGGTGCTGCAGCCGGCTGGCAGATGGCCGGGGCCTGGGGACCCGTAAATTACTCAGATGCCTGCAGTCCATCCTCTGCAGCTTCTGAAGCGTTTCTGCCTCGCAGCTGGCGGAGGGTGGGAGGGGTGTGTGGGGGGTGGGCGTGCAGGTCCAGGTGTGACCGCTGGACAGGAGGAGGGGCAGGTGCATAGCCGCCCCTGTGGGAAAGTAAGATGCCCCTGGGGAAGGGGTCTGGGCGTGAATGGGGCTGGGCAGGCCCACTGCCACTGACCTCCCGTGCGACCTGCCCAGTACGTCCCCCAGGGCTCCGAGGACAGCCTCTCAGCACAGCCCGAGTCACAGCTGAAGCTGTCTTCCGCCCCACGGGCCTGCCTGCCTGCAGAACAACGGAGGGGCTCAGCTGAGCCCCAGGTGTCCGGGCTGTGGACCCCAGCACGGAGGAGCAGCCCATCCCCCTCCAGAGGATGCTGCGTCTCCACCCCGAGTGTCCAGAGGCCAGGCGGGCTCTCCCCCAGGAGGGTCCCGGGGACCTCTGTCTCTGGGGACCAGATGACCAGACACTCCTGGGTCATCTAAGCCCCCAGGCTGCACTGCCCCTGCCCTGCTTGTGGCCCCTGGAGGCGGCCGGGGTCAGCGAACAGGCCAGCTGCCCCAACACACCCGGTTTCCACAGGTGTGGCGGCCTCTCACACACTGCAACTCCCGACCAACAAACAACTCCTCCCACACTCCGCCACACTCACGCGGAGCACGGTGACCCCAGCACGACCACACCCTGACGACGGCCACCAGCAGACCGTGTTCTCACGGCCAGAGGCCCAGCCCGGCTCCCTGCCCTCAGGCCTGGCTGGTTCCCCGAGGCCCTGGAGGACGGGAAGGGAGAAGACGGGCCGGGCAGGGACCGCGGGACCGCAGCATGAGGAGACTGGGGGGCTGCCGAGGCCCAGAGGGGACAGCAGAGACTACACGAAAGACAGAGAAAGCGTAACGCGAACGAGACGTGACCGCGGGGCGCAGAGCCCGCGTGCGGGCGAGCGGTGGCACTGACGTGGCGTGACCGGCGGCTTCAGAAGCGGCGTCAGCCTCAGAGAGGGCTGCACACTTGGCACATTTTGGGGGGCACCTGAGGTGGGGCCCGGGGCAGCTGACTGTGAGTGAAATTAACAGACTGAAACGAGAGCAAAACTGTTCTCACGGAAACAGGCAGGGGGAGCAGGAGGGCTGAAGCCCCAAAACTAATCAGAGGGCGTCCAGCCCAAGCCTCCCCAGGTTGGGGGACCAGGGTCCGGGGGGGTGAGGCTCCAGGGCATGGGTGAGGATGGGGGCCAGGGGTCCCTGGGTCTCTTTCCACCCGGGGTCCTGGACCTGCTAGGTGGCAGGGAGAGCCGAGTGTGGGCTTTGAGGCTGGGTGCGGCTGACCGCAAGGCAGGGCCGGCCCGGGCCCGTGTACACCCGCATTCAGCACAGCGTGACGCGAGCTGCCCACATTCACACCAAGCAGCGGGGCACCTGGACGAGGCCACGGTCCCTGCCCTCAGGTCCCGCACATCCGGCAGGACCAGGCGCTGCCCCAGCCAGAGACAGAGGGATTCGCTCGATGGTCCCGGGGGACACCTATGAGCTACCTGGGCAGCGGCCCCCCGGCTAGCACTGAGCAGGCGGGGTGCTGGAGTCAGGCCCACAGGTGAGTCCAGCTGGGCTTTTGAGCCCTGGCACCACTGCACCCGGGGGAGGCCCAACGGGGCAGGTGGCCTGACCTGACTCCAGCCCTGCTCCACCTGCCCCCTGCCCCCTGCGCCACCCCCCAACCTCAGGCTCGGTCTGCGCTGCTGTGAGATGGGAGCAGGACTGCAGACCCTGCCTCACGGAGTCACCGCAGGAGACAAAGAGGACAGCGCCACGGGCGGACGGGCCCAGCCTCGCCGCCGCCCTGGCCCCCAGCCTCGCCGCCGTCCTGGCCCGTGCTACACCGTTCCCGAAGCAAGCGTGGCTGACGCTTCGCAGCCCCCACTTCGCAGACTCAGAGCAGAGGCCCAGGCCGTGCAGGGCCCAGGCCCACAGCCAGGCCGGCTGGCTCCCAGCCCCCGCGGGCTCTCCAGGGTCACACGCCTCCCCCAGAGCAGGTTTCTAACCGGGACAGAGCCTGCCAGGGGCTCATGGGGAAGGGCTCCTGAACCTCTGTTCACGGGGAATGCAAGAGCAGGACGAGGCGAGGGAGAGAGACAGAGAGACGCAGACCAGGCAGGACTGACACAGAGTGGGGTGGGGAGGGGCGTGGACCCCGCACAGACACTGGCCAGGGCAGAGGCGAGGCGAGGAGGGCTCAGCGCTCGGGCGGGACAGGCCCCGTCCGTGACCCCAGGGGGCTCCCGGCCCCTACAGCTGGAGGAGCATCGCCCCAGCCCCACGTGCCTCTGCCCAGGTTGGGCACTGCAGCCCCTGGGCACCGCCTGCCCAAGCGCCGCGGGCCTGTCCCGGCGCCACCCTCTCGGGGCTGGCTCCCCAGGCAGGAGGAGCATCCCGCCTGGCCCTGCACCCTCCCCGTGCTGAAGGCACTGCAAGGATGGGGCGCTGTGCCAGTTCAGGGCCAGCCGACCACAGAGGGGCAGGGAGAGGCTAGGCGCGCCGCCCTCCACCCTGTGGGCCTGGGGTCTTGGGAAGCAGTCAGTTTCATGGCCTCTGAGAACTCGTGAAGCCCCTGCTCTGTCAGGGGCTCCGTGCCTCCATCTCCCGACCCACTTGGTGGGGGCAGGGGCTCCGGGTCATCCCGCCTCGAGGGGGGCGCGGCGCGGCTGCCCAGTCCTACCCTGCCCGCTCCTTCAGCTTCTTGTCCGTGATGCCGTCCTTGGACACGAGCTTGTTGAACACCAGGATCCCGATGACCATGTTCACCTGCAGGACGGGGGGACGTGGGTGTGGGGGGGTGCCCCAGGGGCACTGGGGCCGGCCCCCCAGCCCCGGGCAGCACGGGACGTCGCACGGCCCCCCGCGGGTGAGGAGAGGAGCTCCGGGGAGGATGCAAAGCCCCCCAGGGACGGGGGAGCTACCAGCTCCACCCAAACTCTGGTCCCTTTGCCCTGTCGTCCTCTCCTGGAGCCCCAGTCCCTAGCGGGGGTTCTCCACCCCACATGGTCCTGCCAGACCCCCAAATCTCCCATGTGATGGGTCCCCAGGCCCACTGCCACCCCTCCTTGGATCAAGAGCAGTTTGTGAAGCCAGGAGTCCATCTGGGATGGAGTCTAGAGGTCAGGCTGGGGTAGGAGCAAATCAGCCCCTGCCCGGAGCAGTCAAGCACGCGAGTAGGCTGGCCGTAATGCCCCGCGGGGCACCTGTCCTGCGCAGACCACAGAAGGGCCCGCAGGTGACCACCAGTCCAGCTGCTGCCATGCCCAGGCTCACCCTGCGCCCCCATCCTTAGCGTCCCGGCAACTCATGTGCGTCCCACGAACGAGCTCGCCCAGCTCGAGCCCGACCTGACGCCGTCTTGGGACAGCCCATCCTGGCTCCGCCTGGGGCCACATTGCTCTCCACACAGGGCAGTCCTTCAGAGACCTTAACTCAGGACCGCCGCCCCACAGGTCTTCTCTGAACCTGCTACCACTGGGCACCTGCCCCGGGAAGTGCTTCTGGGAGCTGAGGCGAGTCTCGTTCTACTGCTCACACTGCCGTCCGCGACAGAGACAGGCTGTCCCCAGCGTCCCCACCGGCCACCAGGCCCTGGTCTCCCCTCTCCCCGGAATGCCCTCCCCTCAGGCTTCCACTCTGCAGAGGCTGCTTGACCCCTAGCCAGGTTTCTGCATCTGAGAGACCCTGGGATTCCAGGGGTCCCTGGACCCGTGACCCTCGGCCCAGAGGTCTGGGAAGGCCGACTCCCTGGGCCCCCTCAGCTCCAAGCGCTCATGGCCGCACACACAGCGGCAGGCCTGTCCCTGCCTCCTGTCCTCTGGCTGACAGCGGCTTTCCTGGGTGACCTCGTTTTCTGCCATGGCTGGGGCGGGGCGGGCAGGACACCAGCGGCCACCACCCTGCCTGCAGCGGCTCTGTGTCCTACTTTACCTGCGTGTGCTCGTGTTACATGTGGAAAAGACCCTCAGGCTGGGAAGGACTGAAGGCAGGAGGAAAAGGGGACGACCAAAGACGAAATGGTTGGGTGGCATCACCAATCAACGGACATGCGTTTGAGCACACTCCAGGAGATGGTGAAGGACAGGGAAGCCTGGCGTGCTGCAGTCCATACAGGGTCACAAAGAGTCGGACACGTGTGAGCAACCAAACAACCAGCCCGTGTTACAGGAGGGGCCCCAGGCAGCAGTGCACAGCGGGTCAGGACCAGGACCATGCCTGCCCTCCTTGCACAGTGGGAAGGGATGTGGGGGACTCCTGCCTCTGACAACCCCCCTCCCCGGGCCCTTAGGAGGCCCAGCCCACTGACTAGTAGCACTGAAATGCAGAGCACGGGGCCTCCCTCCCTACCAGTCTTCCAGACTAAAGGAGCAGGCGGGCTGGGGCTGGGGGCAGGGGCCTGGGGGCCGCCCACGGATCCTGCCTACCAACTCCGTCTGCCCTCTGGCTCCCCCATCTCCCATCCCTTGCAGGCTCAGCCTCCCCTGGGTGCCTTGGGCCTCACTTTCCTCTCCAAGTCCAGTCTGCGCCCCCAGCCTGGCTCAGGTCTGACAATGAGGCAGTGAGGCACAGCACGGCGAGCAGGACCCTGCAGAGCGATGCCCTTTCCTGGGGGCAGGTGGGAGAGGAGGGCGAGATGGGCTCAGATCTCCAGTCTCTCCCTGCTCACCGGTGACCCAGGGATGGTAACCCTGTGTGCCCGGGGCACTGCCATCCTCACCAAATGGGAGGGGAACCGCAGAAAGGAAGTGCCGGGAGGAGTGGGGGCAAGGGAAGGGGCTTCCTTCCTCCAGTGAATGACCAGTCGAAGAAAAAAACCCCGGTGTGGTGGCATCTCTGCTGGCCTGGCCATCTGTCTGCCCACCATCCCCTCACGGTCACACACCCGCACAGGCCTCCCGACAGGTACACGGCTGCTACACAGCCACCAGGCAAGCTGCACCCAGAGACACAGGAGGCCGCTGGCCCAGCCTCTGCGCCCCAGCTGCTCTGTGGGCCCCACCGGCCCCTGGTGACGGGGGCGACCCCGATGGGGAAGCAGACGCAACTGGAGGCCCGGCCCGAGGGGAGGCGAGGGGCGGGGGTCCCTACCAGCACGACGGCCGCGGCCGGTCCCACGAAGGCGTACAGCAGTCCCCCCTCCAGGGAGAGCCAGCAGCTGGGGGAGGGAGGCAGGCTGGTTAGTGGCCAGACACGACCCCACCCAGGCACAGGCTGGACCCCACCAGCTTCCCGGCGGGCAGGTGCAAAGCCCAGAAGGGCAGGAGCAAGCGAGGACACTGCGCAGGATTAATTCTTTGGCTTCGCAACTCGAGGGAGCCCCCAGGCGGCGGACAGGTGAAGTTCACGGGTGGAATCGGTCCAGAGCACAGGGTTCCGGGAGCCCTGACGGTCCCCCTCCCCCGACTCTCCCCCAGGCCTGGGCTCCCCACCTCGCCCCGCAGACCCTCCCCGACCTCACGTGCCGACCCTTTCTCTTGGCATCATGCTAAAATGTTAGGCTGGGTCCCTGGCCTGGAGTTCTTCCTGCCCGCTCAACCCAAGCAGGCCCGAGGCCTCAGCATCAGGCCTCCTGCTCACGGGAGGACCTGAGCCCTCTTCGCCACCACACTTATCTCCCTAAGTCTCCTGGACACCAGCTGGGGGGCCCCCAGGAGCCCTGAGCCCAGGGAGGGCTGCTCTTCTTCCCCCACGTTCTGTTTCATCTGCCCTGAGCTTCCATGCTATCTGCCAAACACACTCGTCTTCATCCTTCAGAACCCCACTGTGACACCCCACTTCCGCCTGATCTGGCCCCAAGCCGGGTAGACTGGTGTTCCTTCTTCTCAGCTGTGGGGTCAGTGTCCATGTTTCCTTCCCGGTACTCACAGCCCCCACCCCCGCCAGGGTCCCCAGACAAGTGCAGGGGATGCCTGCCCCAGGGCCTAGTCACGTCCCGGCCCCCTGGGCTCCCCAGGGAGCCGGGCCTGTGCAGCCCCTCCTTCTGCCCGTCGCTGCCCTCTTCCTCCCCACATCCACAGCCACTGCCCCCCAGGCCTCAGTTCTTCGCCCCCCACCCTAGGAAGCCACACGGCATCCTGGTTTGGCATTTAAGGCCCCTGGACCTGGGCTGGCTGAGCCTTCAAGGCCTCAGTGACTTCATCCATGAGGCAGCCCCGCCACGTTCCACCCCGCGCCTCCCCGCCCCGGCAACTAGGGGCCACGCGCTGTGCTGAGTTGCTCAGTCGTGTCCGACTCGCTGCAAACCATGGACTGTAGTCCACCAGGCTCCCCTGTCCATGAGCTTCTCCAAGAATACTGGAATGGGTTGCCATGCCCTTCTCCAGGAGATCTTCCCAACCCAGGGATCGAACCCAGGTTTCCTGCATTGCAGGCAGATTCTTTACCGTCTGAGCCACCAGGGAAGCTGCAGGGGTCATACAGACTCCTGAAGACCTGGGCCCTTTGTCATGCAGACGTGAACGGAAGCTCTGGGGGGCTAAGCAGCTGAGGACACGGGGGCTCCTACCACCTGGGGCCTGTTTCTCTTGAGCCTGCTGCCCACCATGAGGAGGAGCCGGCAGACAGGGGCCAGAGGGCTACCCCTGGGCCTGGCCTCCAGCTCCCAGGGCCCCCGCTCGCGCCACGCCTTGGCATTCTCAGCTCTGAGACAGGTGCCCAGCCAGCCCTCACCTTCCAGGGTGGTGGGAGGGTCTGGGGGAGCCGCGCGGCCTCCACCACGTCCCACCCCGCCCCAACTCACTAGTTCATGGTGCTGTACCCTCTGGCCTTGGTAAATCCCACGGAAATAGCCACGACCAGCGCAGGGAGCCCTACAAGAGCAGAAAGAGAAGGTGTCGGGCGGACCCCCACCGTCTAAGGCCCAGCTCTGCAGGTGGGCGAGGGGAGGGGATGGGGCGCCTCTGAAGCCCCTGAACAGAAGGTGACAGTGAGCACGTGAGAGAGGGGACACGAGGTGGACCAGGACGAGAACCCACAGAAATGGGCGAGGGCTGCCAGGCCAGCAAGTAAAGCCGGATGCCCAGCCACCTCTGGACTTCAGATAACGAAGGAAACATTTCCCATCGTAAGTTTATCCCGGACATCGCCTGGGATATACTCATACCACCAGGTTATTCCTCACCTGGCACTCAGACAGAGCCAGGTGACCCCCTGGAGGCGGAGGCTGGAGGGGCCACTGGAGGCGGAGGGTGAGGGGGGACGAGGAGGGGGCCGAGTAGGGCACCCCGCTGCCCTGCAGTGCTCACCCCAGCCCAGGCACAGGAAGCGCTTGCGGACGAGGCGGTTCCGCAGGCGGCCAGTCACGGCCATGTAGGACTGCCAGGCCTCGGTCAACACCCAGCAGAAGGAGGACAGGAAGAAGAAGTGCAGGAAGGCGGCCACCAGCGTGCACACGGCCTGCGAGGGCAGGCGGCGGGCAGGCGCTGGCTCACCGGCCCCGTGCCCACGCCGCGACCCGGTCGAGTCCCCAGGCCGGACGCCACCCAGGGTCCACCTGCCCCACCGCTGGAGACAGGCTGTGCGCGCTGAGGCCCTGGGGCGTGCTTGCCCAACCCAACTCCCAAGCTGCCAGGGACAGACACCCCTCTCCCTGGCTTCCCCGCCCACTTGCAGACACCTCGGAGGCCGCGGGAGCCCACCCAAGAGCCCCGGCCCGAGCCCACCCGCTCATCAGCTGGCGATTCTGAGACCACATCACAAGGCACAGACAGGCTTGGGGGGCCTGGGCCCGACGCTGGGCCAGCGTGCTGGAGCTTGAGTCAGTCATCGCAGAGCACTAGTCCCACTGGAGACTCTAGACAGCCAGTCCCCACGCCTGGCCAGGTGACAGCCCCTCCAGGCTGAGCCGTGGGGCTGCCGCAGCCAGAACAGTGAGGGGTCTGCAGGGGTCTGCCCCCGCCTCAAGCGCCCCAGGGCCTGGGGCCCTGCTGCGGAGCCTCCCCATCACCGACGCGACCCGGGGCACAGAGGAGGCCGCTCACCTTGTTGCGGGTCTGGGTCTGCCCGATGAGGATGAGCGCGTTGGAGGAGATGATGGACAGGCAGAAGTTGATGAGGATGACGGAGCGCTCCGAGCGGATGTACCTGTGGGTGAGGGCGGGTGGCGTGCTCCATGCCCAACAGGGCCTCAGCTCCTCAGGAGCTGGGCGCCGCGGCCACTAAGGCCGGGCCGCCTCCTCCCTGCGGGGCCCTGGCCTCCACCGCACCCGCACTGCTCCTCGCGTCACCGACTCGGCAGGGGCCACGGGGTCCTGACCACCCCACACGCGGAAGGAGGTGCTTTGCAAACCACAGCGGCTGCAGGGGAGGGTCTGGGCTGGGGGGCCAAGCAGGCCCACGGTGGGTCAGGGCAGACGTCCGAGGAGGGGCTGCTGGGTCACTGGTGCCTCTGCCCTTGGGCAGGAGGGGGCGGGGGCGGGGCAGGAAGGCACGCCCCCCCCCCCACTCCACCCCATGGCTGCATCGACCCCTCCTCGTGGGCCTCAGCTGCGGTCATGCTGCCCTTGGAGCCCACACACTGGGGATCGGGCTGGACCCAGTGGGTGGGGCAACCTTGGGTTGACCCTTGGTGACCCACAGTCCCAACCCCTGCCCCTCAGGGCCCACTGGAAAGGGAGTCTGCACACACACGCCCCCAGCCCAGGGCTGCTGATGGCTGGACGGGGTCACCCCCACACTGTCCCACCCCTGGGGACCCAGGGACTAACACCGGTCAGACAGCACCCGGGCGCAGGGGTCCATGGTGGGGAGGCTTTGCAGCCTGGGGCAGAGGGCCGGCAGAGGCTCCCACTGGACACATGCCCCCAGGCTCAGGGAGTGGCCTGGCACATCCAGGTGACGACAGACCACAGACACGGAAGTCGGGGTCTTGGGGCCCAGCAGTCATGGGACAGGGTGCTCAGCTGGGCGGGTCCCACTCAGAGGGTGGGAGGGAGCAAGGAGCCTCTGTGAGAGGCCTGTGGGCACCTGGCTGGGCAGGAGCAGGAAGGCCCAGCGCCCTGGGCTGCCCCTGCGCCCCCCCGCTGCCCACCAGCATCCAGGGGACTGCAGTCAGGAGGGCTGGGGGTGATGACAGAGGTGATGGATGGTCCCAACTGGGAAGGTGAGAGGGAAGGACGGCTCTGGGCTCCCAGCCCACGGCCGCCCCGATGGGAGAAGGGGTAAGGCAGCCCCAGCCACCCCTTCCTGGGGACCGCCCCTGCACAGAGCGCAGTCATCCTTCCTGGGGACAGTCCGCACCGCTCCACCCCTACCTGCGGGGGGTGCCACCTCCCCGATGGGAGGACGAGTAAGGCAACTGCAGTTACCCCGTCCACACCTCCCGGGGAACCCCCCGTAGTCACCCCTCCCGGGGATCCCCCAGTCACCCCTCCCGGGGACCCCCCCCGCGGTCACCTCCACACGGAGACGTAGATGATGATCAGCATGAGCAGGGTCAGGGACGACACGCCGCAGCCCACGATGAGCGTCACCGACGGCGTGGCCACCTTCTCCATGCTCTGTGGGTCCCGGGGGGGACAGAGAACAGAGTGAGGGGCGGGCAGGCCTGCGGGGGACGCCGGGGGAGCCTGCCCCCCGCACCTCCGGGAGCCCCGCGTCCAGCAGCCCTCAGCCGCCCTCCCGCAGTGCCCCAGGCGGTCCCTGGGGCGGGGTCTCATCTCCGGAGGGTCTTTGTGTCCCCCACTGGTATAATCGTGTGGCAAGCCCAGCCACAGCGCCCGCCCCATTTCAGGAAGGGTCCCCCCGCATCACAGGTGAGTTCACCAAGGCAGCTGTCCCTGACCCTGTGGCTCTGCAGCACCAGCCAAGGGCAGGGACCCGGCTCTGGGGGGCAGCCGTGGCCTCTCAACACCCGCCACAGACCCCAGCCCTCCACCCTGGCCCACCCCGGGGCTCTGCAAACAGCAGCTGCCCTCAGAGGCCCACGCCGCCTCCATGTGAGACCGCCCCCACGCTGGGCACCCCGAGTCCGCCCCCAGACTCCAAGCCTGGCCCCGCTGCTCCGTCCGCCCAGACGCGCCTCAGGGCCCTCTGGTCTCGGCTCGTCCCCTCCCAGGGGGCCCAGGGCAGCCCTGAGCTCCGGCCCGGCCATTCCCATGCTTCCGTGTGCAGCCCGTGTGAGCGTGACCCCAAAGCGGGAGGCCCACGGATGCTTGCTGAGGAAAGATCTTGGTTCCTCTACATCCGGAACCCAGAGACAAACTGGGGGCCCTGCAGCCCCTCCCACCCGACTCCCCTCAGAGGAAGGAGGGGTGAGTCCTGGAGCCGGGGGGAGGGGCCGGGGGGAGGGGCCAGAGGACAAGGGGAGTCTGGTGGCCCCTCCCGCAGAGCTGACCCCTCTGTGGCCCGGCCCAAGTCTAACCTGGGTGGCACGTTGCTGACCCTGCACATGCAGAGCGAGCCTCCAGGTCGCCTCCTGAAGCCACAGCAGCCCTTCGTGCCCCAAGATGGGACTGTTCACCCTCCTCGGGAGTCCATGGTCTGGGGGCTGCTGCACGGGCACCCCAGGGCCCCCCCACTGGGCGCAGCTGCTCCTACCCGCTCCATCTGCAGCCGGACAGCCCTTCCCCCCACCAGGGCTGCTGTCCACGCCCCGAGCCACTGCTGGGGGTGCCTGTCTGTCCCCCGAGCCTGCTGTCCTCACATCCGGGAGCCCCCCTCCGCCAGGCCCAGCACGGACAGGCGGTCAATGTGACTGGCTGCATGAACGGAGCCCGGGCAGGCAGGCTCCTGGAAAATTGAGAAAGTCGTTCAAGGTCAGCCAGGCCATCCGCTGTCCCCAGGGGGCTGGCCCGGGTGAGGCTCTGGAACCAGCTCCTGCGTTTCCACACAGGGAGCTGGAGGGCCCTGGGGAAGGGGGACTTTGGGCTCCAGCCAGTGCCCCTGAACTCGCTGGGCAACCTTGGGGCCCTGGTCAGCCACACAAGTCACGGGTGGCCGAACAAGTGGCTCAGGTCCACTCCTAGGCTGCTCTGGCCCCAACCTCCGTGGCCATCTGCCTCCATCTGCCCCCGTCAGGCCTGGCAGCCACACGCCCGCCGGCTGCCCACCTGCCCGCCCGTGCCCTCCTCCTCCTCTCTGCCTGGCTCACCCGTCGCTTCTGACAGCCCTAACCCTGCAGGTTCTCAACAGTGTGGAGAAGGGACAGGTGACAGAGCGGTGGACAGGGGCGTCAGGGATCTCAAGGTCTTGCTGGGAGGGCTGGACCGGAGACCTCAAACGTGAGAGATGGGCCTCAGTCCACACAGAGAGCAGGCAGACGCAGGCCAGCCTCCTGCCAGAGACGGGCTCCCTAGCCAAGCTGCATGCCGCCCCAGGGCCTTTGCACAGGCTGGTCCTACCCCAGTGCTCTTTCCCTGCCCTCCACATGGTCAGCTCTTCTCTCAGCTTAGCTGTCATCTCCCCAGTGGCTCAGATGGCAAAGAATCTGCCCGCAGTGCAGGAGACCTGGGTTTCATCCCTGGGTCGGGAAGATCCCCTGGAGAAAGGAATGGCAGCCCACTCCAGCAATCTTGTCTGGAGAATGCCATGAACAGAAGAGCCTGGCGGGCTACAGTCCATGGGGGTGCAAAGAGTAGGACACGACCGAGCGACTAACACTTCCCGCGCTCCTCACAGTGAGGACTGGACAATCACTCTGAACTGGTGCCTCATCTGTCCGCCCATCCTCTTGCCTTGAGCCTCTGCAGGGCCCCGGCCCCTCCCACCCCACACCCAGGCTTTTACTCCTTTGTGGTTCACACGGTTACTGTCAGTTTCTGCCACGCGTCTTCTCCCAAACCATCACACACCTTACGTGCCCTGAACTTCTGTCCTAAGGCCCTGTCCTTAACCTAGCTCCACTCCAGCACCGCACGTGGCTCACAGCCCTCACACAGACGAGCCCTGACTCCAGCACTGACTGATTCCTGCTCCTGGTCACACGCTGAGCCATGATCCTGGCCGCACAGCTCCGGGCGCATCCCAGAAGCGACGCCACCAGCCACTGTGCCCTGCAGACCGTTTAGCACATGCCAGGCTGTGTGGACCCCGCCAGTACCTCGCCAGGTTCGGTCCCCACCCAGCCTCGCCCCCTCAGATGTGACTCAGAGCAGTTACTCAACCTTCCCATGGTCACAGCCTGGCACAGGCCACGGAGCCAGGACTTGACACTCCAGCTGCAGGTAGGGCTGGGGTTGGGGGGATGCCAGGGTCTTGTCTCCCTTTGCTTCCTTCCCCCCAGGATCTAAGCCCTCCCTGGCTCCCGGGGTGTGACTACAGCACCCCTTCTCTTCCGTCCTCTGTGCGGCCCTTGCTCTGGACTCCAGCCCCAAGACTGCTCTGCACCCTAGGAGCACAGCCTCCGCAGGCTCAGACGGACTCCACACACAGCGCACAACCTCCACTCCGTGGGTGCCGGCAGGCAGCACCCACCCCCACGGCCCAGCTCCCCGCTGCCACCACCCCCTGCCGGCTGGGTCGTTCTGCCACGCTGGTGGGACCCCTGTAGGACCCCAACCCTCTCACCTCCTTTCTCACCGCCCAGCTCCACTGACCTCAGCGTGACACTCCTTGCTAAAGCCCCTGCCCCCGTCGGGCAGGCCCTCCAGACCCAGCCCCCTGCCCTGCCTCCTGCTCATCTCTGCCTTTCTCAGCCTCTCAGGGGCCGCCGTCACTCCCCCCAACCCTGGAGCCGCTGTGAACTCCCGTTCACCCCTCAGGGCTCTGCTCCGTGCCTCCTCTCTTGCCCGTGTCCCGAGCCACCCACCCCTGGGAAGGAAGGAGGCTGGTGCAGAGCCTCCAGAGAGGCCCTCTCTCCACCTGAGCTGTCTCTCCAGTAGACATCGTGCCCCCTGAGGGCCCAGCCCCGGGCACACAGAGGGGTGGGCTGCCCGAAACAGCCTCCCTCTCGCTCTCAGCCCTTCCCCATCAGCACCTCTGGGGCTGCCCTCACTGGGGCCGGAGCCGGCTGGGAAAAGTCAGGAGAGTGGCAAAGGTTCTGATGGCAGCTAAGCACGAGGTGGGACGCCCCTCTGAGCCACGCCCAGGCCTTCAGGGCTGCAGCACATGCCCCAGCCCACTACTCTGCCATCTGACAGAGGAGGACCATGAGGCTCACGGAGGCCCGGCAGCCTGCCCTTGGTCCATGGCCGAAGGGTGGCTCTGTGGCTGCTCAGAGCTCCCATACTCCCGGATTCGGCTGCCTCTTCTGGGACGTGGGGACAGGGTGTCCCCACGGGTGTCCCCGCCTATATGCAGACCAGGCCACTGCAAGCCCCTCTGACTGTGGCTGCTTCCCGCCCCCCCCTGCCCGCCCCTGGACCCAGGCACAGCCTAGACCCCTTCACAGACCACAGCTATGTGCTCGCCTGTGCACACTGGTGCAGGGCCCTGTCCATTCACCCTCGGGAGAGCCAGTGCCAGGCCAGATCTTCCTAGAAAGGCCCCTTGGGCCTCATGCTCATCCCCAAGCTCCACCAGCGTCAGCCACCCACCTGCCCCTCACCTAACACTCTCCCTGCTGGGCGGCCCCGGGCTCGGCAGGAGACCACCCTTTCAGGATGCGGGGGCCTGCCTGCTGCAGGCCTGGCCCAGGAAGGTCCCTGTCAACCGGCACAGCCCTCACAGTCACCCTGAGCAGCAGAGGCCACTTCCGTTTTCCAGGGGAGGAAACCAAGGCTCAGAGGGACCAAGGGCCAGTCTGTGGTCGCCAAATGTGAGGGACAGCCCCATGTTTCAAGACTAGAGCAGCACTGACCTCCTGCGGGCCTCACCTCAGACTTGGAGAGGGCATCTGGGCACCGCACCCTGCTCCAGAGCCCCCCAGCACCTCCCGCCCCGCAAAGAAGAGCAGCTCCCAAGGCAGCCCTGCTCCACCTGCTCAAAGCTGCAAGGGGACCCAGGGAACCCCAGCACAGTGGGCTGCTTCCCTGTGCAGAAAGTCACCTCTTCCAGGAAGCCCCCAGCAAGGCCCCGGCTGCTGTCCTCAGGGCCAAGCCCCCAGAAACAGCAACACCTACAGTTACGTCACGGGGACAGCCTGAGGGGGATGGCACTCCGGGATCTGGGCCAAGAGCACAGATCCGGGTCCAGCAGCGTAGCCCCAAGATCCTGAGCAGACCTGCCCCCGCCGTGACCTCCCTGCCGGTAGATGGAGGAGTTAGAGGCAATGATCTCCAAGGTCCCACCCAGCTCCTACCCTCTAGGGGGTCCTGGCTGACATTGCCCGCCCTCCCCACGTCCCTGAGGACAAAGGAGGGGGCAGACTGCTCTCAGAGAGGCCTGGAGCCATCCTCCACATGGAAACTAGGGTTCTGTGACGGGGGAGCAGTGCCACCCCCATCTGATGAGGGCCAGCTACCCCGAACACCCCCAAATCCGTGTCCCCCTCCCTGTCTGTCCTCCACATCTGCTGCCTTGGGCACCCTCCCACGCCAGGCCTGGGGGCTCAACAAGCAAAGACCCTACCCCCTATGCAAGGGCTTAGTGGGCCCTACCCCCTATCTGGGTACCCGCTTTCCTGGGTCCAGAGACTGAAACTCGGCCTTGGGCAAGAGCGCCCCCCAGCCCCGGTTGGCTGGGCCCAGCACCCAGGGCCCCAGCCAGCGAGCTGGCCCCAGATGCCGTCGCCATAGAAACTGGCAGCCCCCACAAGGATCATGGGAACAAAAAGGAGGCCCCTGAGACGATGGGGCCTTCCGAGGGAGGGCTGCGAGCCAGGTCTCCAGCCAGGACCCCTACCTGGGGACGAAGGCGCCTCCGAAGACCAGGGTCCATTTGGAGTGGGTGGGGAACCCCCCCAAGGAGGGTGGCAGCTCCTCCCCCTCCCTCTACAGGGCAGGCCAAGACCCTGCCATCCGCTGGGGGACGGACCCTCACCAAGTGACAGCATCGACCCGGCTGGCTCTGCCAGGCCATGCCTTCCTGCAACCCCAGCGCCTGGCGGGGGCTGCCCATCTCCTCTGAGCACCGGCTCCCTCCAGGGTCCTAGGCCCCCAAGGAGAGTGCGGAAGACTCACCCGTCAGTCCCTCCCAGGGGCCCCAGCCTGACTCTTTCAGGGCCAGTCCCCAACTCCACACCGCCACCCACTCGGCTCCCACCCGCCCTCTCCAGAGGCCCAAGCCTCTTTGGCCGGGCCACGGGGGGCATCGGTGTGCAGCCGCCCCTCCCCGCGCCGGCCCTGGCGGCGACCGTCCTCCCCGGAAGCCCCCTCCCCGCGCGCCCCCGCCCGCCCGCCAAGCGCCCGGCCGGGGTCTCACCGCGTCGGCGCTGAGCTGGGCTAAGATGGCGAAGGTGGAGAGCCGGTCACAGAGGCAGCGCGTCCGGAGGGCGTCGAGGGGCACCGTGCGGCAGCCGCGCCACGACCAGGGCCCGAGCTGCGGGGGGGCGGGGGAGGAGGGTCTGGGGGCGGGACACACGGGGGGAGGGGAGACAGGGGCGGCGTGAGCGGCGGCCGGCCGCGCCCCGGCCCCGCGTCCCCGGCCCGCGCCCGCACCTGCGCCCGCCGCCGCGCGCGCCCCGCCGGCCCCCGGAGCCCCGTGCCCCATGGCCGCCGCCGCCGCCGCCGCCGCCGAGCCACGGGAGAGCGACTCGCGGGAGCGCGGGCCGGCGGGGCCGGCGGGGCGCCGAGCCCTGGCCCTGCGCCCAGAGAGCGCCCCGCCCCAGCGCCGGGCAGGGAGGGGCGCGTGGGCGCACGTGGAGCGGGGCGCCAGCCGGGGGCCGCGGCGGCCTGCGGTGCGCGCGCGGGCCGGGCGGGGTGAGGGGCGCCCTGCGCTGCCCGCCCCCGGGCCTCGTGTCGCGCTGGTGACCTTGGGGCCGCCCTGCCCCCACAGCCACCTCCCGGGGCCGGGCCGCGTCGGCCAGAACGTGCCCCCTGGCGTCTGACCCAAGGCCCTCCTGCTGTCTGCCGCTCGGGGTGGCGCGGGTTCCCTTGAAACGAGCACTTGCTAGGGCCTCAGTGCGCCGGACTGAGCTACTCTGCAAACCAGTCGCTGTTGATCCAAGTTCCCCATCCCCAGGCCGGCCCACTTGTCCGGCAGCATCCAGCCAGGCACGCAGGCAGAAGGTGCCCATCAAGTGTCCGTCCCAGGGCCCTGGACCTGCAGGCTAGGGGGCTCCAGGCTGCCTGAAGAGCCGAGACTGAAACGGTGGTTCAGGAGCCACAGCTGGGAGGGGACTCCTGCCCCTAGGGCCGAAAAAGCCCCTCTCCTCCTGCTCACAACTCAGACCCGGAGTCTTCCCCGGGGGAAAATTCCAGGTCTCTGTGGCCAGGGTCTACCCACGGCCAGCCCTAGATCCCTCGGCCCCAGCCCAAGCAGTTGGGAATTGCAAGGAGCCTTCAAAGGCCTCAGTCTGCCTCTCCCATCCCAGCCCTTCTGTATGGGGTGAGTGACTCCACCCTGCACTCCTCCAGGGGAGCCACGACCCACCCCTCACCCCGACACCGAGAGGGCCTCTGCTCGACACCTGGATACAAGCCACCACCCTGGGCTACCTCCTGGCTGCGTCACCTGGGAAATCAGGTACCAGCCCGAGCTTCGGTTTGTGGGGAGGGGGCAGTCCAGAGGATGACGCGGGGCACCCAGCCAGCTGCCCTTCTCCCCAACACCCACATGGACGCTCAGGAAAGCAGAGGGGCTCGGCCACAGGCATCCCGGAACCCAGAGCAGCTTGTGCTGAATTTGAGATGTTACACAATCTCTTTTCTGAGCGTCAGGCCCCAGGGGAGGAGGGACACGCTCTGGACCTGCTGGAGGCCCTGGAATCTGCTGTTCTCTCTTCACTTCCCCCACGGGTAGGGACCTGCCCCCATTTTACAGAGGAGGAGAACTGAGGCAGCCCAAGATGACAGCTAGGCAGAGGCCAGGCCTTAGCTCCGAGGGGTGCATCAGGGCTCTGTGGCCCCAAAAGATGCCTCCCACCCACACTGTCTGTTCATCTCTGAAATGCAGGGAGGGGAAGGGACATCTCTGTCTTGGGCACTGGGGCCCGAGCCCTGGGGGCCAGAGTTTGGGGGATCCAAAGCTCTTCCATCTTAGGGGCCCTCCATAAGGAAAGCCACGGGAGGGTCCTGGGGGCTTCTGCCTCTTCGGCTCCCGACCACGCCTCTGCCTGAGCCCACCTGCCTCGGCCCACCTGAACCCCACTAGTGTCTGCTGAGCCGAGTGGAAGTCAAAACCTATTAGGCCTCACTAGAGATCCTTCTCCCCTTCCTTCTCTGGAAAAGAAGATCTCGATAGCCACAGGGCCAGAAAGAAGACCTGGGTGATGGAGGATGGGGAAAGGGAGCATGGGGTCCTGGAGAGTGGGCCTCCTGGGAGGTCCAGCCTGGTCCTCCCGCCCCCTCGGTGAGGGGCATCGAGGCCTCACTCAGCTGCCCCGGGCCCATCACACCCCGTCTCCCTCATCCCCCAGCATCACACAGGACAAAGGTACAGAGTACTGAGCCCCAGCTGCCCCCGGTCCCTCTCACCCATGGGGCACCCTGTCCTCACACTTGGGGTGGCGCATGCAAGCCCCGGACCAGACGCCAAAGGGCCAAGACAGTGGAGGCCAGAAGTCCTGAGACCCCGGGGGCTCGGGAGAGGTGGCCTCCCGGGGCCGTTTCAGCCGGGAGACAGCACCTCCATCTCTCACACTTGTCCACAACGTCAGCCACGTGCCTGCTCCTAAGAGCTGGAGTCTGTGGCCAGCCGGGCCATTCCGGGTTCAAATCTCAGCTCTAATCTCCACCGCCCAGGCATGGACGCTGTCTCGGCCCTTCTCTGAGTGGAGGCGGGGACCCTGACCCCAGCTTTTCCGCCCGCTGAAGGCTGTTGGGAGGGTCAGGAGAGGACAGCACCCCAGGCCTGGGGCGAGGGGAGCTGGGCCGGCGGGGGCCAGCAGCCTGGCAGGTTCCCAGGCAGCGCTGGCGGGTCTGCTGGGCGCCAGGCTGACAGCTGCCGGCCACCTCCTGGGAGAAGGCCAGCCCCGGTTGGTGGCTGGCCCCACAGGGTTCCTGCCATGGGCACTAATTAGCTTATCAGCCTCCCAGAGGAGGGGAAGGCGAGGGGCACTGCCCGCTGCCGATGGGCTCAGCCTCAGACCACGGAGGACACGAGGAGGCATCCACCCTGGTCCAGAGAGCTGGCCACTGGGGTGGGCAGCCCGGGAGGCGGGCAGCTGCTCAGCTTGCCCAGACCCCGCAGGACTGCGGGCAGGCTCCCTGGTGCCTCCCCACAGCAGGGCCCCCCGGGCTCCAGCGGGCCGGGGGGAACGTGCCTGGGCTCCTGACACACGACACAGGGATGGGGACTCGCTCCTTGCCCCTGCCCCACCTCAACATCCGTAGCTTTGTGTGCATTTTGTCATGTAATCTGCAGTGATCCCCAGCTCAGCTGTGTAGATACAGAGATCGCAGCTCAGAGAAGTGGGGTGATTGCCTGAAGCCACGCAACATGACGACAGAAGGGCCCAGATTACAGTTTTCTCTGTCTGATCAGCCCATGCCCCCGACAAGGCCTACAGCATCTGAACCGCTGGGCTCTGAGAGGTCAGTCTGAAAGGGGCCCTCAAGGATGGTGTACGGCCCCTCCCCAGGCCCTTAGCTGAGCTCTCTGGTCTGGGCCAGGCACAGCGGAGGACCCGCTGGAGCAGGACGGGTGGGCAGAGGTCCCTGACGGGAGGATCCTCGCCAGCATTCCAGGCACACCCACCCTGACATGGGAAAGCGCAGGCACACTCAGCCCTCCTCCTTCAAAAAACCTCTCAGACATCCTCAGACACCGACGACCTCTGACAGAAATCCCTCCTGTTGCTGTGACACCATTACCATCTCTGCAACACAGGCAGCTCATTCCCTGCACGCCCTCTCCCCGACCACTCCGCGCGCCAGAGACCACTGGCCGCCTCTTCACTGAGCTTCAGAAACGGGAATATCTGGGTCACAGAGCCAGGCCCCCCTTCCTGGGCCCAGGCCTGGGGAATCTGGGTCGAGGACACCTGCTCCACCCCAGCCCCCAGGTCCAGAGCCAGAGAAGGAGCTGGAGCCGCGGCCCCTCCCTGCCTGAGTGGAGGCGAGGGTGCAGGGGGCGCTGGGCCCTCAGAGCAGAGCTCCCAGAGAGAGGCTGTCTCTGCCCCGTGAGACCAGGGCCTCCAGGACACGACCACGCCTGCCCCATTGGACCGCAGCCCCTAGGCCAGAGCTGTGTCCCCGCATGTGCTCTCGGAAAGGTCCAGCGCTGCCCACCCCCTGTAGGCCACCAGTTCCTCACCGCGGGCTCCTCCCACCCTGCTCCTGCCAGACCCCGTGTCACCAAATCCAAAGGACAATCCCATTTACTTCAGACAGAGCCAGCAACCTCTAAACACAGCCTCCGCCGTGCGTCCTGACCCTGCGCTGAGACCTGAGTTTCCCCTAGCTACCCCAGCCCCCGGCGCCTTGGGGTCAGTCCTGAATATACCCTGCCTCTTCCCCCCACCCCCGTGCCAGCCTCACCCGCCAATCTCGCTCCCTGGGCAGCTGGCCTCCCGTTCCCGCCTCCCCACCCACTCCCACCCACCCCAAGTGGTCCTTGAGAATGTGTCCCCCAGTGGCTGTCTGCGGCCTGCATGCCCGTCAGCTGGGCCTGGCCTGGCCAGCTCATCCCCCACATCCGTAGCCACGGGCTGTGCGCTGGCTCTCACAGCAAGGCCATCCTGACCCGCGACCTCTGCCTGCAGCTTGGAGGGTCCTCCTGCCCTGTGATGGCCTGATGATCACGCTTGCATCCTGCTCTGAGAAGGTGAGAGGGGGGCCCGGCTGGTGCTCCCCACTGCCCACACCCTGCTGGGAACGGAGCACCCGGCCGGGACTTGCTGTGGGTGGGCAAGCGAGGCCCTGCTGCCTGGCGGTGACCCCCAGGCCCCCGCCCCTGAGGCTTACACCTGCAGACCCGGGGGTGTCTGGCCTGCCTTGCAGATGCGAGAGTCACTGCTGCTCCCCACCCTGCGGCCACCGCCTGGCGGGACCCCCCTCACCACCAGCTTCCGCCCTGCCCTCCACCGCCTGTCTCCCGCCATCATTTGAAATGTGCCAGGACACGCTGTCCTCTGCTCAAGACCTCCCGCAGCTCCCTCCTCACTCAGGGGCCCACAGCCCCGGGGACTGCCCCCCTCCCCAGCACTCCCCTCCAACCACACTCAGACGGTGAACCGCAGCGCCCTGCAACCCCGCCTGGCACAGCCACCTCACTCAGCACCCGGGCAGGAGCCGCACCTTATCCTGGTGCCCAGGTCGGGTGGCTCAGAGAAGGCAGCCTGGGGAGTTGGCTGGGCCCCACCCAGCTCAGGAAGCCCACCAGGGACCTCCCCCGGGGCCCAGGGTAGATGAGAGGAGGCTCAGCCTGTGGGAACTCCCTGCCGGCTCCCTGCGGGGAGGGGGGGAGCACCGGGGGCCAAGGTCTGCTCCCCTCCTGGGCAAATTCCCTCCAGGCCACTCAGAGCTGCGGCCCCCTCTGTGAAGTGGCACCAGCCCCCCGGTGATGTCCAGGGACCACAGGCACACCGTGCCCAGCCCGGGGCCCCGCATGCTTATGGCACATCAGGGACGGCCATGGAGAGCCCGGCCTGCCCACGGAGCCAGGGCCTTCACTGCGCTCAGGATGCCTCCCACCGGCCCGCAGAGCAGGCGCTATTATGGGACTGTGCCTCGGGGTCCCCTGGGGTTTGATGGGCTAATTCACACTGGAGTGTGAGTGACTCATAGGTGTCCTCCCACACAGCAGAAAGAAGCCAGAGTGGGCACAGATCACCCCGGTGAGGGAACAGGGAGTGGGCACGGTGTCTCTGCAGGCAGGGGCTCCCTCAGCCTGGCCTTTGTGCTCCCCAGACCACCCATTCCAGGCGCAACCCCTGCGGGATTGTGTACGGGACACATCCAGAGTGCCTACCTCCCACCTCCCGCTATTGACTGTTGACCCCTATTGACCACTGATCCACAGATCAAGGCTTCTGCTGAGCCGCCTCGTCCAGGGAGCCTGCTGGGATACGCAGTGAGTTCCTAAGCATTGCACCTGGCTCCTGCACCAGGTGCTACCCTGCTGCTGCCCTGGTGCTGCTTTTCTGGGTCCTACCTCAGCCAGCGGCTGGAGCTCATAGTGACCGCCAGGCCCTCCCCACCCCCAGCCTGGCAGCCCCGCTTGCAAGTGCCAGCCCAGAGGAGCCACCGGCGACTCAACATAGGCGCCCCTCCTGCCCCCAGGTCTGGGTCCTGGCCAGTCCCTCTGACCACACACTCGTCTGTCCCCTGGCTGACTCAGCCTCATCTTTCGGGGCTCCCCCGAGGCACTGCCGTCTCCAGGAGGCCTCCTCAAGCTCAAGTTCCGTGCCCAGCCCCCGTCTCCCCGTTTGGCTGCTGAGAACCCACAGAGCAGTTCCATCCCCTCTTGGTTCAGGGTCTGGGGACCCCGGGGGATGGATCCGTGTCAGGGCAGAACGTACCCGTCCAGCCTGCACCCCTGCTCACGGGCTGCTCTTGCAGCGCTGACAGCGTCTCGGGCTCCCTCAGCATTCATCAGGCAGCGACCGGGGCCTCCGGGGCATCTCACATTCCCCACAAAGCTGCGATGACCATCTCCTGGCTCTCAGCTGGCGCCGCTCCCTCTGAGTCGGGGCCCCAGGCCGCAGGCCTGCCCTAGGCTGGGAAACTGGCCGTCCTCAGGACCTGGTGGTTCTTCACTGACTGACCCACCCTCCTGGGCAAGGCCACCAGGGCCCCAGGTGAGTCTGGGGCCCGGAAACTCCCCAGCCCTGCCAGGAAGTCCTCTGGCCTGGGAAGGCTGGGGTCCTGCCAGCCTCAGCCCACCTGCTGACCCTTGCCAGCTCAGAGTCCATGAAGCCTACCTGAGCCTCTGCCGCCCACTCAGACCTCCGCCTGCTGCACTGCAGGCCTAGCTCTGTCCAGCCTGTCAGCTCCCCTCGCCAGCCAAGGGGCCGTGCCTTCACGCCTCACTCTCACGCTCCAGGTTGGCTGGTCACTCACTTTCAGGACGCGAGTCCCTCGCCGGCCTGCTCAGGCCCTGTGCTGGGCATGGGCACCTCCACGGCCACTCCCTCAGCTCCAGGAGATACCAGAGCTCACAGCCTCAGCCAGCCCAGCTCCTCCAGGACACCCTCTCCTCGGCCCGTGCACCCAGGCCTTTCATCTCCCCGGGCTGGTGTCTGACCCTGTGTGCTGCAGTCGGCCTCGAAAACTGTGCCATGGGCAAGTCCTAGTTCCTGGGAGGGGCTTCACATCTCCCAAAGAGCTGAGACCACCACCACCACCATAACCGTCACCACGACCTCCACCCCCACGGGTCCCACTGAAGCCGCCACCACCAGCAGTAACGTCACCACCATCATCATCGGCCACTGTCACCACCGCCACCACCACCACCACCACCAACACCAGCGTGCCATTGTTAACAGCACCACCAGCACCAGGAATGGCACGAGCATATCACCGTACCACATCACTGAACCATCATCACCACGACATCATCGCCATCTGTTGTTCAGTCGCTCAGTCGTGTCCGACTCTTTGAGACCCCATGGACTGCAGCACTCCAGGCTTCTCTGACCTTCACTATGTCCTGGAGCTTGCTCAAACTCATGTCCATTGAGTCAGTGGTGCCATCCAACCACCTCATCCTCTGCCGTTCCCTTCTCCTCCCGCCTTCGATCTTTCTCAGCGTCAGGGTCTTTTCCAGTGAGTCAGCTCTTCAAATTAATGTTCAGGACTGATTTCCTTTAGGAATGACTGGTTGGATCTCCTTGCAGTCCAAGGGACTCTCAAGAGTCTTCTCCAGCACCACAGTTTGAAAGCATCAGTTCCTTGGCACTCAGCCTTTTTTATGGTGCAACTCTCACACCCATACGTGACTACTGGAAAAACATGGCTTTGGCTGTGGACCTTTGTCGGCAAAATGATGTCTCTGCTTTTTGTGCTGTCTAGGTTTGTCATAGCTTTCCTTCCAAGGAACAAGTGTCTTTTAATTTCGTGGCTGCAATCACCGTCCGCACTGATTTTGGAGCCCAAGAAAATGAAATCTGACACTGTTTCCCCATCTGTGTGTCATGAAGTGACAGGACCAGATGCCATGATCTTAGTTTTTTGAATGTTGAGTTTAAAACCACCTTTTTCACTGTCCTCTTTCATCTTCATCAAGAGACTCTTGAGTTCCTCTTCACTTGCTACCATTAGAGTGGTATCATTTGCATATCTGAGGTTGTTGCTATACCTCCCAGCAATCTTGATTCCAGCTTGTGATTCATCCAGCCTGGCATTTCTCATGATGTTTCCTGCATGTAAGTTAAATAATCAGAGTGACAGTATACAGTCTTGACATACTCCTTTCCCAATTTTGAACCAGCCCATGTTGCATGTCCAGTTCTAACTGTTGCTTCTTGACCTGCATACAGGTTTCTCAGGAGGCAGGTAAGGTGGTCTGTATTCCCATCTCTTTAAGAACTTTCCATAGTTTGTTGTGATCTACCCAGTCAAAGGCTTTAGTGTAGTTAACGAAGCAGAAGTAGATTTTTTTTTTGAATTCCCTTGCTTTTTCTATGATTCAGTGTATGTTGGCAATTTGATCTCTGGTTCCTCTGCCTTTTCTAAATTCGGCTTATATATCTGGAAGTTCTCGGTCCATGTACTATTGACACCTAACTTGAAGGATTTTGAGCATGATCTTGCTGACATGTGAAATGAGTGCAGTTGTATAGGGTAATTTGAGCATTCTTTGGCATTGCCTTTATTAGGGATTGGAATGAAAACTGACCTTTTCCAGTCGTGTGGCCACTGCTGAGTTTTCCAAATTTGCTGGCATATTGGGTGCAGCACTTTCACAGCATCATCTTTTAAGATTTGAAATAGCTCGGCAGGAATTCCATCACCTCCACTAGCTTTGTTTGTACGATGCTTCCTACGGCCCACTTGACTTTGCACTCCAGATGTCTGGCTCTAGGTGAGTGACCACACCATCGCGGTTAACTGGGTCATTACAAGCATCACCGTTGCCACCACCAATACCGTCCTCAACACACCTGCCGTTTCCACTGCATCAGCACAGCAGCAGCGCCGTCAGTACCAACACCACTGTGCGGCCAGCAGTGTCCTCGTGACCACCACCTTCACCGTCACCCCCACCGCCGACAGCGTCACCGTTACCACCACTAGCAGCGGCCCTCGCTGCCGCGTGGTCATCACCACTGCCCATCACGCCATCAGCAGCAACAGCGCTGTCGCACCGACATCACCACCACCGCCACCACCACCGACGACACATCGTTGCCAAAGCTGTCACTCTTACCACAGCCACCTGATCACCGAGCTCACCAGCGTCACCTCCGCTGTCAGCAGTGCCCCCGTGACTGCCATCGCTGCTGAGCCAGCACTGTGTCTGTGGACTGACACTAGCTGGGAACCCCCATCACCAACACTCAACCCGCCACGTCCAGAGCCCTGTGTAGGCAGAAACCGTCTTGCAGGAGGCCTCACCACCCACCATGCCCGTCAATCACGATGGGCTGAACCCAGGCAACCTCACCATCAGCATCATCTGATCCTCCACACCACTGACCACACCCCACCCTCCAAGGTGAACCTCAAGGTCATTCCATCAGGGTCATTTCCAGGCCAGGAAAGGATAATGGTTACCGTGGTCACTCCACCCCTCCTGCTAACGTGGAAGCTTTCCTGTCTCCTGCACCTCTTGCCATCTGCATCCTGAGTTGGTCCTCTGCAGAGAAGAGGACCTCAGACCCTCTCAATACCACCAGCAAGCCACCGGGCAGCCTGGAGAGCTGGGGTTTTGATTAAGACTTTTCTGCCTCAGAAAACTAGCAACTGCACACCCCAAGCGTGGAGAAGCAAGTGGCGCAAGGGAGGAGGGTCACCTCACACCCTCCAGGCCCATCCCAGTACACGGACCCCCAGTCCCCCAGCCCCTAGTAGCTGTCTCTGTTGCTCCAGGCAGCCCCTCTTGGAGCCCCCAGATCTCAGTGGAGGAGGGACGTGAGCGCCCTCCCCACTTGCGGGCACTGCCCCATGTACTCAGGGCCCAGCACTGACCTCCTTGATGGCCCCTCCTCCACAAGGGCAGGGAGGGACAGGCTCTTCCTTGTTCCCTCATCCCCAGATCAGTGCGGGTGCAAGAGCCAGGGTGGGAGGAAGATTCAAGTGGCCCCTCCCAGCTCCCCTGACCACAGGCCACTCGACCAGGGACAGAACATGTGGTTGGTCCACTTGCCCCTCCCCACCTCTGGCAGCTTTGTGAGCACCTTGACATCCTCCCAAACCAAGCCATCCAGCGCTGCCCCCACCCGCATCCAGCAGGTCCCGGGAGCTCAGGACAGCCACACTGTGCCTCCCCTGACGTGCCAGCCCCGACCCCTCCTCCATGACCACCACCGACTCAGGCACCCAGACTCACGGAGCCACAGAAGTGGGAAGGTGCAGGAAGGGAACAGCTGGACTTGACACAGTAGACCCACAGGCCCTGACTCCACCCAGTAAAGTGCCCACCGGCCTTGAGCACTCGAACGCATGTCCCCGTGTCTGTGATGCCCCCTCTCCTGGCAGGGCCCCACCCCTGCCCCAGTGTTCCTTCCAGTGGGAAGTGAAAGCAAGCAGGTGGGGGACACTGGATGGGGAGACCCAGGCCCTGTATGGGGAGAGGGCTCACACTCTGCTGGGGGGTTCACACTCTGCTGGGGGTTTCACACTCTGCTGGGGGTTTCACACTGCTGGGGGCTCACACTCTGCTAGGGGAGCTCACATCCTGCTGGGGGGCTCACACTCTGATGGAGGTTCACACTCTGATGGAGGGTTCACACTCTGATGGGGGTTCACACTCTGCTGGGGGTTCACACTCTGCTAGGGGAGCTCATACTTTGCTGGGGGCTCACACTCTGCTAGGGGGGCTCACACTCTGCTAAGGGAAGTCACATCCTGCTGGGGGCTCACATTCTGATGGGGGTTCACACTCTGATGGAGGGTTCACACTCTGCTGGGGGCTCACACTCTGATGGGGGTTCACACTCTGCTGGGGGGCTCACACTCTGCTGGGGGTTTCACACTGCTGGGGGCTCACACTCTGCTAGGGGAGCTCACACTCTGCTGGGGGCTCACACTCTGCTAGGGGAGCTCACATCCTGCTGGGGGGCTCACACTCTGATGGAGGTTCACACTCTGATGGAGGGTTCACACTCTGATGAGGGTTCACACTCTGCTGGGGGTTCACACTCTGCTAGGGGAGCTCATACTTTGCTGGGGGCTCACACTCTGCTAGGGGAGCTCACACTCTGCTAAGGGAAGTCACATCCTGCTGGGGGCTCACATTCTGATGGGGGTTCACACTCTGATGGAGGGTTCACACTCTGCTGGGGGCTCACACTCTGATGGGGGTTTACACTCTGCTAGGGGAGCTCATACTTTGCTGGGGGCTCACACTCTGCTAGGGGAGCTCACATCCTGCTGGGCGGCTCACACTCTGCTGGGGGCTCACACTCTGCTGGAGGGGCTCAAACTCTGCTGGGGGCTCACACTGTGATGGGTGGACTCACACTCTGATGGCGGGGCTCACACTCTGCTGAGCGGCTCACACTCTGCTAAGGGAACTCACATCCTGCTGGGGGGCTCACACCCTGCTGGGGGGCTTACACTCTGCTGGGGGCTCACACTCTGCTGAGGGGCTTACACTCTGATGGGGGCTCACACTCTGCTGGGGCATTGCACACTCTGCTGGGGGGTTGCACACTCTGCTGGGGGGTTGCACACTGCTGGGGGCTCACACTCTGATGGGGGGCTCACACTCTGCTAGGGGCTCACTCTGATTGGGGGGCTCACACTCTGCTAGGGGCTCACTCTGGTTGGGGGGCTCACACTCTGCTGGGGGCTTACACTCTGATTCGGGGGCTCACACTCTTCTGAAGGACTCAATCTGCTGGACGGGCTCACACTCTGATTGGAGGCTCACACTCTGATGGGGGGCTCACACTCTGATGGGGGGTTCACACTCTGCTGGGGGGGGGGCTCACATTCTGATTGGGGGGCTCACACTCTGATCAGGAGGCTCACACTCTCATAGGGGGGCACATGCATATACACAGAATTTTGGCAAATGGGAGTCAGAGCTGAGAAGCAGGGGACCTGGGGGGCATGTAGGAAAACAGGAAGAGAGGCCTCCAGAAGCAGGTGGCTTTGAGGCCGGAGAAGAGGCACAAGGACCAGGGACAAAGGCGCCAGGCGTTCTAGCTGGCGCCAAGGAGGGGAGTGGTGAGGGGCCCGTGGGGCAGAGGACTGTGGCTTGGGAGCCGGGCTGCCTGCCAGGGTGGGGGACTCACTGCCCCAGGTTCTGAGCACAGCTGCTGTCCCTGGGCCGTGACCTCATGCTGTCTGTCCCCTCCAGGTCCCAAACCCAGCTGAGACGGGCAGGCCCGGACTCAGATGCCCCTCGAGGAGGGCAGGCTCAGAGCGGGCCTCTGCCAGGCCCCCCACTCCGCAAGCACACTGTCCGGGGGAGGCTCAGAGAATGGAGGGGCGCTGGGGAAGGGGCTGGGGCTGAGTCCAGAGTAGGGGCTGGGGGTGAGTGGTCTCGCCGCTGAGAGCAGCCCTGCACCCCTCCCCCGGCCCTAGCTCCCCACCCAGGTGGGGGTGCAGAGCACGACCCCACCTCCCACCCACGCTCATGAAGGGCCACCAAAAGGCCTCTGTGTCCAGCTGTCTCCCCCTCCCCCGCCTGCCCCCCTCGCCCGCCTTCTCTGCCCCCATCAGGAACCAGACGGCGTGGGAGAAATCGGGCTGGGAACCGGCCGCTGACAGCGACCTGGGGACCCTGCCAAGTCTCCCTTCCGCTTGCCCCCCTCGGCCTGCCCCCTCACCGCCCTCTCCAAGGAAACCAAGGACTTCGGCGGGGGAGGGGCAAGGCTCTTAAAGGGACCAGGACACGCACTTGGGCAAGGACCCCAGAGAGAAGCCCGGGCCTGGGTCATGAGCGTCCCCCAGGATAGCTGCACCTGCAGGGGGTGGGGAGAGAGCCCAGACTGGCACACCTACAGGGCACCCGAGGCTTGTCGAACAGAACTCTGGGCCCAGTCCTCAGCCCGACTGAGAAAGCTGTGTGAGTGAATGCTGGAAGGTGCCTGGCGGGCGGTCAGGCTTTGGAGAAGACCCTACAGACTGGGGGAGTGCCCCGCCCTCCACCAGCCTGTCCCAGCGTCTGCTCTCCCAGCTCAAGTTCCAGAGTGCAGGGGTGCCAAGCGCCCACTAGTTAGGGAACCCCCAACCTGACTCAATAGCAGCCTGCTGCAGGACTTCTCAGAGCCTTTACAGCCGACTTGAGTGTGGACCCGGGAGCACAAGATGTGGTGGGCATGAAACCCTGGAGCCCACGTGGGCCTGGTATCGGGCACAGCACCTTCCAAAATGGGGGCGCGGCACCCAGGCCTGTCCTGTCCTGACGTCCCCACGCTGCGGCTCAGCCAGAGCAGGTGACTTCCGAGGGCCTGCCCGCTCTGACTTCTCTGCTCTGTGTAACTCTCAGTTGTTCATTTCTAAAAAGGAAACCGCAAAACATTTGCAGCTTCTGAGAAAGACACAGGGAGCTGTCCTTTCAGAACCACAGACGTGAACTCTGGGCAGTGCTTTTGGCCTTTGTCAACCCCGCCACCACCAGCCCATCCTTCCGGACTCCCCTCCCCAGCCACCTAAACATCTGAGAATTCTGAAAAGACTCCCTTTCCCTCCCTAGCAGCCCTGCCCCCTAGGCCCTCACTGCCACTGGCCAGGCTGGCATAAGGGTGTGGGGGCGTAGGGGGGCGGCCGAGAGCCTCACTGTGAGCAGTCGCCCCAAGTGTAGATGCTGAGCCTGTGTGTGCAAGAGTGCGTGTGTGACTGGGGGCGAGGCAGGTGGAGGGTCTGCACTGTGGGTGGGAAGCCTGACTCAGACTTTCCGAGAAGAGTGTGTCACATGCTTGACGGGTGCGTGTGTCTGCAAGAGGAGGCGGCCCTCCACACACATGACACGTGCACAGTTGCACGTTACATGTGAGCACGCGCAAGTGACGCCGGGTGAGACGCTGCTCAGTGTGTGCCCGGGGCCAGGAGTCAGAGTGTGCCAGGGCCGGGCTCAGTGTGTGCCCAGGGCCAGGAGTCAGAGCGTGCCAGGGCCGGGCTCAATCTGGCTTGGGGTCTAGGCTCCTGCAGTGACTGGGGCCAAGACTCAGTCATGGGTCAGAAGCTCACTGCTTCTCAGCTGAAGGTCACTAGCTGCTCTCAATTCCCACCGACCCCTCCCCCCCACCCACATACACACAATTCTGCAGACATGAGACCCTTTCTCATCCAAACACAGGCCCATGCCAGCAGAGACCTGATCCCTGGGCACACCGGTGGAAGCAGCCTGGGGCCCTGGCCCTGATCCCTGCTTCGGGTCACCTGGGAAACCATCGGCTCTTCTGAGCCCTTTTACGTGAGAGATGGCCTCACCTGGCCACGGAGGGAGGTGCTTCCAGCACAGACCATGGGCGGGGAGAGCCAGCTGCCTCCTTCCTGTCCCGTGCCCCCACCCCGTGACTTCTGGGCCCCAGGCTGTCCAGTTCTGGGGCAGAAGCTTCGGTCCCTACCCTGAGCTGAAGCACCAACCTTCCAGAGCCTTGGCTTCTCCAGAAGTAACAGGCAGGGCTCCCAGGGCCACCCCGGGACTGAGCAGGGAGCTGGTGGGCGCATGCGTTCTGGGGCACCTCCAACGCGGCCCAGCTGTTGGCACCTTCCCCCTGTCCACAGGGCCCTGGGCCCAGGCACAGAGGCCTTAACAGTTCCACCTGTCCAGGGGGTACCAGGAGAGGGCAAAGGAAGTCTGGGGTGCGGGCAGGCCCCCGGTTAGTGGAGGCCACGGCCAGACGTGAGTGTCCCATGGGCCTGGCCACTGTCCGCCCCCTACCCCCGCTTTGCTCCCACACGCAAGCAGGGAGACTCCAGCCACGGGGACACTCCCAGGGGGCGGGATCTGCCCCGACCGTGCCCCGGGGACAGTGAACCCGACACTCATTGGGCTGGCCAGGCCTCTCACAACCTGCTGCCCCTGGAGGGCAAAGGGGAAGGATGGGTCCACCTTTCTGGAAAGCAATTTACTACCAAGGCCTTGAAGTTGTCCAGGGGTTTGATGCCAACAAAACAATCATAAATGTGAGCAGAGCTATCCAAGGGCAGGGCTGCTGGGTGAACCAGCCACCTCAGGGGCTCCGGGCCACCTTTGAACAGCCCAGTGGGAGGGTTTCTAGACTGTGGGGAGGGGCTTGTGCTGACGTCAGGGGCCAGACGGAGTGGACGGCAGCCACATGATGGCCACAGGGGCCAGCCTGGGAGGACGCGAGCCCTCATTCTTGCCTTTTATTTTTTCACCCTTTTCTGTCAATCCATTTTGTGCAAAGTTTATGCTACTCGCGAAACTCAGAGAAAAACAGTCTCCAGCACAAAGCCAGAGGGCTGGTTTCCTGGGGTCACAGGGTCCACCCTGGTGCTTCCCTGACCCTGTCTTCAAACCCCAGAGCAGGCGAGGGCAGTGAAGTCCACGCACGGGCCTGCACTCTCTCACCATGGGGCCTTTGCACTGTCTGTTCCTTCTGCCAAAATGCTTGTCCCCAATCACCCACGTGCTGTGCTGAGCAGGCGTCTCTCAAACACCACCCCAGAGAGGCTTCTGTGGACCTGCTCTCGGGCTCCTCACCCCACCTGCCACCAGATCCACTGCTTCCACTTCTTGGCACGTGGCGTGACTGCACAGTTTCACAGGGATCTGGATGTTCCTACTTTCCTGTCCTTCCTCACAGGGGATAGGAGGAGGCTGAGCACCAGCACCTCGTAGAGCACGCTCTGTCAGTGGTCAGGAATCATCGAGGAGGGACGAGTGGGAGGGTGGATGGATGGGGTGGATGGAAGAGTGGATGGGAGGATGGGAGGACAGGTGGTTGGGGAGATGGGTAGGTGGGAGGATGGATGGACAGATGGATGGATGGGGTGGATGGAAGAGTGGATGGGAGAATGGGAGGACAGGTGGTTGGGGGGATGGGTAGGTGGGAGGATGGATGGACAGATGGATGGATGGGGTGGATGGAAGAGTGGATGGGAGAATGGGAGGACGGGTGGGTGGGAGGATGGATGGATGGAGTGGATGGAAGAGTGGATGGGAGGATGGGAGGATGGGTAGGTGGGAGGATGGATGGATGGAGTGGATAGAAGAGTGGATGGGAGGATGGGAGGACAGGTGGGTGGGAGGATGGATGGATGGGAGGATGGATGGACAGATCAGTGGGTGGACAGATGGATGGATGGATGGAAGGATGGATTGACAAATGGGTGGGTGGAGGATGAATGGATAGGAGGATGGATGGACAAATGGGTGGATGGACAGATGGATGGATGGATGGATGGGAGGATGGATGGACAGATGGGTGGGTTGAGGATGGATGGATGGGGTGGATGGAAGATTGGATGGGAGGATGGGAGGACAGGAGGATGGGTGGGTGGGAGGACGGGTGGACAGATGGATGGATGGATGAGGTGGATGGAAGAGTGGATGGGAAGATGGGAGGACAGGTGGGTGGAGGATGGACGGATGGGTGGGTAGATAGACAGATGGGTGGATGAGAGGATGGATGGACAGATGGATGGATGGACAGATGGATGGATGGACAGATGGATGGATGGGAGGATGGATGGAGAGATGGGTGGGTGGAGGATGGATGGATGGGAGGATGGAAGAACAGATGGATGGATGGATAGGATGGGAGAACGGGTGGGTGGAGGATGGATGGATGGGTGGGTGGGTGGACAGATGGATGGATGGACGGATGGATGGATGGGACGATGGATGGACAGATGGGTGGGTGGAGGATGGATGGACAGGAGGATGGAAGGACAGATGGATGGATGGATAGGATGGGAGGATGGGTGGGTGGAGGATGGATGGGTGGGTGGGTGGAGGATGGATGGGTGCGTGGGTGGGTGGACAGATGGGTGGGTGGAGGATGGATGGATGGGAGGATGGATGGACAGATGGATGGATGGATAGGATGGGTGGGTGGAGAATTTTGATGGACGCATGGTAATCACATCCCTCCCCAACAAGTTCCACAGGTCCACAGCCCCTACAAACTGCCTCTTGCAGCCTCCCTCCCACCCCACACCCCTGCCCCTGTGGCTGCCCACTCTTACTGGCCATGCCTCACATTCTTCCTGTACCTTCCAACCTCCACACTTTTGCTCAAACTGCTTCTGCCCGAGACCCCCCTCCATCCTCTGCCAGGAGAACGTGTCCTCCTCACATGTCAGCCACTCTGGGAGCCTCCCCTGACCTCACAGGACACACCTCCATCATCATGCCCACGGCATGAGGGACGTACCCCATGGCCCTGGGGCCGGCCTGGGGACTGGCAGTGCCAGGGCTGAGGGAGGCAGGTGGTGACGATGACATGCCGCTCTCTGACCACCCCCTCCCCAGTGGATACCAAACGCCTTGGGGGAAGGCCGAGTCCCCACCAGGCCCACCTGGTCCATCAGGTTCCAGCCGCCAAGCTCTCTCCTGCCCAGTTTCCCCAAACTCTGACCCTTCTTGCCTCTGAGGGCTGCCCCCACTCTGGGGCCTTTGCACAGACTCTTTCCTGTGACTACACGAGCCCCCACCTACCTCTCCCCTTGTCTCCCTGTGTCTGGGAGGAACCCTGCTCTGGGTGCCCATGCAGGTGCTGTGACCCTGAATCACAGCCTGGCCAGTCCAGCCCAGTGCCCCGCCCCCACTCACAACAGCAGGGCGGCAGCGCGTGACACAGGCGGGTGCCGCGTGCTGGGCAGGGAGCTGGGCCCGAGACCCCAGGAGTCCCCGCCTCTGCGTCCCATCGGTCACCCTGGGTCTCACCCAGCTGCCCTGCTCTGTGGCCATGCCCCTTCCCCTCACCTGGCCTGGGGGACCCCCGCAGGCCTCTGGACCCGCAACCATGGAGCTCCCTAGGAGGGGTGGGAAACTGGCTGGGTGGCCCCCTGCACTGTCAGTGCTGGACCAGGCAGGGAGACACTGTGCCCGACGGGCGTGCGGGGTCGGTCAGCAGGCGGCCCCGAAGCTGGAGCCCAGGCCCCTCCCTCCTGGCCGCCGAGCCCGCCCCGGAGGCCGCACGGCTGAGACACTTACGGGTCTGTCTCGTCCCACAGGATGCAGGTCTGGTTGGTGGTGCCCTGGGAGAGACGGGGGAGTCAGGCCACCTACCCGCCCTCGAGCTCCACCTGAGGCGGTGTCCACGCAGGGTCCCGGTGCCCCGCCTGGTGCCCCGCCTCCGCTGCTCCCCAGAGACGGCGTTTGCAGAGGAGAAACTGAGGCCCAGAGCAGGGAAGGGGCTGGTTCAGCCCCCAGCCCACTGCCCGGCCTCGGGGACCCCTGTCCCCTCTCTGGGAGGGGCTGGGCAGCAGCGGCCGATTCCGCTTAATACGAAATGGCCACTGGGAGGGTCAGGGGCACAGACAGGGCTCGGCAAGCATTCCTGCCCCACAGGCTGCGGGGTGATTACAGGGGGGCTCCTGCCTGATGAGGGAGGGGCCAGGCACAGAGAGGCTGGGCACGGCCCAGCGCCGGACGACGCTGCCCGTCCTGGCTGGAGAGCGGGGCGGGTGTGGGCAGGCTCTCGGTGGTCAAGGGTGTCTCAGGCCCGACAGAGAGCCCGGGGAGGAGAGCGTGGTGGGCCTGCGGGGGGGACATGGCAGAGGATGGCTCCATCCTCTCCAAGGAGCAGCTGGCCTGGCAGGGCCCGGGAGCAGCAGCCTCGGACCCGGGTTAGGTTAGGTTGCATTCGGCTCCTTCAGTCCCTGCCTGTGACCCTGGGCAAGTCCCTGAAGCTCTGCCAGCCACTGTCCCCGCCCACCGCTCGGGGGTAAAGGAGCTCTCTCTCAAGGCCAGCCAGAGGCCGCGACGTGTGTGCACACGGGGACAGGTGGAGGGGTCCGTGCACGCGGACGTGCACACGGAGGGTACTCACGTTGTACATGTGGGCGAACTCGATCTCCAAGGGTGTGAGCAGGGAGCGAGGCGGGGGCTTCACCGTCACCGAGATGACCTTGGAGTTCAGGACAGTCGTGTTCCTGGGGGACAGCCGGCAGGCCATGCTGGGGTCAGGAGCCCCTCGCCCCACCTCCCCTAGGCCTGGCCTCCCAGGCCCCCACCCCTAGACCCAGCCTCCCCAGGCTCCCCACCCCGCAGACCCGGCCTCCTGAGGCCCTCCACCTCTAGAGCTGGCCTCCCCAGGCCCCCACCCCCCAGACCCGGCCTCCCGAGGCCCCCCACCCCCTTGACCCAGCCTCCCCAGGCTCCCACCCCCGAGGCCCGGCCTCCCCAGCCCCCACCTCCGCCAGACCCAGCCTCCCCAGTTCCCACCTGTGCCCGTGATGCCCACCTCTGCAGGGCCAGGAAGCTGCCCAGGTTTCGGTAAAGCACAGTGCCCACCACGAACACAGACGAGTCATCAGCCTCTGGAAGAGAGCACAGTGGTTGCCCTCCTCCCACCACCCCCAGGCCAAGGCCCTGCTGGGCAAGAGGAGTGTGTCCCCCCCTGCCACCCCCACCATGGACACACTGCCGTGGAGCTGAGGTACCTCCTCGGTCTCCCTGAGTGGCCCCTGAAAGCCAGGGGCAGGCAGGGCACAGTTTCTCTTCCTGGGAACTGGAATCGCCTGCTGTGTGACACCAGGCAAGACCCTCTCCCTCCCTGTGATGAGGGGGTCCATTCAGCCAAGATTGCCTGGGGTCTCCCAACATAGGGAGGGCAAAGAGGGCTTCCTGGAAGAGGGGGCAATCTCAGGAACACTGAGATTGTGTAGAAGAAACGGACACCACCCTGGCCCTTGATGCAGCACGTCAGAACTTCTGGAGTGCTTCTGGAGTGGGGCTGGGAAGTTCTTTCGGGGGACTGAGAAGTTCTAGACTCTGGGGAGCTCCTCCAGCCCCCTGAGGCCCTCACCTGCCAGCCCCGTGGAGAAGACACTCTTGGACACAGTGACCCTGTCCTCCGGCACCTTGGCCCAGTCGCCTGTGGCCCGCCAGCCCTTCATGGGGAAGCTGATGTCGGTGGCTCCGCTGGCTGGGAGCTTGTGGATGCTGAGGACTGCGGCAGGGTGGGGGGTGGGGGGAGGTGAGAGACAACAGCGACAGACAAAGGGAGACGGAGACAGAGCGGTTTCAGGGTACGGAGCCTTCGCCCTGGGACGGGAAGTTGGGTGGGACCATCACGGGGCTGCTCCTGGCTCAGAACAGGCGCAGTGTTCGTGGGGCCACCCAGCCACACCACACGAGGGGTGTGCAGGGGGTACACGGGGTGCACAGGGCGTAGGGCACTGGGTGCAGAGGATACAGGGCTATGAGTATATGAGTGGGGTGAATCGGGGTGTGGGTGTACAGTGGGTGCACAGACTGTATATGTGTAGGGTGCACAGGTGCGAGTGTATGAGTGGGGTGTAGGGGAGAATGGGGGTGTGTGGATACATGGTGGGGGAGGGCTAATGAGGGGTGATGGGAGGAGTCCAGGGCCTCCTTTGGTGACAAAGGCTGGGCCCTGAATGTCCACTGGCTCCGGACAGGCTCCCTGGAGGTGGAAGGTCAGGGGACTCGGCCCGGGCCTAGCCCACCTCCAGGGGCTGTGGGTGGTGCTGGGTGGCCAGGGGTCCAGCCTCTACAGCGAGGTCCAGGGCTGGGGGGCCGAGAGCTGAGGTGGCCTCCGGGTCACGCCTGTCACATGTGGCCACAGAAGAGCCCGCTTTCCGGCCACTCCCATCTCACCCAGAACAAGGGCCCTGTCAGCCCAGTGAGAAAGAGACCCAGCAGCCTGGAGCCACTGCTGACCCTGCCTCCAGGGAACCTCCAGGCCGGGGTCTCCCCACCTACAGGAGGACACTGCTCCCACTCCCTTGGCCTCAGGGGTCTCCCCAGCTCTGGGGTCCTGAGCTCAAAGGCGTAAGGCAGGACCAGGGCTCTAGGACCTTCTAGCTTAGCAGGCATTCATCGCTGTGTGGGCAGGTCCCTGGGTGCGAGCAAGCACAGTGGGCCCAGAGGACATGTCCCCAGAGGCCCAGGAGCCTCTACAGAGGCAGTGACCATCGCCCTCCTCGGCGCTGTGTGGACCACCGCCGGGCCTGGGCTGCACCCCAGCTCCCCACTATGAGAAGATTATCTGGGGAGGTGCCCTGGACAAATGTGGCCAGGAGAGCTGTTTAAGAGGACGTGGTGGTGATCATGGAATGCAGCTGCTGCAGGTCCTTGTGCCGACAGCCATCGCGAGCCTCCCAAGTCCAGGCCCACCTTTGGCTCTCTCCAGCCCCTCGAGGCCTGCACCGCCGCCTCCCCATTTGAGATTCTGTCAGTGCTACTGAGCTGGGTGTCGCCAGGCCCCTCTGACAAGCGCTTCTGGGAGCAGAGTGCAACCTTGCCTTCAAATCTCCGAGGTCCCAGCACAGCAGGTACTGGGGACAAGGCACCGTGGGCCCCCAGCCCCGGGGAGATAGAAGCTGTGGCTGGGGCTTCCTGCTGCACCCCAAGACTCTAAGTGTCCAGGGCCTGGTCTGGGTCCAAGAGCCCCCACGCCGACCCCCTCCCAGGATCACATCCGACCATCGTCAGGAGACTCAGGTCTGTGCACTGAGGATCATCCTAGAACCCGGCCCGGGGGTCCTGAAGTTCCGGCACACACGGCCGGAATCTGAGGCTGGAGGGCCCCGTCCAGGCGTGCCAGGTGAGGCCCAAGGGTCAGAGAGCGAGGGCCGGGCTTACCCAGGTTGTCTGTCACCTGGTACGCGTCCCGCAAGTCTTTCATGCGGAAGCCGATGACGTCCACGAAGTCCTCCACTAGCCGGAAGAGCTCCTTGGCATTGGGGCCCATCTGGGGATGGGATGGGGGCAGGGTCAGGGAGCCTCAAGGCGGTGGGGGGCAGCCCAGCCAAGAAGGCGCCAGATCTGAGTGTCACCCGAGTCCCCTGCCCCCGCAGCGGGGACTCAGCCGCCTCCTTCCCTCATCTGTTCCCTCCTCGACGGGGTCCTGCTGGTCACTCCCTACCCCGCAGGGCTCTGGACCTGAGTGTCCACCGCCTATTTGTGGATGAGAACACTGAGCCCAGAGGGGCTGAGGCGCTCCGGCCTATGGCCGGGTGTCCAGATGGGAGGAGAGCAGGGGTCTCTGGGCACCACAGCCCCTGAGTACAGGGAGTGGCAGGTTCCCGGTCAGTGCTGGGGGGAGGCGGACCGTTCTCTCCAGATGAGAAGGGACTGCCACGTCCCGGCCTGCACCCTACGGCCAACACACTTTCTCAGACCCCTCCCTGAGCCCCGTGCGGTGGGCCTGTCATCTGACGGATGGGAACGCCGAGGCTCAGAAGGCTGAGTGACTTCCTGGGAGAGGCCCATCTGGGATTTGAACCCAAGAGCCCGCCCTGAGCCGGCCTGGGGAGTGGGGAGGCGCGGAGACGCCCGCAGCACCCCAGGCGGGCAGGCGTACCAGCTGCGCCTCCTCCCACTTGTCCCGATTCTCCTCAGCCAGCAAGTTGCTGATGATCTGCACAAAGTTCTGGAAGGAGAAGAAGAAGGGCCAGTGAAAAGGCATGTGTGTGCACCCTCTGCGACCCCAGGGCCTGCAGCCCGCCAGGCTCTCTGTCCACGGGATTTCCCAGGCAAAGAATACTGGAGTGAGCTGCCGTTTCCTTCTCCAGAACAGAGAATCAGGCACCAGAGTCATGGCTCAGTGTGGCCGGGGTCAGAGTGTGGCCAGGGTCGGGGCTCAGCGCGGGGCCCGGCTCAGGGTTCAGTCTGAGGTCGGGACTCGGTCTAAGGCTGGGGTGGGGAATGCCCTCCTGGGTGCCCACCTGCACGTCCCCAGGGGTCGGGCTGTAGTACGCCCGGCGGAAGATCTCTGTCATGTTCCTTAGGACGTCGATGGTGGACAGCAGGTCCCCGCTGTAGCTGGTCCCGTCCTGGGAGATCTCCACCAGGGTCTGGATGACCTCGGAGACGCCCTCCCCGGGCAGCCCACGCTGCGCCTTCGCTAGGTGCTCCCGGGTCTAGGGGGACGGACGGTGCAGGTGCTGGACTGCAGGCGCCAAGGACCGCCATGCCCAGAGGGCGCTCTGCAGCCCCAGCCACGCTGACCCACGTCCACAGAGCGTGCCACTGGGGACGCAGGGTTATGTCTGGGAATGGGGGTAGAGATGAGCCCTGGAGTGATGGGAGGGGTGGGGTGGGAGACCTCGGGGCCCAGCCTCACCATCATTTGGATGTTCCGGTAGTCAATCGACACACAGCGGATATAGGTGGGGGGCTCCCAGTAGGCAATGCCTTCTTCATCCAGCTCACAGCGTCGCAGGATGAGGCCTGTGGAGATGGGGGGTCGGCTCCATCGCCCACTTCTCAGGAGGATGCGCACGTCTGCTGCAAGAGTCCCACCCACCCAGCCACAGCTCCCAGGTGCCTCCAGCTCTCTGGATGGCCCCCAGCCCTGGAAGCGGACACTCGCCTGTGGCCGTGTTCCAGGAGCAGGGCTGGCACGGGGGCCAGGCCCCTGGCGACTTTCTTTCACTCAAAACATTTCTGAGCAGATGCTGCCAGCCAAGCACTGGAGCCTGGTAGGAGCCAAACCTACAGGCATCCTACCTGTGTGGAGGCTGAACCCTGGGCCGAGTGACAGGCTTCAGAGTTCAGCCCAGGGCTTCTCCCGGAGCCCCTTCCTACCCAGAGCCCTGGGGACAACCAACAGCCCACCGCTGCCTGGCTCCACCTCTGGGGTCAGGGGGCCCCTCATGACCCTGGTGTGCTGTGGATGCTGGGCAGCCTTGGGGCTGACTGGGGTCAGGTTGGACGGCCTTGAACATGGGCACAGCCTATGACCCAGACCTTACTCCCAGGGAGCCAGGCACAGCTGTGATGACCCTAGGGAACTGCCAGGACACTGTCCCCCAACAGGAGCCACGGGGCAGGATGGGACACCTGGTCTACAGCACGGTGCAGAATGAAAATGAGGGATCACACAAGCAAAGGCTAGAGAGGTGACACCATCCTGCGACTCGTGTTTCCACTTTACTTCCCTGGGTTTGCAAGTCGCTCCCCAGAATCTGTACTATTCAGTAAACAGAACAGGGCACGGGGGCTGAAGCCACGGCTGGGAATACACAGCCTCCACCATGGTCACCAGCCTTATTGGGGGGTGGGGGGTGGGGAGCCCACAGCAAGTTCGTTTTACAGAAAGAAATGGAAGTTCAGAGAGGGTAGGTACTTCCTGAATGTCACACAGCACACGCTCCTCAGACAAGAGGGGAAAGGAACCCAAACTGTCTCTGCAGAGGCCCTTCTGGGAGCCCACCCTGCTTTTCCCCCACCTCATATCACTCCATAGGGTTGCGTGGGGATCAAGACCACGGTGTCCAAAGCTGACTTCCCAGTTACTGGCCACGCAAGCCCAGGGCAAGGGTGTGGGCTCTGTGCCTCTGGTTTCCCACATGTAAAGCAGTGACATCGTGGAACATCACACTAAAGGGCTTCATGCTGGTACCGGCTCTGCTGACTTAGGACACGGCAGCCCTGTGTCCCTGCCCGCACCCCTCCAGCCTTGGTGTGCACGGGGCTGCCCGGGCGGAGTCTGGGCCATGTGCCCTGTGCTGACAGCTCTCAGGCAGGCCTCCAGGGGCATCTCGGTGCCTCCAGCACATCCCACAAGGAAGGGACAGGTGCCCTGCCAGCCCCTGCCCCCTCGGCCCTCACCTGTGGCGTTGCGGGGACACCGGACTGCAGCCACCTCTCCGGCCGGGGTCTCCTTCCAGACCACAGCTCCGAAGTTGTCCTCATCACAGATCTCGTGGGGCTCTGCCAAGGGCCAGAGACATGAGTCGGGGCAGGGGAGAGGGAATGCAGGGAGGGGCAGAGAGCTGGCAGCAGGGTCAGGAGGGCCCAGACGCCACGGGACATCCACCCTCACAAAGCGGTCGTCCCCCAGCTGCACCCCGAGCGCCTCCCCCGCCTCAGGGTCCAGCTGTGGGGTGGGGTAGAGACACTCACCGGGACACCGCTGGGCGCCACACTGCCGGTATTCATCCTGGGGGCCCTGGCAGGCCACTCCCCCAAAGAAGGGCCCCAAGCAGGCACGCTCCCGCCGCTGCGTGCCACCCCCGCATGTGACGCTGCAGCTGCCCCAGGACGCCCAGGCCTGCCACTTCCCATCCACTGCAGGACACGGCGGCGCATGGAAGCATGAGAATGGGGACGAGGGGTGGGCAGGAGCCATGGGGACGCAGGGGCAGGGAGCCGGGAGCGGAAGGAAGTTGACACCAGGGAGGGGAAGGCAGAGCTCAGCTTGATACACGATAAGACAAGTACCCCATGTGCACCGGCCCCCGGGACCCCCCACCACCACCCCCATATCCCTGGGGACTCGTTCCAGGGCCCCCCAGCAGCCCCCAGCCCACCAAGTGACTCAGAACTGCAGGTCCCCACCCGCAGGCCCCGGGGCATGGCCTGACCTGGACACTGCTGCAGGAAGCAGTCTCGCGTCTCTACCCAGTGGCCCTGGCACTCAGCACCCCCATACGAAGGCCCGTTGCACTCGCGTGTGCGCTGCTGCCGGCCCTGGGAGCAGCTGGCGGAGCACGTGCTCCAGCTGGACCACTCGTTCCAGTTTCCATCCACTGCCCGGCCCAGGGGAAAAAGGGAACAGGAAGCCAGCGTGAACAGCCAGGGCCCACACCCCATCTGGGGTACAGGTGTGAGCACCCCACAAAGTCTGAGGCATGGGTGTGACACCCAAGGAGGTCCCAGCACCCCAACACCCCTGGCGCACCAGTAACAACATTGTAGGTTCTCTGGCCTACAGCCTGATCACAGCCTGGGGTTCCAATCTCACCTCTGAGGCCCCAGCAGGTGGGTCTGAGTGGACAAAGTTGGGCTCCGCGGGCTGACCGGTGGCCCACGGGGTCCTTTCCTGTCTCACCCCACCTAGCGCCCTCCCTCTCACCTACCAGGGCACAAAGCGATGTTGCAGAACTTGGTTTGCTTTTCCGGGCCCTCACAGGGGTTGCCTCCAAACTGGGGCGGCCTGCAGGTGCGCGTGCGGTCCCGGAAGCCGCGACCGCAGGTGCTGGAGCATAGGCTCCAAGGCGACCACTCGTCCCAGGCGCCATGCACTACGGAGGGAACGTAGCGCTCTGCGACCCCTGTCCGGCCCAGCCGGCAGCCGAGCCACCTGCCCCGGACTCCCCGACCCCGGGCCGGCGCCCCGCCCCTACCTGGACGCCCCGCCCCCACCCCTGACGTCCCGCCCCGACACCACGCCCCTAGCGGACGCCCCGCCCCGACACCACGCCCCTACCCGGACGCCCCGCCCCCTGCCGGCGCCCCGCCCACCTGGACACACGGCCGAGTTGTTGCAGAGCCGCTGCTCCCGCAGGGGCCCGCTGCACTGCGTGCTGTAGGAGGTCGACACGCAGAAGCGCGTGCGGGTCTGCCAGCCCTCGCCGCAGGTGCTGGAGCACACGCTCCACGGGGACCACTCCTCGGCCGCGGGGTCACCTGTGGGCCCAGACCTACAGCATCACAGGCCTGCTGCTGCCCCTGTACCTGCGCTGCGGTCAGACCCCCCAGGTGGCCGCAGCAAGGCCCGTGAGCTCCCCCCTCCTTTTTTTTTCTCGACTGGCCCCTTCGCCTCACACCATTTCTTCTAAATCCAGTGTGCCTGGAGACCAGCGCCTGGCACCTGAGAGGTTAGTCTAATTATGGGAAATTATTACAGTCATTAATTGGAATCAGCAGCAATTAATGACGTACAGTATTTGGCCAAAGACCTAATACCCTGGAACCAACTTTCCCCACTTGCCAGTTTTAGTGCGTTTGCTGTCAGCCCCACCCAGACGCTGCCACTTACCTGTCTGCGGGGCCGGGAACCCAAACTGCTGCAGGTCGTCCCCCAGCTCCTCACGCCGCCGGGCATCCGTGGACCGCAGGGACTGGCTCCTGGAGTTTGTGCGCCCGGCGGCTGCAGGGCGGGTCCAGGTAAGCGCCCAGGCCCTGGCCTGAGGCTCCCGCCCTGCAGCTCTAGAGGGGCGCTCTTGGCCCTTTGTCCCTCAGTCCTCAGTCACAGTAGGGCCCAGGCTTGCCAGCACCAGGGCCACTTGGTCCCACTGGGCAGCTGAGAAACCTGGGACCAGGGCACCCTGGTCTGGGGCCAAGCCCTGTCCGATCCAGACTCCCCTGCCCTGCGCCCCTCCCTCTCTCCCCGCGGGGCCCGCAGCGTCACCCGCAGGGCGCCAGGTGTGGATGGCTGCTGCTGTCCCCTCCTTAGCATCCCGCCTGCGGTCCTGCGCCCCGCGGCCCAGCCCAGACACCACAGGGCCCTCCCCAGGCTTCTGAGATGAGCTCCTCTCCCCAGGAAAATTCATCGGGGAAGAAACAACCCGAAGAATGACAGTCTCATTATAACTTGATTTAACTTTATGGAAGCAGCTAAAATATGCATGAGGTCATTAGAGAGCCTTATTAGAGAAATACATCCTGGAGGCAAGATGCAGCTGGGACAGGCAGCTCTGGTCAGGGCTGGGGATCGGGGTGGAGGGAGAAGCCCACTGACGGCCTTCCCCGTGCACCCCAGAATTCCCAGTCCGCAGGTGCTAAGACAGCCACATCCAGTCTAACACCCGGTCCCGCCCCTCCTCCTAGGCCGTTTCTTCTGATGCCACTCGGCCAGGACGAGGAGTTGGCCCCGCCCTTGGCTAGGCCACACCCCTGGTCCCGCCCCTCACAGCCCGAGCCCGGCCTAGCCTGGCCCCGCCCTTGGGTAGGCTCCACCCCTCTGACCCCGCCCCACCCCAGGTCCCGCCTCTCACAGCCTGAGTCCGGCCTAACCTGGCCCCAGCACCTTCCCTGGTCCGGCCGGACCCAGCCCCCCGCCCTTTTCCCCACCTGGCCCGGCCCGGGCCCCTTCTTCTCCCCACCCCACCACCCGCGACTCCTCCCGTCCCACCCTTCCGCGCACTCACGGCCGCAGGCCTTGCGGTTGCACAGGCGGCCCTCCTCCAGCACCCCTTCGCAGCCGCCGCCCTGGATACCCGGCGCGGGCAGGCAGGTGCGCGTCCGCGTCTGCAGGCCTCCCCCGCAGTCCCGCGTGCACTCGCCCCATAGGGACCACAACTTCCAGCCGCCTGGTGGGAACCAGAGGACAGAGTCAGGGCCGGGGTCAAAGGGCTGCAATGTCTTTCAGGCAGTGTCTCAGGGATCTTGCAGAGGTCTGGGGGTAGAGCGGCCGCTGCGAAGATGCCTCAGCGTCGGAACCAGCGCAGCGCCCTGGAGGGTCAGCCAGGAGGCGAGAATGGGCCTGGATGAGGTTAGCGATGGGGTGCGAAGCACAGGCGGCCAGCAGGGCAGGGAGGGTCAGAGGTGCAACCCCAGTTCCCTCTGGGGTCTGAGTGCTTTCTGGCTGTTTACAGGCTCCCAGGCCAGGGTCTCCTCAGGGACACCAGAGGCCCCACACCTGGTGGCCTAGTGAGGTCTCACACCCTGGGCCCCGCCAGGCCTCCCCTCCCCAAGACACAGCAGAGACTGGCCTCCAGGCCCCTCTGGCCAGCCTCCTTCAGCCCTCTCACAGATCTTCATCCCGGTCCTGTCCCCTCGAGCATCATGACCTCATGTCCCTGAAGGTCTGGGCCCCTTGGCAGTCCCAGTGCCACCGAGGATACTAAGAGCCTCCAAGTACTGGGGAGCCACCGAGGGGTGCGGAGCAGGAGGCCAACATCTGGGCGAGAGCTGGGCTGCACTGATGGGTTCAGGGAGGGGCTGCTTCATCCAGGCATTCAGTCCAAAAGTCAGATAGCTCCCGGCCTGAGGGGCTCTGGTGCTGCCACCCCATTTGTCCCCAGGAACTTCAGGGCCCCTTGCTTCCAGAACAGCAGGGTCAGGGCAGACCCAGCAAGGGCATGCACAGGTCACCAAGCACCTACCATGGGCTGGGTGCCCTGCACGCAGCCCCTGACACAGCCCCCAGGAATGGGGCAAGGAGATGGCACTGCCAAGGCCCGGCACTGGGAGTCACCCTGGAGCTGGGCCACTGCCCCACCTGGGGTGGGAGCAGGGGAGCCAGGCTGGCCAAGGGCAAGTCACACCTGGCCTGGCAGGAGGGCCCCTGTGGCCTCTCAGAGCCTGGCTTCTCTGGGGAGACGTGGGGTGAGAGGGCAGACTGTGCAGATCCCTAAGGTGGGTGCTGAAGCTGAAAGACGGGGTTCACGTGGGGGCCCCACCACCCGCTGCCCTGGGATGGACAGGTCCACCCCACCCTGCCCTCATGCCCTCCACCTGAGGATGAGGGCGCTCCTTCCCAAGTCTGCCGCCTGTGACGGCAAGCAGCAAGAAACGATGGGGAGACCACAGGCGTGGGGTTTCAGTCGATGCTAGAAAATCCCACTTTGTGTGTGTGTGTTTTGGCACACTGCCCAGCATGTGGGCTCTTAGTTCCCAGACCAGGGATCTGAACTGAGCCAAGGCAGTGAAAGCGTCAAGTCCTAACCACCGGCCCTCCAGGGAATTCCTCCAGAGAGCCTGCTTTGATGCGCAGCAAGTTGGGCGTCCAGGTGCTGGGTTCTGTGGAGGGCCACGCGAAAGGTGTCAGCTATGCTGTGCCTGTGCAGGAAACTGACCAGCAGGGGGCGCTGGAAGCAAATGAATGGCAGGCAGGGGAGTGGGCCCAAGTCCCCCAGTTCAGAAGGCAAGGCTCATTCACCCTCCAAGCCCCCAAGCCATCAAGGATCCTTCTCTGCCCTCACAGAGCCCCCCTTCCCAAGCATCCCACCTCCCCTGGAGCCCAGAGAGGCAGAGCCTCAAGGGCACACAGAAGTCAGGCCTGTTCTCAGACCTGCCCTGCAGTTGGGACACGCAGGTGGGTGGGGCAGGTGGGCAGGCCAACGCACCCCGACAGGGGCCCAGCAGGAGGGGCCAGCTCTGACCTTAACTGCGTGGTCTGTGGCTGGGCATGGGCCCTGCTTTCCCCCTCCCGCACATGCAGTGCAGAGAGGCCCGGGGAGGACCTTGCCAGGGCTGCAGAGTAGAGGCCGGGCTGAGCTTTGCAGGGACTCTGGTTCCAGGGGGTCAAGGGCCCTGATTCCGAGCCCCTCCTGAGCCTGGGCTTGATGCCCTGTGCTCCCGCCAGGGCCTCTCTGTCCCCATTGTCCACGTGAGAAGTCTGAGCCTGCCCTAGTGACAGAATGCTTGGGCTCCCCTAGTCAGGAGGGGCTGAGTAGGTCATTGGACCTGGGCTCCCACCCTTCAAGGCCCGGTGCTCCCCCAAGGCTGGCCCTCAGGTAGCATCCTGGGCAGCAGAGTCCTGTCTTCCCCACTTCCTGTCCCCCCTCCCTGCTCGGCACTGGATGCCTCAGGAACCTTGAGTCCCAGTCCAGGAACCAGGTGTGGACCCACTTACAGCAGAGGAAACCGAGGCTCAGAGAGGGGTGGTCCAGACAGTCGGGAGCTGGTGAGGCTCCCCCCACCCCACCCCACAGGACGATCTGCCCTGGAGTTGAGGAGGCAAGCAGGCCTGAGCCTCACCAGGCAGGGGGCTCCAGGGTCCCCAGGGCTGGGTAGGAGCCAGAAGCATGGAGGCTACTACGCAGATATGACTTGGTTTTGAACTGCAACTGCCTGTGTCCCAGGGGTTCGGGGTGTGTGGCCAGCAGACCAGGGCACAGGGGAGTGGGTGGGGGGCCCCAGGACAGCCCCCCGTGCATACTGCCCGTGAGTGGCTCTGAGGGTGTGACGGGCTGAAGCTGCCCAGACGCGGGGCCTCACTGCCACCACTTCAGGTGCCTTCCCTTGGGGCGGTGGTCGGCAGGAGCCCCACAGCCACGCCCATTTGATAGCAACGGGAGCCGGGACCAGGCCCCCGATCAGATTCCAAGCACTGCCCCTGTGGCTGTGTGGCCGTCAGACAAGGCAGGCTGCCAGCAGCACTCTAGGCCGCTGGCCTGGGGCTCCGTCTCACCGGCTGAGCCCCTGTCCTTCACACTGACACGGAGGAACGGGGAGGCTGGAGTCGGGGGCGGCCTGGCCGCAGGGACACGGTGGGCCCGTCCTGCCTGTTGCCCCTTGCTGCCCCAGCCCAGCCCCCGTGTGGAAGCCTGAGTGACGTGGAAGCTGGCAGTGGGTGGGAGAGAGAGGGTGTCCAAGCCAGGCTAATCGGAGGATGCCACTTGGTTCCCATGGCAACTGCTGCAGAGCTCAGTCTTTCAGGATAGACTCAGGTTAGGCCTCAGCTGCCAAAACACCCACTACTTCAGGGCTGGTTACCTTGGTGACCCAGGTGGTGGGGACGTGGTGGGGGGAGGGGAAGGAGAGGAAGGGTCATATCAGGAGAGGCCAGGCAGGGGTCCACTGGCTCAGAGGACAGACTGCCCCCTGGGCCCGGCCCTGACTCTGCTCACATGCTGATTCCCGATCCTGATCACACACGGCCTTGATCCTCATCACAGACTGACTTCTGATCCTCGACACAGGATCGCTGTCGCATACCGAGCCCTGACCGCTGGTGCACGCTCGGTTAATGGCAGCTGCTATCTTTGTTACCGTTTTTACCATGTGTCGTCACACGAGGCTGACACCTGATACACGTTCACCAGGCAAGCACACCCACGACCAGGGAGTCCCCCAGGCAGGTCTCCCGGGCCCGCAGAGCTGGGCACAGAGGAGCTCGGCCCACCCTTTGCTGGGTGACCATGGGGCTCTTGGGCTGGGTGGGCTTTGAGGGGGCAGCAGAAGAGTGGGCAAGGCTGGGGGGTGGGCTGCCCCTCCAGGCCCGGAAAGAAGCCGCCATTCTTCCCAGGCTCAATGCCCCCTCTGTCTGGAAGCCTCATTTCCATCTCATTAAGGGATGAATAGAGCCAATTAATGGCCGCCAGGCAGCCTTGGCCACCCATGAGAGCGGACACACGGCGAGGGGGCTCCGGGCCTCCTTCCCACCCCAGCACCCCCGTCTGGAGGCTGTGGTCGCCCCGGTACCGGGGTCCCTGTGCCCCAGTGGGCTGGGGCGGGGCGCTCAGGGAAGCCCTCTTCCCCCCTGGGCCTCCCCGCCTCCTGGGTCCCCTTTGGAGGAGGCAGTCTGCACTTCCTGTCTTGTCCAGCAGAGGTCTCCCCAGTCCAGCAGGTCAGGCTGCACCTCCTGTTCCCGCCCTGCCCCTGACCGTCAGGCCAGGGTCCCTACGCAACCACAGCTCAGTCCAGCCCCCTGTGAGGACGGCAGCCCCCAGAGTCAAGGCCTGTCCTGCGGCATGCAGGTTCTTCCTCTGAACCCCTTGCATGGATGTGCAAATGAAGGCCACAGGGGATGGGCAGCTCCGCCCCCACCCAAACCACAGCCCCGCTCTGGCTCTGTAAGTCCAGACTTGGTGCATCCTTCACCAAGGCCTGCAGCTGCCACATCAGGGCCCGAGCGACCAGCACGCCGTCCAGCTGCAGGAGGCACTGTGGGATCTCAGGATGGGGCTGAGAACCACGGCCACTGCCCACAGGCCACTTGCCAGAGGAGGCGGACAAGGAGAGTTCCTCCATGCACGATAGAGGCCCGGACCCTACAGGCAGGTACTGTCCCATTCCCATTTCACAGAAGGAAACTGAGGCTCGGCAAGTCAGTGACAGGACCCCGTCTGCAGGGTTAGTCCGGCAGGCGCCCCCGTCCTAAGAAGGGTGCCAAGGCCTGGGTCCTGCTAGCTTTCCACTTCAATGCTGGATGACCTGGGCAGGTCTCTTCGCCTCCCGGAGCTTTGGCTATACAACTCACAGCCCTTCCCCGCTTTGGGGGGAAGCGAGACCCCAGCACAGCCACAGCTCCCAGCCTCCCAGCTGCAGGGTTGTGTGGGAACCCCACTCTGGGCGGCCCCCCGTGTGCTCTTATGGGCTCCACGGGGTCACGTCTTCCTCTGTCCGCCTACGATACCTGGAGGTTGTCTGCCTGGAGCTGGAAACCTTGTTTTCCAGGTTTTCTAAGTTGGCCTTTGCGCAAAAGAACAGCTCCCCAGGCTGGGATGAAAACTGTCCTGGCAGGGAGGCCCTGACCCTTCCTGCTCCTGTCCCCCCCATCCCCCTAACACATTCTTGGTCACCCCTAAACTCCAGAGACACACCCTTTCCCCTCGAGTACCTCCTCCTATCAGAGCCCTGCCTCTCTCCACACACTGCAGCCCCTAGAGAGGGTAGCTGTGCGGCACTGAGGGTGGGAATTACTCCAAAGCCCATGGGGTGTCAGGGCAGGGGCACCCCGGCTGAGAGCGGACGGGCCTGGAGGCACCGGGGCACTCAGCCTGGGGCAGGTCACGGCCCTAGGCTCAGCATCCCTGCCTTACACGCGCTGAGGATGTCACACACTCAGGCTCCAGCCCAGCTCCACCCCACCCAGGCAGGCACTTGGGGGAGGCACACATGTGCACACGCAGGGTCATGAACACACAGGGACACACACATGCCCAGGGACACGCATGCACACACACAAGAACACACGCACACACAGGACACACACACAGGGACCCACACATATACACAGGGACACACACACACACACACACACACACACACTGGCCCCCAGCCCCCAGGATGCTGCTTTTTCATTATCTTACATGTCGCTTCTGCAATAAAATTCTTTAATTAAAACATGAATATTTAAAGCAACCCTTGAGAGAAATGGCCCCATCTCACCAGAGGCAGAAAAACGCAGAGAGACTCTGGAGGGGGTGGGAGCGGGCGGGCTGTGCAGAGGGGCAGCCGGTTGGGGGCAGGGAGCGGTGCTCTGGCCCGAGGAAGGCTTGCCAGTCGGACGCATGGCATGGCCATGTGGCGATTGGACAGGCCGGGCAGGGGCATGGCTGAAAGTGGGCCACGGGCTGGCCTGGGCCGCCTGCTTGCTCTGGGCATCGCACGGCCCCCTCGAGCAGGGACGGAGGACACGCCTGGCTCAGCCTCCCCTGCTCGGGGTGGGGGGCGTGGCTCCGGGGCACAGGCTCCGCAGCATGATGTGGGGTCTGGCTCAGCTGTGTGTCTTCTGAATGACTGCTAGACCTCTCTGGCCCGTGGGCCACCTCGCCCCTACACACACACACACACACACACACACAGACCCTCTCACCTGAGCTCTTGCAGGAGAAGCCCCGGGTGGCCAAGAGCTGCTCTGCTCCGGGTCTCCCCTTTCAAGCTGTGTGAGCCTGCCCGCAGCCTGGACGCCTCTGTGCCTCCCCCCACTCAACACGTGTTTATCAAGGGCCTGCTGCCACCAGGGGCTGGGCCACAGCAGGGCGTCCCCAGTGAGCAGGGCCAACTCCCCTGCCCCACGATGGGGACATCCTGGCAGGGACAGAGTCAGGACACAGGAAATTCTCAGGTGTTCACGGGCGATTCCGTGTGGGAAGAGAGGGAGAGAGAGGGAGGGCACAGTGGGCCTGGGGCTGCCGCCACGTGCCATCTGGGCAGCCCCTGAGCGAGGGGGCATGTGGGGAGAGTGCTCCGGGCCAGGGAGCACCCCGGGCAGAGGCCCTGGGCCGGGAGGCGGGTCCTCGCTGGGAGCCACCTGCACGGCTGGGAAGAGTGAACTGGTTAAGATGCTGTGGTGTAACCTGCTGACGCCACGTGTACCCCCAAGACCTCAGAAGCATCAGGGCCTTCGGAGTCCAGGCACGGGCATGGAGTCTGCGCCGCCCCTGGGTGGGGGTGACCACCTCCTGTTCCTGCTGCCCCGCCCTCAGAGTCGAGCGCCTCACTTCCTGGTGGCAGCCCCAGCCCGCATGCCCTCCAAACTGTCTTCCACGAGGCAGTCGGCCCTGCCACGGAGCCTTGACTTGAGCTTTGTCAAGACTTGCGCAGAGCCAGCCTAAACACACACACACGCATGCGCGTGCGTGCACAGTGAATTCAAGTACATACCAGTGTACACGTGTACACGCTCACACACACGCATGCACAAACACAGTGCACAAAGATACCTGATGGCTGTACACCAGCATGCACACGTGTACACGCCAGCCACACAAACATGCAAATACTCACATGTGTATGTGTGAGTGTGTGCAGACACATACTGGCAGCGCCTGTGTGAACGCACATACATGCTCCCCCCACACACACTTGTACACATGGATGCATGAACACACACATGTTCACATAACACACTGAACACACACGCTTACATAACACTGTGCACATATGCTCACGTAACACACTACACACATGTGCACGTAGACGTGTGAGTACAAGCATGTGCACATGTGTGTGCACACACGCACACCGGCCCACCTCCCTCCAGCACCACATGCAAACATTCCCCTTCTCAGAATCTCTGCTCAAGTCCAGAGTCCCCACGTAGCCCTCCTCCTCCTCTAATCTGTCTCTGCCTGCCAAGCCCTCCAGATCCCCTACCTAATAATAAACATAGATATTGACATTTCATCACTGATGTTGCTTTTGCTTAGAAACACTTTCACCCCAGTTCTCATTCTTCATGACAACCAAGGAAAGAAGATGTTTTACTCTCTCCATTTTAAAGACAAGGAGCCTGAGGGGATTGGCCCAGGGACACAGAAAGTGCAGGGCAGGCTGGGATTAACTTGAACCTGACCCCGTGGTCCCTCTCAAATGACATTCCCGCTGGATGGCCTATGGGCCTCTCATAATCGGGTCCCACTCTGACCTCCGGATCTTCCTCCCCACCACTTCCCCACCTCAGCTGAGGTCCTCACGCCCAGACAGAAACCTGGGCATGGTCCAGCGATCAATCTCCTTCCTCCACGCCCACATCCTTGGCATCAGCAAGTCCATCAGCTGCTCACCCCATCCCCCAGGCGCTCCCCCTTCCTCCCGGCCAGGCCAGCATCAGCTCCCTCCTGGATTTCTGCTCTGAGCCAGACACTGCATCGACAGCCCCAGCCCTGTGCCCCCTCTGCTTAAAGCCCCCACGGCCCTTCAGCTCTCAAGAAGAGGCAAACCCCGTCCGGGAGGCCTGGCCACATTTGCACCCAACCACACACCTGGGCCTGCTCCCTCCAGCACCAACGTCAAGCCCTGAGAGCTCACAGCTCATCACAGCGGCCCCGCCTCCTTGACCTTGTCCCACAAGCTCTGTGCAGCTCCAGCTAGACCAGGTTATCTCCCTAGCACGGTCACTGCCCTGGGATGCTGCAGAGGCCAGCTCTTGTGCTGTGGCCTCCACTGTGGGCCAAGCTCCAGGGCCATTAGGCCTGAGGCGACTGGACAGTCCCTCAAAGCAGGCAACACCTTGCCGGTGAGGACACTGAGGTTCAGGTGGCAGGTGACCACTGGGGAGTGGCCGAGCGACGTGTGCGGCCAGGTCACCACCCTGCCTGGCCCTCCTGCACCCACTGGCCTCCCAAAGCTGCTGCCCCCTCTCTGCTCTGTCCTCCTCCTCCACCCGGAGGACCACCCCCACCACCATGCTGCGGGGCTGCCCATGCCAAGGTCACAGCGCCCTCCATCTGGTCCAGCCCGAAGACCAGCCCTTGCACCCCATCGCTGGGGACCCTGACCCAACTGATGGAAGGCGGGGGTTTCCCGACGGCTTCCTGGACGCTGCGCCCCCACCCTTGGGGGCTCTGCCCGCCCCCTCCCTCTTCTCCTCTCCAGCTACGCTCACCGCTTCACGGAGGTTTCTAATCTGGGCTCCACGGCCCAGGGGCCATGAATAGAACCATGTTCCAGGAGAGCTGGTTCCCCTTGAAACCCCCCACGGAGCTGCTCTCATGCCTTGAAAGACGTTTTTCTGAAGAGTCCATCAGTCTCAGTGGCTTGGGAGAGGCCAAGAGCCCTGAGCATGTCACCCAGCCCCACGGGGACCCACCCGCATGGATGCCCAGCCCAGCCTGGCTCCCGAGCACCTGGCACACTGTCTGGTCTCCACCTGCACAGATGGTGAAGAGCTGTCTCCTGTCACCCTCACCCTGGGGTCCCACGGGGGGCTCCCCTCCGTGCGCATTCGGGGTCTCCCTCCTGCCCCGCCCCCGTGGAGCTCCGCTCCCCATCCCACCCCCTGATGGTACCAGCCCTGCCCCATGCTGGTGCCTGTCTCACCAAGGACCCCAAGCTTGCTAAGAAGGTGGGGCTGGCAGAGCACACGCTCACCCTCACCTCTGCACTGCCCTGCCTCTGACCCCCACAGGGCTCACCTGCACCTCTCCCAGAATTCCAAATAGTGTACCCTGGGACCAAGTGACCCCTGACCTCCAGGTGACCAGCAGCGCCCCCCCGGCCCCGCCCCCTGCGCTGTGTCATGGACGCCTTGCCGCTCACTCACCTGGAGTGCCATCCCCGCCCCGGTCCTGGGTCAGGCTGGTGAGGCAGTTCTCGGGGCCCCCAGCCACGCCGTCCCTCAGGCAGACGTCCCCACGGGGGGCCAGGGAGCCAGAGGCAGAGTCGCTGGTGTCCCCGCCCAGGCAGGCGCAGGGGGTCTGCATGATGCCGCAGGGGTGCGAGCTGCGGCTGCCAGCCAGACAGGCGTCCAGCCAGCGGCACAGCATCTGGCAGGCGGCCCGGCTGGGGTTGCGGTTGCCGACCACTAGGTACTCCACGGAGAAGTCGTCGCTGGGCCCGGGGGGCCCGTCCCGGGTCCTCAGGGTGTTGTCTTGGGGCGGCCGCAGGCGCTGCATCTGCAGAAACTGCTTGCTGGCCTGCAGGAAGGCCAGGGGCGCCGAGGGGTCGCAGAGCCTCAGCACCTCATCGAAGCTCTCCACGCCCAGGTAGGTGCGCGTGGACTCCAGGAAGGAGTCAAACTGGTAGGTGCGGACGCGGGCGGGGCCGCTGCAGGCGGGCGCCTTGGCCACCTTCATGTAGAGCGTGTAGCGGCGCGGGTCCGGGTTGCGCAGGGTCCAGGAGCAGCGCGAGGCGTTGGCCGGGAACACCGCGGCTGCCGAGAAGTAGCCGAAGAACTTGCCCTGCACCAGCGTGGCGCAGGGCTCAGCCCCGGGCCCTGCGGCCGTGCCCGCGGCTGTGCCCACCTGGCGCCCCAGCAGCAGCAGCAGCCCAAGGATCCAGAGGGCACCCGGGCCGGCGGCCTGGCCCCTCATCCTAGCTCGCGGGGCCGCCGGGGTTCCGCGGGCTGGGCAGGCAGGCGCGGGCCAGGCCTGGACATGCCAGGGTCCGGCGGCGAGCGGGGTTGGGCCGGGCTGGGGGTGCCGGGGCTCTGGACCGGGGGGCAGAGGTGGCTTCCGGGCACTGGGGGGGCAGTGGTGGCTCCTATGGTCCAGCAGCCTGGCACCTGCCCATGGCCTCAAGCAGCAGCTGGAAGAGAAAGAGCAGAGTGCAGGGTTGAGCCCCTGGGAGGGCACACTGAGGGCAGTGCCCACCCTGGGCTCTGAGCCTCCAACGCGGGCCTGGCCCGCATTCAGTCACCTGTTCTGCCCGCCTGCCAGTGTGTCCACCTGCAGGGGCAGAGAGCCAGGGGCGGGTCACTTCCTCCCCAAGCAAGCCTGGGCGGGAAGTGGTGGGCAGCCCTGGCCAGGGCCGCTGGCCCAGGGGCCTTGGCTGTGCCCGTTCAGCTGGGAAGCCTGGTGAGGCTCCGGGGGCTCCGGGCCTGCCCACTGGCCCCATCACAGCCATGGGAGCCATCCTGTCGCTGGGCCTCTGGGCCTCTCAGACCACACCCCTCCCCCACATCTTTCAGGAAGGATCTGAAAACCCAGCCAGAGGAGAAGCAGGGTGGAGGGCAGAGGACAGAGGTCACCCCCGGCCTCCTGCAGCCCCGCCTCTCTGAGCCTTGCCCTGGCGGGTGCGGAGTCCTCACGTCTGCATGAGTGACTGGCTCTGTGGGGGACGAGGGTGGGGTCAGACCCTGGTCTGGCTTTGCTGACATCCATCCGCCCTGTGCCTGGCACATACCGCTCAGCCTCCTGCCTGCATTCCTGCCAGGGAGCCACCCTCTCCCCTTCCCTGGAGTCACCTGCAGCCCCCGGGACCAGGCCTCGGCCCACGCTGACCCCTGCCTGTCCCCCCAGCCAGGCGGGCGCTGTCCCCCTCCATGTCACATGAGGAAACCGAGGCTCAGATGGGGTCACAGTGAGGGGGCAGGGCCACACTTGAAGCCCCAGGCTGCCCCAAACTCCTGGCCCTGGGGTCCCCTGACCTGCGGAGGAGTGGGCCTGGCCATGTACCACCCACTCACTGCGGGGGGTGGGGACGGGACGTCACAGGTCAGCGGGGACGAAGCGGAGCCTGGGCTCAGAGGCTAGCACTGCCCCTCCTGACCCGCCTGCATGTGGACCTGGAGAGCTCCTTTAGCCTGCAAACCTCACCTCCCCGAAGCCCCTGCTGGGGGTTATCCCCCATGGCAGCTGGGCGGGTGGGTGCAGGAAGAGCTGCAGCGGCCTCCCAAGTCTCCTGGCCTGGGGCGGCCCCTCCGCTCTGCTGACCGCGCACACGCCAGCCGCTTCATGCTGCCAGGCCCAGCTGGCCAGTGGCACAAGGTCGGCCACCGCTCTGCAGTCCCCTCCTGCTGTCCTTCCCCACAGGCTGTGGAGGCAGGGCAGGGAGCGGGGCATGGGCGGCCTCGGGCTCTGCGCCAGCTAAGCCAGGGTGGCTGGGTGTGGGTGGCCCCCCTCATGGCTGTGTGAATGCGGCCACACCCTTACCCCCAGCCTCAGTTTCCCCATCTGTACAGGGGGGTGCAGCCTCACTCTCCCAGCATAAGGGAAGCACTGGACCCGTGGATTTACCCAGAGATGGGGCAGGAGGAGACCCCAGTGGGGAGAGGAGCCGGGAGGGGGCTCCAGAGCACCAGGGATGGCCCCTGGGGGCTCTTTAGTGGCAAACGCTGGGGAGGGAACTTGCAAACTCTTTGTGCTGGCCCTCTGGGGAGAACTGGGCAGACTGCCCTTGGCCCCTGCCTCCAGGAAGCCGCTGATCCTGCCACACCTCCAGGCCATCCTGGCCAGCCTTGGGCCTAGCACCGCGGAGCCCCATAGCCCATGTTCGGGGACTGAGGCTGGGGCCAGGGTACTACGGCCAATCCCAGAGCTGGGAGGCTGCCTGCAGGGTGGCCGTGGGATTCGAGACCTCACATGAGCCCCTGCCCCAGCGGCAGCACCCCCTCCCCTGGCCCTAGGCTGGGAACCAATGTGGCTGCCAGCCCCCCAGCTCTGTTGCCCAGGAGAGTCCCTGGTGGATGTCAGCAGAGCCCAGTGGAGACCCTTATCATAGTCTGGTGCCTCCTCCAACAGCCCCCCGACCCCACCACTCAACAGCCAACTCAGCCTGTCCCATCCCCCTGGACCCAGGGTCAAGGCCACCCCAAAATCGCACACCTGCCCCTAGAGGGTCCTGCTTGGGCCCTGCCCACCCTCCCCCCACCCCATCCCTGCTTCTGGGAGCCCACTCCTAGCCCTCCCATCTGGAAAGTGGATACAGCCTGGAGCAGACACTCTGCCTGCATGCTGGGGATGAGGGTCTGGTGAGGCACGGCCGCCTCCCCAACCTTGTGGCCTTATAGGCCTGGATGGGGCATCGGCCTGGCCCCGCGTGGCGGGACGCATGGGAAGACCTCCTCTGCCAGACACAACTCTCCACAACCTGGAGGATCTCTGTGCAGAGGGGCCTGTGGCCACAGAAGAGCCACCTGGGTGGGAGTCTGTGGGTGCTGGATGCCTGAGCCAGGGTCTGGCCCCGGGTCTGCAGGACAAAGCCCCTGCCCCCGAGAGGCAGGGCACGGCCCTGGGTCAGGCAGACTGCCCTAGCCCTGCCCATGCAGGGGCTCGTGCGAGCCGGCCTGCCCTCATCCAGACCGGCTCACTTGGATCCGGTCAGCCTGTGCGGGGAGCGAGGCCACCCCCGTGCCCTGCACAGCAGGCAAGAGGAGCAGTGAGGGTCACAATCAGGGCAGGGCCCTGTTCAGAACTGCCCCCCAGAAGTGTGGCGACATGAGAAGCTGGCCCGAGAGCAGGAAGGAAGCGGGGCAGGTGCTGGGGCCACAGGAGGGAGTGGTCCCGGGCCCAGCGGGCAGGGGAGGAGGGCACCTTCTAGCCTGCACCCTGGGGACGTGGGAGGTGCCAATGGGCGCAGGTAAGGGGAGGTCAGGGTACCCTTAAGACTGAGGCTCCGGTGTGAGCCTTCAAGAGGCTCCTGGGGCTAGAAGATGGCCTGGCAGAGCCCCCCGTGGGGTTTTCACACAGGGTCCCACAGCGGGGGGTCGCTGGGGCCACCAGAGGGCCAGGAGTTCTCCAGAACTTGAGGGCTCCATGCCCTGGGCCTTGGGGACAGCTCTGCTGGCCAGAAGGCAGTCCCAGCTCTGAGCCCGAACCCCTGAGTGGCCTGGTCCGGCCTCTTTTGGCTGGACTCGGGGCAGAGCTGGGCAGGAGGCCCAGGCCGCCAGCACGGATGGCCCCTGAGCCTGCCAGCGGCCACTCACCTGCACCTGCCCAGTCCCCGCCCTCTGCCCCGCCCCCGACAGGCCCACAGGTGCTTTCCAACAGCGGGGCCCCCCCGGCCCTATTCCCTGCCTGCCTGAGAGCTCCAACAAGGCCTTGGATAAACGGCTCAGAGGCCGCTCAGGCCGGGGCACACCAGTGTCAGGCCCCAGGTGACACAGCGGGGTGGAGACCAACCAGTCAAACCCATCCCAGGCTGGGAGATCACAGCTGAGAGGGGGTGGGGCCCACGAGGGAGCCCCGGACCCCGCCTGGCACCCTGGGGTAGTGTCCCCTAGGGGCGATGCTGGCAGGGTCCTGAGATCAACAGGGGTGGCCCCTGATCTTCACTGAGGGGTTCCTCTGACAGGGTTGGGGGCACAGGCCCAGAGAGATGGGAGGAGATGGGCAGGGGGCAGTCAGAGGACAAACAGGGCCTCAGAGATGACCAGACCCCCACCTTAAGCAAGTGGGTGATGGGCGGTGGGGACCCTCGCTGAGCTGGGGGAACAGACGCGTACGAGTATCTGTGTGTGCATGTGTGTGTTCTGTGTGCACACACGTGTGTGCGAGGTGTCTGCACACGTGGGCACCTATAGCACGCTCGCACGAGGCTGACGGCAGGAGGAGGGCTCAGTGTGTGCTATGGGATGTGTGGGTCAGTGACCCGGGAGGGGTCAGCCTGGAGGGGGAGCCCCAGGGAGCCCAGGGCAGGGCCTCAGAGGAGGGCCGGGCCAGGGAGGGCGGCTCCACACCCCTCCCTTCAGGTAACCGCAGTGGCTCATTTGAGCCGTGCTCCCACCCTCAGCCACACCCAGAGCCTGGGCCTGCCGTCGGGTCAGACTCCACAGGCCCACCGACCAAAGGTGAGGTAGGTAGGGGCGCCTGGCCTCAGTGCTGGGCTCCGGCGTGGTCGCCGGCCCCTCCTAGGGAGGTAGGGGCGCCTGGCCTCAGTGCTGGGCTCCGGCGTGGTCGCCGGCCCCTCCTCTCGGAAGTCCTCACGGGTGGCTGTCTCTCGGAGGCTGCAGGCCTCTGTCTGGTCCGTGGGTTCACATATCCCGACTGGGGTCACTGCGGCGTCGAGCGCCCTTTGCCCGTCCTGGGTTCCAGTGATCAATGGGCACCCGAGCCCCTTCAGGGTCCCCGCCTCCCCAACCTGCCTGCGGCCAGGAAGCCTGCCGAGTGCCCGGCCCCAGCACTTTGGCCAGCCTCTGCCCCGAGCCTTCCGCATGGCCTCTCGGAGCCTGCAGGGCAGCCTCTGGGTGAGGGATGGGGGACCCCAGAGAGCCAGGTGAGGGAGGAGGAGCTGGAGTCATGGTGATGAGAGAGGGCTGACCGCACACTGGGCCAGGTCTCGGGTCTCAGGGGACCCCTGCGAGGCAGTAACAGTGTCAGCCCCACATCACAGCTGGAGGGGTCACCAATCTGCTGAGGGGTGCCCCACCCACCTCCCACCATGTCTCAGATGCATCCGCACCCAGGTGGACTGTCCAGCCCCTGCCTGCCATCAGAAACCAGGGTGCCCCAGGTTCCCTGCCCACAGGGGCGTGGGCTCGATGCTGGCCCACCAGGCTCGATGCTGGCCCACCAGGCTCCGGGATTCTCCAGCCGCACCTCCATCCTTGGGGCCCCTCGCTCCCCTCCTGGCCCTGCCGTCCCCTCCCCACCCACCCCAGGCCACCAATGGCATCCCCAGACACCAGCCACAAAGGCGCTCTGTTGTCCCGGCCGGCCCCCTGAACAGTGCCCGCCTGTGTCCTGGAGAAGGCTGCCCTGGGGGAGGGGCGGGTGGGCAGCCGCGGTACGGACGGCGGCCCGAGGGCTGGTGGGTGGGCAGGGCTGCGAGAGGCCACCTAAGGGCGCCTGACCACCCCGCCCTCCCCCCGTGGGATGCCCAGGGCCCCCACAGGTCCCTCCTGGGCCATGGCAGGTCAGGCAGCTAGTTTCCCAGAGGCACAGGCAGCCCCACTGGGCAACCCCGGTCACAGACCCCAGACAGCCTGCCCAAGCGGTCTCAGTGGTATGGGGCCACAGGGAGGGGCTGGGAGCCGGGGCAGGCCTCCGTTTACGAGCAGAACCGGGGGTGGTCTGCTAGGAGACCCTGGCCCCCAGCCCCACGACCACCACCTGCCCCCACTCCTAGCCCATGTGTGGCCAGCCAGCGTCCTGAGCACCCCAGCCGACTTGTGGGGCATCCCAGGCCTGCCCCGAGGGGGCCTGGCCGCGTCGTCCTCCCAGCAGAGAGGGGAAGCAGACCAGGAAGGGTCCCCAGGTCCAGGGGCGCGGGTGCCGGGGCGGGGCTGGGCTGCCAGTGGGGAGGCTCCCTCCCCTGCCCGCCAGCCTGGGCACCGGGGCGCCAGGGGAACCTGGCCGGGAGCCAGGCAGAGCCGCCCCGGAGGAAAGAGAAAGGCGGCCCGGCCGGAAGGTCCAGTGCTGGGGCAGAGAGAGGAGCCTTGTCCTGGGCTGGCTCTGCTCCAGGCTGCCCCGTCCAGACCCGCACTCTCATCACGCCTCTCCTTCCCAAGAGCCTGTCACCCCAGGCCACTTGCAGGCCTTGAAGACACCCCACGCTCCGCGCTCTGGGCCTGTGCTCACACCCGCCCGCTCTGAGCAGCTCTGCCCCACCCCCACCCCCCGCCGGGCAGACACGTGTGGTCCTTCGGGTCACGAGCCTTTGGGTCACAGGCAGGGTGGCTGCCCTGGAAAGCGTTACCTGAGCTTGCGGGGCCTCCCAAGAACAGACGCGCCCTTGCGAGCTCCCACCACGTCCTGCGACCAGGGCACACGCACACGCACACACAGTGCTCTTGTGTTGCACAGACACACTCTGCGGAGTCCCGGGCGGGGACAGTGAGAGCATCAGCCCCTTCAGCTGGGCGTCCCTCGGGGGCAGGGAGCTCTCCCAAGGAGGGGAGGCTCCCGAGATTCTGGCTGCGACCTATGTCCCTGCCTCTCCTCTCTGCGTCCCCCTGCTTGGTACCGAGAGGAAGCCCATGCTCCCCGAGGGAGACACGGCGTCCTCGCCCGCTCAGCTGCTAGCCACGGGTGACGCTCCACCCACGCCCCACGCCAGGGTCTGTTCCCGGAATTCTCAGCAAGAGGGGCTCATCCAAGGTCAGCGGTCCAAAGTCACACGAGGAGGGGGTGGGGATGGTGGCAAGATCGGAAGAGGCGGTCAGGAAGGGCCCTTGTGGCCGGGCCAATGACGCGGAGGTCCCGGGGGTGTCCCAGGGGTGTCAGGGTGTCCCTGACAGCATGGGGTGGTGGGAGGGGCGAGAACAGAGGAAGGGGTGCTTAACCTGGACATGCTTCAGGGAGCCTAGGTCTCGGGGCTCTCGACAGCCCTGCCCCGCCCCATGGCACCAGCGGCTGCATCAGGACATGCTGTCTGAGAGGAGCCTGAGCACTTGGTGCTTAGAGGTACCAAGGTTCCCGGCACCCACAGACACCTTCTTCCCCGTCTCCAGGAGGGCTGAGGGGAGGAATGATGGCAGAGTGTGGGCCGGGCCCAGCGCCACCACCAGCTGCACCCTGAGAGCTGGGGCTGGGTGGGCAGCGAGGGGGGCAAGCTGACCTGTGGCCCAGGGCGAGCTCTGGGGAGGAGGCTGACCCCAAAACCAGGGCTGGGCCAAGCCAGAGGGACATGTGCCCTTGCGGGTTGCACAGGGACTGGTGGGACCCGGAGGGTCAGGGCTTGGGCTGGGGGCAGGGACAGCGCTCTCTACGTTCTGACCTCACTTGCATCCGCCTGGACAAGCGGGCTGGCAGCCCCGATTGCCCAGGGCGGCGCCTACACTGCCTGTTCAAACTCCACAGGCCAGGCGGCAGGGAGGCTCCGCCAGCCCTGGCCACCGGCTCCAGGGGGCGGGCCCCCCACCATCACCCCCTGACCCCAGTGACGGCCAGGCCACCTGGGCCACGCATGGAGCTCCGAGGCCCCTGCCTGCCAGCTCCTCAGGTCCTCTGCCTCTCCTCTCACCTTGGGGACCCCTCAGCCGAGTCTCAGCTGAAAGTCAGCACCCCAAAACCAGCCACCCCGTGAGGGACGGGGGCAACCTGGCCCTCATCTCGCCATCCATCACAGCCTCTGAGGCCCTGGAAACCTCCTGCCCTGGAGGCCTCTCTGCTCCCGCAGTCACCCGGTCACTCAGCAGGGACCAGTCCGTACCCCCACCCCCAAGTGAACCCTGGAGGATGCACACAGACCCCACGGGCAGGGACCCGCTGGAGAGTCAAAGGCGAGGGTGGGGGTGCTGCGGGGGGTGGGAGGTGAGGGGAGGAGGCGTGGGGGCAACAGTGGGAGTGAGGTTTGGGGATGAGACAGCCAAGGGGTGAGCCAGGACCTCCTGCCGCACGCAGGCGGATTCCATTGTCTAAAGCACTTTATGCTTGTAAAGGCACAGAACATTCTGGAAGGATAACAGGGACACCTTAACAGGAGGACCTGGGGTCTAGGGCGAGGAGACTCCCTCTGCACTCTAGCCCTTTAGGGCTGCTCCCATTGCTTGTCACCTTCCAGGTGCATGCGTCAGGAAGGTCTAACTCTCTGCAACCCCATGGATGGTAGCCCTCCAGGTTCCTCTGTCCAAGGGATGCTCCAGGTAAGAATATTGGGAGTGGGTTGCCATGCCCTCTTCCAGGGGATCTCCCCGACCCAGAGATCGAACTCACATCTCTTATGTCTCTTGCACTGGCAGGCAGGTTCTTTACCATTAGCGTCCCCTGGGAAGCCCAAGTAGAAATGAATTAATAAGAAAAAGCGGAGGGAATGGTGGCTGCAGGCAGGAAGGAGCCCCGATTCCCGCCACCCTGTGAGCCAGGGGGACACTGGGTACAGGGAAGGCTCCGGATGCTCCAGTAGAAAGGAATCCGAACTCCTCTGTGGCAGCGGCCACGGCCAAGGGTCCCGGGTCTCCTGCCGCGTCTCGCCCTGCAGAGGAGGCCTCGTGCCTCTGTACTCTGCCGCTGAGGCCCAGGCTGGGAATCAGGGGGAAGCTCTTCCCCTCTTGGGCCTTGCTTTCCCAACAACGTAGAGTGGGAAGAGGGGTTCCCCCAGCACCCTCTGCCCGGTATCCTCAGAGCAATGCCACAGCCCCAGACATGAATGTCCACCACGGGGCCCAGCTTCCAGGGCAGTGCACACTCGTATTTGTGTTTTGGGTCTGTTTGTGGTACACACTGAAGGGGGTCTTGGGTGGTATCTGGATGACAAGAGGAGCCTGGAGTCCAGTGTGCTTGTGGGCAGAGGCTGCCCCTCAGGAGCACCTACCATCTCCTTGGCCATTGGGGCAGGTCACGACCTCAGTCTAGGACCACTCCCCTCCCCTGCCATAGTCCCCACTATTCCCAAGACACAGCCCAAGGCCTGCAGGGCTCTGGGTTCTGGCTCCCTTCCCTCTGGAGCCCCAGTCCTGCTGTTCATCTCTCCAGCTCCTGCACACGAGCTGCCTACGCCTCACACCTGCCACAGGGCCTTTGCATGGCTGCTCTGGTGTGAGACCATCCTCACCACTTCCACCCCTCTTCTCCTGGTTTAGCTGCCATTCCCCATAGAGGGCTCTCGGAGACCCCTACCTCTGGCCTCCTGCAGGCTGCTGTCTTCCATGCCAGAGCCCATTCACTGAACTGAGCAGGGTCTCTTCCCTGCCTTATTCCCACTAGCCTTCACATGGCAGGGCACGCCCTCTGCCTTGCCCAAGCTGCACTCCCAGTGCACACGTGTCCACGTGGGCACCTGTACTTTCACTACATGTGTGCAGGCTATACACAAGGGTATCCAGGCCATATGTCTACCTAGAAATCGGTGCTCTGACCGGTAGCACGGCCGCAGCCACGCGGGCTGGAGCCCAGAGAGTTCCAGAGGACAGTGGGCCAGAGTGGGTCAGTCGGGATGCACGAAGCTAACCAACCCTCCGGGTTTAGGTTTGAGGGGGCCACGGCTTGCACGCCGCCACAGGACCTGCCGCAGGTAAAACGTGGTTAGATTCAATCCTGCCATCCCGGGCGCGCATTGACACAGATCTGCTCTGCGCACGCACACACGTGTGGCAGTCTGCGTGCCTGCCCACACAAGCCGCCAGCTTGCCGGCCGGACACGCACGTGCACGCGTGGCACACAGGTACCCAAAAGCGCTCCTCACTCCCGTGCACCGGGCACGCGGGCACGGCGAGTGCGGGGAGGCGGCTGACTGCACTCGGGCTCTGACAAGGGAGCCTAGGGCCCGCCGAGAGGCGGGGGCGGCCGGGCTGCGGGGATGGGGCGGGCGCCCCGGCCGCGGACGAGACGGAAGGGGCGGGCAGGCGGCCGGTGGCGCGGGCGCCCTCTCTCGGCCGCTCGGGGCAGCGCGCCGCCCTCCGCCGCCGCCGCCACCGCAGCCCGGCGCCCGCCGCCCCGGCCGGAGCTGGAGGCGTCCCCAGGGGGCGGACTCGCCCTCAGGACCCGCTCCGGAGGCGGGCCCGGGCCAGGCGGGCCGGCCAGGGGGCGAGGATGCCGAGGGAGGTTGCCCGCACCCCGCCGCTCGTCCGGCCCCGCCGAGGCCGCCTCCTGCCCGGCCCCGAGGCCGCGCGTCCGCAGGCGCCCAGCTGCCTCCGGACACGGCCGGCCGGGACGCTGCGGGCCCGGGACGCTGCGGGCCCAGCGCATCCAATGTCCGGGAGAGCGCCGAGGGCCTGGGCCGGAAGGGCCCCCAGAGCCTCCCCCTCGCCCCCATTTCACGGACGCGGCCACCGAGGCCGGAGAGGGGCCGAAGCCTGCGGGCGAGGCAGGGCCCCCCAACTTGGCTGCGTCCCCTGCCGACCCTGGGTCCCGAGCAGAGTGGCGTGATGCCGAGGGCGGCGAATCCCCTTTTCTGCCCCCGCGCGGGAGCGCAGCGGGGACAAGCTCCATTCCCCGGGATCGGAGGCGGCAAACTCCGCGCTCGAGCCTCCGCGCCGCGCCCGCCGACGGAGCCGCGCGCCGCCCTGGCGCATTCCCGCCGGCCTCGCTCTCGGCCTCCCTCCGCTCGGGTTCCGGGACTCCCAGGCCGGCCCCCCGCCCCCCAGATCCAGGCGCAACAAGTCTGAAAGCAGCGCCGAGCAAGAGCGAGCTAGCGAGCCGAGAGGAAGGGCGCGCGGGGCTGGGCGCTCCGGGATCCCGGAACGCGCAACGTTCGCCTCCGGGGACGCGGCGCGGGCGGCGGGCGGTCCGGACTGATCGGCGGGCGGCCCCCACCCCTTGAGTGGCCCTGACACTGCGCGGGCGGGGGCGCGCCCGGCAGCCCCCACCCCCTCCTTCGTCTGCTTGACCTTGCTGGGGTCCTCAAAGCCGGACCCGGCCGCACCCGGGCGTCCGGACGCAGAGTTTCGCGGCCACCTGCGGGGGCGAGGGAGGCTCTCTCCCTCGACCTCCCTCCCCTCGGCGGCGGCGAGGGTCGCCGAGGAATAGAAGGCTGCAGACTCTAGGAGACGCTATGGCCGCCTCCTCAGACCCCAAATACACGGTATTCCACCTCCGGATATGAAAAGAGACCCCGGCCTCCCGTTCGCCCCCATCCCGCCCGCACGGCCGCTGCTCGGAGGGGGCGTGTGTTTGTGTCTGTGAGGGAAGGCGCTGGGGGTCCCCTTAGGTCCCGAGGGTGGGTTGGGAGCGCAGATTTCCCAGCCCCCTTCCCAACACGTTTGCCAATTGGCTGCTTGGGGAGGGGGGTGCGCGCCCCCTGCCCACCCACACACCTGCACACATTTCAACTCCTCGGGAGTAGCTGCTAAGGAATTCTCGGCCCTGACCCGGGGGAATGAAAGGGCCGTGACGGGAGCGCGCGGAGGGAAAGGGCGCTGAAGCAGGGGTGGGTTAGGACTTGTCTGTGTCCATCCTGGCTCCCTGCACGCCAAGAAACTTGGAAGCCGAAAATAAAAGTGGGGAGGGTAAGGTGCCCAGCGGGCCGGGGCCAGGGTGCTGGAACGGGCGCTCCCTCTGAGCTGCCTGGGAAGTGACCCAGCGGGAGCCGCCGCACCCGGCAGCGGTCCACGGGCTCGGAGCCGCATCCTCTGACAAGCCTTCCCGGCCACCAAGCTTCGCGGCGATTTTCAGCTCCGCCGTGCCCTCCCGAAGCAGGCCCGAGGCGCGCTGTGCCCTGCCCAGGGGGCCGCGGGGACTAGCGGGAGAGGGCGGCCGGCCTGGCCCAGAGCCCCAACCTGCCCGGGAGGGGGCGGGGGCCAGGCTAGTTCCTCGAGGCAGCTGCGCGGCGGCCGACGAGGACCGACGGCCTCGGCCCGCTGGGAATGGGGACCGAGGAGTGCCCGGCGCCCGCCCTCGCCGCTTCGCGCGGAGAGGGCGCAGGGCCGACCCAAAGTTCGGATCCGCTTATCCGCGCGGCCTGTCCGAGCGAGTGGAAAAGATCAGAATGGAACGAGTCAGGGCGTTCGTGTGTGTGTGTGTGTGTGTGTGTGTGTGTGTGTGTGTGTGTAGGGGGCCGGACGGTGCTAGGGTAGCCCTCTGACCATCTGGGTGCAAGAGCACCTCCAGGGAGTGTCCGCCGCCGGTGCCGCGTCTACCGGAGGCTGCGAGGGAGAGCCTGTGCGTGCGGGGAGGACATCTCGGGCCCCTACAGGGGTTTAGGGGCTCTGGGTGTGATGAGGGGAAGGGGGACACACCGGGGTGTCTCTCCTGAACCTACCTGGGTCAGTGTGTGGCTGCGGGGCACCTCTGGGGCTCCCGAGACCCCTGCCAGCGCCCGTGTGGGTCGGGGACACAAGGGGAACGCCTTCCCCAGCCGGCCCTGGCTCTGTGCATGTGACGGGGAGGGCTGTCTTCCTCAGCCTGGCCTGCCACCCCGGCCAGGCTGCGGGTGTGTGGACTCGGGGGAGCCGAGCAGCGCCGAGGAACCTCTCCCACGTCCAGGTCGCCCCCTCCTCAACCCGCCCGGTGCGGGCGCGCGGAGACCTGCCAGATTCCGTCGCCGCCGCCGGAGGAGGCAGGGGGCGGGGGCGGGGGGGTGGGGGGGCGTCCGAGCTCGGAGCGCCAACCTCGGAGCTACGAAGCCCCAAACGGCGAAGTTAGGAAGTCCGGGCGTCCGCCCCTCCCCCGACCCCCCTCCCACCCTCGCTGCGCCCCCTCTCGCCGCGTCCCCAGTCCCCAGCCCCCCGCCAGAGCCTTCCTTACCTTCCCCGGCAGCAGCGGCCCCGCTGGCGAAGACTTGATCGGGCGAGTTGCAAATCCCCAGGAGCGCCCCGCGTCGCCGGCGGCCGAGCCGGGCGCCCGACCGGAGCGGGGGCTCCTCCTGCCGCCGCCACCCCCGGCCCGCTCCAGGCCTAGCCGGGACGCCCCCGGGAGCACACTCGCCGGCGCGCGCAGGCCCCCTCCCCTCCCCCCGCCTGCGGGCGCCCCCCGGACGCCCGGGAGGTCCGGATGCCCGGGCTGCGGGCGATGCGGGGCGCGCGGGCCCGGGCCCGGCCAGAACGCGGCGCGGCCGCCTGTGCTCCCGGCTCGCCGGCTCCACGCTCGTTCCGCCGGGGCCGCCGCCAACGCCGCGCCCGCCGCTCCCTCTCCGGCCGCCGCCGCCGCCGCTCGGCTCCTCTCTCCTGGCCCGCTCCTCTCGCCTTTTTTCCCCTTCCTGAGGGGGGGGCGAGCCGAGCCGAGCCGGGGGCGGGGCGGCGCGGGGAGGGGGAGGAGGAGGCCGAGGACGGCGAGAAGGAGGAGGAGAGAGGCGGGCTCCTTCCCCCACCGGGCTGCCGGCGCTCCCCAATCTCTCGCTCTGAAACTGGATCCCGAATCGGGAGCCAGAGACTGCATTACGGATTACATCAGGCTTTCTAGAGCTTCCAGATCACACATGAGAGGGGAGCGCGAGCGGGGGGCGGGGTGTGGGGGAGGGGAGAGGTGGTGGGGCGGTGGGGGGGGGGTACGGATGAACGCACACACGCGCGCACCGGGGGAAGCCCGGCGCCCGCCCCATGCAGCAGCAACACCAGGAGTTGGGTCTCAGCTCTCTGCCTCTCCCGGGAGCCGAGGAGTGGCTGCCGCGGGCCGACTGGGCGAGTGGACTGACGGGTGGGTGGATGGACAGGCAGGGCAGATGGATGGAGGGAAGGAAGTTGTACGGGGTTGTGCCCCGACGGGGCGCAGAGGTGCCAGAGAGGACGGGCTGGGTGGAAGGGCGGATGAGGTAAGTGGGCTTCGGTCGAGGAGGTGCGGGAGGGGATGCGTGGAAGGACAGATGCCTAGAGAGATGGGCGATGTGATGGATGGAAGGATGGAGGGTGGGTGGATGGATGGAGGAACTAGGTGGAAGAAGACGGGCAGGAGAGGTGGCGGCATAACTGGGCGAATGGCACCTGAGTGGAGGGCGGAAGAGATGGCTGGGCCATGCAGTTGCAAGGAAGGTGCGTGGATAGGTGCAGGAGGGGAGATGGGATGAGGGAAGCGCAGGACAGAAGCCAAAGAACAGACCCAGGCCCGCGTCCCTGAGGCTCAGAGGTTGGCGGACACCGGGAGGCCCAGCTTGAACGGCTCAGGTTGGGTTTGTCCAGTCTTTCCTCAGGGGGCTCTGTTCTGAGAGGCACTGAGGGAGGGGCCCGAGAGAAGAGCCCGGAGGGTTAGAAGCACCACTCCCTGAGGGGCGTCCTCAGTCGTTTTGCCCACATTCATGTCCTCCACGCACCCTCCTTTGACTCGGTGACAGTGGGAGCATCCCAGTCCCATACACAGGTTTTGTTTGTCCATAAACTGGGGGAGATGCCCCTTTAGCTGCTTCATCTCTCATCTTAAAGTGACCATAGTCCCCCTTCTTCTGAGGCCTTTGGCCAGATACCCATAGGGGGCCTCCCTAAAATGAAACACAGCATCTCGGAGAAAGGACCTCAGGGAGATTACTTCAGGGTCCTTCTCTACTAGGACATTTATGCCTCCCAGCCCCTCGCGTCTTTTTCATAACTTGTGGTCCACTCTGAATGCAAAATCCTCGTTGAGTCTTCCTGAATATGCAATAGTATACACATTTCTCGTCTTAGCCAGCCACCAATGCCTTTGCGGCCCAAGCCCAACATCTGGTCCAACTGTCGGCTTTTTTTAGCTTCTTCCCAGAAGGCTCCATCAGGGTGTCATCACTGTCACCATCAACCATTAATTCACAGTCGCTGTCACCATACTCAGCCTGAACATTAGCATGTAGCCCCTCACAGTTCTCCCCATGGCCATCACTGTAACCCCCAAGCAGGACCTCTACAGCGCCATCACCAGCCACGGCACGTGGCTCACCTCATCAGGGACAGCTCCGTGCAGACCAGTCCCTCTGGGAAGGGCAGCCTGTGGACTGAGGCTCTATCGGGGGCATCCTGAAGGGCTGGTCGGAAGAGCTAGAGAGACACGGTCCCCAAGGCAATCGGAGGGCAGAGGAGGCCCCTTTCCCAGTCCACCCCCAGGGCAGCTGTATCCCTCCCCCTTCATCCCCGGGGAGAGGACCTTCTCCCCAGAGTCTTTGAACTGAGGGAGGAGGCAGAGGCGGTGCCCCTGGGGGGCTGCCGCTCCCACCCTTCCCGGCCCAGATCCTCAGGGCCTCAGCCTTTGCTTCGCTCTCCTTTCTGCACTAGCAGCCTGTGGCCACCAGGGGGCCTTTGCTATTAGGCCATGGACCGCGCCAAGGGTGCCTGCAGCTCTGAGTCAGGATTTCAGCTGCCGCTTTGCCACAGCCCTCCTTGCACCCATGGAGGAGGGTAGCAGCCATCCCACGCTCCTCTGCTCTGGGACCCCCGACGGGGGTTCCCAGGGCAAGGTTGGGGTCCCCTCCACTCAGGCCATCTGGTGCGAAGCGGTGTCCCCTGAGACAGGACTTCTCAGCAGGGCCCTGCCTACCCCTCCTCGCCTCCCTCCACTCTTTGTCCTTTCTAGAAAAGGGTCTCCTCTCCCCAGTTCCTGATCCAGACCCCAGACAGTTCCCCTCCTGAAGGCAGAGAAGCCGTCTGCCCCCTGCTCCTCAAGGAGGGAGCAGAGTCAACAGGGCCCTGGGATTGCTGCACAGGGAATTCTACCCACTCCCCAGGCCCGTACCCAGCTGAAGTCCTGAAACAGAGTTGCACTGGCCCCACTGGGGCTTCAGCAGCCATGGGGACCGTGACAGAAGGGGGTGAAGGTTTCTTGCAGCCCAGACATCCCAGAATTCTACACTTCTGAGCCAAAGGCCACTGTTCCTGAAATTTGCTCCCAGTTTACCTCCAGCATTCTCCACCAAAGCTTGTACAATCCCGATGGCTCACACTGACACGGAGGGTGGGGCCACAGCTTGTAGTAGTCCAAGGTGGCCTCGGCACAGGAGGTTGAAACTGATGGACCCATGCCAGGCCAACCCTATCCAGCCGGGCACCAAGTCTGGAACCTCTTCACTCAGCCCCAGAGGGAGCATGATATTAAACTTCATGGCCATAAACCAATCCCTGACTACAGCCATCGACTCACTGACCACTGACCCTATTCACACAATGAGTCCTGTAACTGGTCCCACTCTGAGCCCTGACCCTGATCCCACTCTGAGCCCTGACCCTGGTCCCACTCTGAGCCCTGACCCTGGTCCCACTCTGAGCCCTGACCCTGGTCCCTCTCTGAGCCTTGACCCTGGTCCCACTCTGAGCCCTGACCCTGGTCACACCCTGAGCCCTGACCCTGGTCACACCCTGACCCTGGTCCCTCTCTGAGCCCTGACCCTGGTCCCACTCTGAGCCCTGACCCTGGTCCCTCTCTGAGCCCTGACCCTGGTCCCACTCTGAGCCCTGACCCTGGTCACACCCTGAGCCCTGACCCTGGTCGCACCCTGACCCTGGTCCCACTCTGAGCCCTGACCCTGGTCCCTCTCTGAGCCCTGACCCTGGTCACACCCTGAGCCCTGACCCTGGTCACACCCTGACCCTGGTCCCTCTCTGAGCCCTGACCCTGGTCCCACTCTGAGCCCTGACCCTGGTCCCACTCTGAGCCCTGACCCTGGTCACACCCTGAGCCCTGACCCTGATCCCACTCTGAGCCCTGACCCTGGTCCCTCTCTGAGCCCTGACCCTGGTCACACACTGAGTCCTGCCCCTGGTCACATGTTGAAGCCCCAGACTGGTCCCACTGAGCCTTGTCCTCCTGGTGCTTTTACCCACTCAGCTCTTTATTCCCAAGCCTGAGTGTGCACGCGAAGGCATCCCTGAGGACTGAGAAACAGAAACTGTGTGTGTGGGGGGGCTAGGAGGACCCCCAGTGGAGCAGCAGGAAGCCCACTTCGGGGTCCTATCTGTTTCCAGCCATTCTCACACAGGACCAGCCCCTCTCTGGGGAAGACGTGAGGGTTTACCTGCAGTCAGGGGGAGAGCTGGGATGGTCTAGAGCCGAGCCCCCCAAGTCCTGGTCTCCCCACCCGGCCTCCTGGCACCAAGGCTGAGTGAGGGCCTGCAGCACCTGGCACCCCTTCTCCAGCCTTCAGAGGCTGCCTGGGGGCTGGCTGGAGGGCACAGAGCAGGGGTCCCAGCCTGGGGACATTGTGGCCCTCTCCAGCCACTTGGTGGACTTTGTAAGCCAGAGGGTGGAGGTGGAGGGTGCTGAGCAGAGTGAGTAATCGGCTGATTCACATGCATGTAATTAGTTGTGGATGCAACATGCCAGCGTCAGCCTCCCAGCCAGGACACGCAGGGTCCGCACTGCCGCTCAGCAGAACAAGGCCCCGCCCTGTGGCCGCTCTGCCTTCCCGCTCCCCTGCTGCCCACCCGCTCAGCCCTGGACTCTCCAGGCTACGCGCCTGTGAGGAGATAGAAAGAGAAGGGATGCCCAGAGAGGAAGGAAGCAAGCCCAGGGCTCCCAGCTCCTCTGGCTAGCCACAGGCTCCATGGGCCCCTCCTCCAGGAAGCCCCCTACCTCTGGTGATCTCCCCCTTGGCAGGCATGGCCCCCGAAACACCCCAGACATCTCAGCCCACCTGCAAGCAGACAGGCCAAGGCCCTCTCTGGGCCCAGTGACAGTGACCAACCCTCCTGAACCCCCGGCCAGCCCAGAGCTGGGTGACTGGGCGGCGGGGCCAGCATAGGTGGGCCCGGGCAGGTCCGAGACATCCACAGTCCTCCGCGAACCATCGTCCTGCCCCAGCCTCAGCCAGGTCTGCACACACAGCAGCGACCCAGCTGGGGTCTGTGTCCTGGAGACCAAGTTCAGGGCCAGAATCAGCGCGAGTAGCCAGAGTCCAGCAGTGAGAGGGCCCCAGGGACTGACCTCCACACCCACACTGCTCAGGCTGCTCATTCCTGGGCCAGGGGCCCTGGGGTGGGGGCGGGGGCAAAGGGCAGAGAAGGCTGGTCTCCAGATGGCTCTACAGAGCTGGGTGGTGGCCATGTTCTGTGCGGGGCTGACCAGCACATCCACCACTGGCCACTGGCTACTGAGTGTCAGGAATGTGGCTCGTGTGCTTGAGGAACTGAAGTTTTAATTTTACTTACTTTTCACTAGTTTCACCTAAATAACCACTTGTGGCTGGGGACTGCCCTACTGCATGGTGGCCTGTCTTCCCCGCAGGGGACTGGCCTCCAGGAGTCCTGAGGCTCCCCCCGGGGAGGGCTCTGGGCCGGAGGCGGCCTCGGATTTGTCATTAACTGGACTCCAATGAGCACGCGACCTGTGGCTCCAGGCTCCACAGCAGAGCTGGCGAGCCGCCTGGCATCTCGCCTTCCCCACGTCAGCCTCCAGGTGAGAGTGGGGAGTAAGGGCAGGTCGGCACAGTGGCTGCAGCCAGACCAGGGTCTGGTTTGTATCCCGACGGCCCCAGCTTCTAGCTGTGTGACCTCAGGCAACTGCTTCCTCTGTGCCCGCTTCATCTGTGTGCCGGGGACAATAACGGCACCCACTGTGTGGTCTTTGTCAGGATCGAGTGAGTAAATCAAGGCGGGCCTGGCACAGATGGCCAGTTCCGATGGAGGTGTGGGCTCCACGTCAGAGCCCCAGTTTTCCTGCTCTCTGGTGCCAAACCTCCTGGCCTGGGCCCAGCTCCTGCCCCCTCCCACCTGCTTCTCTGCACTGACTCAGCGCAGCCACAGGGTGGGACCCCTGCCTCCAGGCCCTCGGGGTCAGCGGGCGTGACGGCGGCAGATGGCTGCCCACGGCTTCGCCCCCTCTGGCCCCAGGGCCTTCAGCTCCTGCCGCCTGCCTCAGCGCCACGGAACCAGTGTCCTGTGGACCACTGCGCACGCCCTCAGGGTGCCCCTGCCCCGTGGGCCCCCGGCCACCACCTACGCCGGGGCTGAGTGATGGGCCCGGGGCTGGCAGGGCAGGAGGTGGGGGGAAAGCTGCCTGCGACTCCAGCAGTTGTAACCCTTGCCCTTTGGAAGTTCCTCCCGCACCTGACCTTAAGCCCTCTTGCTGCAGCCTCGACCCCGGCCCTCCATCTGATCCCAGCTCCCCACCTCTGCCTAACGCCAGGCGTGCCTGATGAGGAAATCTCAGATGGAGGGGTCCACTTGGCAGTTGGGGTGGGGGACACCAGGCTGAAAAGCTGGAGGCCCCCTGGCAGGGCACTTTCAGCCAGGCAAGGTGCTTTCTTCCCTTGCTGGTGTCAAAGCCCAGGTGGTGCTGGGGTGTGGGTATCTAGGAGGGGCCCACGCCTCCCGAGCAGGGAGCATACAGGCAGGGGCAGAGTGGGGGAGCAGCCAGCCCCACTTTGGACTCTGCTGAGCCCAGCTCGGGGCCGGGACAGCCCTTCTGCAGGGAAGGCGAGGAGAGGTGAAGGCCCCGGCTGAGCCCATCAGGCAGGACCCAGGCAGACTTCTGGGGGGAATGGGTCTTCTGTCTGGGGGACTCGGGACCAAGTGCTTGAAGAGTTTCTTCCACCCAGCCCTCAGGCCTCAGTTCTCAGTCTGCATGGCCAGCTGCTGCCCGCAGGCCCGAGGGGCCCACAGCCCGGGCCCTGGATGCCTGGTTTCCTGGCCATGGTGCTGAGTCCTCGGCCTTCTCCCAGGGAGCCCGGGACACCGAGCTTATGTAACCGGAGTGCCCTGCCCGGCACCCCTCGCCTGCCCTGCCCTCCCAGGGGAGGAGGAGGCCGGGGTAGTTTCGGGCTATTTTCAACCACTCGTTCTCACAACTCTCGGGTGAGAACCGGGCGCGATTGGCGGGTTTTCCTAACACCCCTGTGGGCGGCAGGGCCAAGGAAATGCAGGTCAGGGAGAGGCGAGGAGGCTCCAGCCCATAACAGGCGTTGTTGCTGCTGCTGCAAGGGTCCCGGGCTGGAGCCAACTGGGGAGCCCGTAGGGTCTCTGAGACCCGGCAAGTGGGCAGCCGGTGGCCATGCTCCCCACATGTCCGCAGCAGCCATGCTGCCAAGGCCACTCCACTCTCTGTCTCCTTCTGCAACCTCCAGGGGCTACAGGGCATGGCGCCTCTTGGAAATGGGAAATCTCGTGGCTCAGAGAGAGGGTGTGACTGGCCTGAGCTCACACAGCCAGGATTGACACCAAAGTCTTTCCTCTGACCAGGTGGGACCTAGAGTCATGGACTTCTTCTTCAAAAAGAGGGAGGGTCTTCAAGATTGACAGTGCAGACAGGGAAGGCAGGGTCCTTACATGTAGCTCCTGGCTCGAACCCTGGACACTTCCAAAGCGCCATTTCCAGTCCTCACCATCCTGACTGAGCCCCGACCCTCCCTGGTCAACCCTGAGGATGACCATCCACAGCGGCCACTTGATGGGTTTTCTTGGACCCCTCTTACAGGCTGGCACCTGTGTGCCCCAGCCCTGCAGTTCTGGTTCCCAGAGAGGCTGGCCAGCAGCGCCCGGCTTCCGCCAGGCCCTCCCCCGGGCTGAGTGAGCCCTTGGGAGGGCGGACACGGCGCTGCTCTGGGGGCTTTCAGTGGACAGAGATTAAGCGTTGAATAAACAGTGCAGTGAAAATCAATACAGGCAATAGCAGAGATCACAGAGCTGATGGAGCCAAGGCTCAAGGTGGCCTGGCCGGCTCTACACACTCGCCCACCACACGTGGTGCCCAGCAGGCTCCTAGCGGCATGGGTGATGACTCAGCCCCCTTGCCCCTCTGGGTCACAGGCCGAGTTCTCCCCCACAACCCAGCACCCTGCCCAGGTCCCCGAGACAGGCACATTCCCCAGCTCTCACCGCCTCTGAGGGCCAAGGAGGCCCTGGTGTCCACAGAGAACCTGGACACCACCTAGGTCTCCACATGGGTCCTCCCTGCAGCCCCCGAAGTCCCATCACCATGGCTTCACTAGGAGGCCTCACGAGCTCTGGCTGCCACTGGGCAGGAGGACTGGTCTGGGCACCGCAGGACACTCCAGCCTGGGTGCTGCACGGCCCGACAGACAGGTGTGTGGAGGAAGACAGATGCACAGTTCCACACCGTGGTCTCTCAGGGAGTGGCCTCTGACCCCCGGTCCATCAGGTGACTCCCTGGGACTGTGAGACGGGACTGTGGGTGTGGGCTCTTGTTGGTCTCGCTGTCGGACCCCAAGCGCTGGCGGTGGACAGAGAGTCCAGGGCCCCTGTGGAAAGTGCTGGGAGGGCAGAGGGAAGAGCGAGAAGGGGGTCGGGGAGTGGGACGGATGCCACACCTGAGATGAAAGAGGGAGGCTGGCACCTCCGGGAGACACGTGGACACCATGTGGAGCAGAGACGTGGCGAGCACACTGACCTGCTGTGTTCTCTGTCACAGGCAGAGGTTTCTAAGCCTCTCCTTCCACCCAGCCCTGTTCCCCCTGGATCCCCGCAGCCCTGTCCTCCCCCCGCCAGTCCTGAACCAGACCAGGGCAGGGCAGCCCAACCAGGGCCAGGTGCGGCTCTCCCAGAGGCTCCCTGGGGATTCGCATGTTCACTTGCATGTTGTTTGCATTCCAGTCAAAGGTGGCATCCCTCTTCCAGCTCCTGGAGTTGGTTCCTGGAACTGCAGCACTCCCAAGACCCGGCAAGTATGTGGTTGCTGGGAGGGGGGCCAAGAGAGGGAAATGGTCTTTATATACTGAGAAGAAAGAATAACAGTTGCTCAGCACTTCAAAATTTACATAACACCTTCAGATAGTTCAATTTATTTCACTCTCAAAGCAACATGGAAAAACAGACAGGTCAGGGAGCATAATCCTACTCTTAAAGGTGGGGAAACTGAGGCTCAGAGATGGCAAGCCAGCTGTGCGAGGTCACGCGACACGCAAAGACCGCGGCAGGACCTCAGGCCTGCGCCTCCTCCAGCTCTTCCCAACTGCCTGCCCTGACTGGCAGGGCCCTCTACCCAGAGGCTAATACAAGAGGGGAGTGGTGGTGATGGTGCTGCTGGTGATGATGATAGAGATGGTGGAGATGGTGCTGGTGGTGGAGACGGTGCTGGTGGTGGAGATGGTGGAGATGGTGCTGGTGGTGGAGATGGTGGTGGTGGGGGAAATGGTGGTGCTGGGGGAGATGGTTGGGGGGGAGATGGTGGTGGGTGGGGAGTTGGTTGCGCAGGGGAAGATGGTGGTGGGTGGGGAGTTGGTTGCGCAGGGGGAGATGGTGGTGGGTGGGGAGTTGGTTGCACTGGGGGAGATGGTTGCGCTGGGGGAGATGGTGCTGTGGGAGATGGTGGTGCTGGGGGAGATGGTGGTAGTGGGGGAGGTGGTGGTGGTGGGGGAGGTAGTGGTGCTGATAACGGTGGTGGTCGTGGTTGAGATGGCGGTGGTGATGGCTCTGCTAGTGGTGGTGATGGTGGTGGTGGTGGTGATGGTGTGGTAAGGACAGTGGTGATTCTGATGGTGTAGAGAATGGGTCTGCCTGGTGTGGATGTCTTCAATGCACCCCGGCTCGCACAGGGTACTGCCCCTCCTGACGGGTGTCACCAGCTGGGCTCATACTTTCCCAGGGAGGGAGCTGAGGCTGCAAAGGAGCCTTTGAGAATCAACCAACTTGAGTGTCCCTGGGAGCTGGTGGGCTCAGTGCTTCAGGGAGAGAGAAAGGGGGAACCACAGCCCCTGGGCAGGTTGGGGAGGCTCCCTGAACGCTAAAGAGGGGCTCAGATGTAGAATGGCGGCCTTGGGAACCAGCCAGCCAAGTCATGTGCAGGGGGTCCAAGAGGGGCCCCACTCTGTGGTGGCCATCCTTGATGGTCAAGGCGCCGCAAGGGTCTCCTGCACCCCTGCTCCCTCTGGGGGACACTGTGCCCACGCGAGCCTCCAGGACTGCTGAGTTGTCAGCATTCCACATCATGCTGCAGAGGTAATGGACGCCGTTTCTCTTTTAAAACATATATATCTTAAGTAACGTCATGTAAGTATGCTGACAAGTATGGGGGCAACACGGACTGGGGACCCCAGCCCAGGACCCAGCTTCAGCAGAGCTCAGTGTTTTTCCTGAGATCTTTCTGGCTTTAGGGGGAGAAAGCCTCACCAACGTGGGCGAGTTCTCTGTGGCTCTCCCAGCACGCCCTCTTCTGCCCGTGTTGGACTCGATCACGCCTCTGCGTCTTCCCTTACGTCTCCAGGCTGCATACACTGATCCAAACCATGCCCGTCATGTGCGTGGTGACACGGGTGGGTGGTCCCAGGCTAAACTCCTTTCAGCTATCAGCTCGACTCTGTCTGCAGGGTTAACGCAAGTGATGGTTCCTCGTCCTCTCCGCTGTGAGGTGCTCCACCCTGGACCAGGCCTCGGGCTTTTCACCTGTCCTCTGTCCCAACCACATTCCCAGAGCTTCTCTTTGTCCAGATGTGGCTGCGTGGACGGGCTTCCAGCAGTGCCCGGCCGCTTTCTCTGCATCAAGCTGTGAGGCCTGTCCTGCTGGTGACCCCTGGGGGTCATGGGGTGGGCTTTCTCCAGGGCGTGTATCCAGGAAGACAAGGTCTGCGTCAAAGGGCACATGAAGCTTGACCTGTCCAGCCCTGGAAGCTTGACCTGTCCAGCACCCGAGGGGCGCTGGCTGTCACCTCTCCTGTCCTTGGCGCAGGTCCTGCCTAGGGGCACAGATGGGCATCTCCTGTGGTTTACATTCGTCTTTCCCGGTCCTTCAGGTGACCCTGTTGACCTAGGAAGCTGAGTGGAAAGGGAGAAGGGAAAGGTCAGCTGGAGCGGGTCAGTGGAGTAGATCTGGAGGGACTCAGACCTGCTGCCTGCCGGCCCCTGAGAGCAGCAGGAAGGCAGGGGGCCGGGCCCGGGTCTGGGTGTAACCTGGATTCGGCTCCTGCTCTGAGCACTGGTGGGAGCGGCAGCTCTGGGGCCTGAGAGAGACCCGGGGCGGGGGCTTGTCTCACGCCCACTGCCTCAGCCCTGAGCTCGCAGCCTTCCTGGTTCAGACCCCGTCTTCCAACACGGCTCATTCCTGAATCCCTGGGGCCCTCCTTCCTTGTCAGCCAGGCTCTCTGTGGACGAATGACCCAGTGAATGATTGAGTGAATGAACAAACCAACTAGCCAGGAAGACTTCACTTAGGAGCCAAGATGCCCACTGACTTAAGGACGTTAAATCACCTTCAGGCCAACAGCTTAGAGGCAGCGTGTGCCAACAGGCCTTTGGGAGAGTAGGGGTCCGGGTGCCCCTGGATGAGCCCTCCAGCCCTGTCAGAGCCGGGCCTGGCCACGGGGTGCAGGGCTGGGGCTCTGGCTTCCTGTCTTCCCGGGCACCCTTGCTGCAGGCAGGCCAGGTGCCAGGCCAGGTGCCACCCCTCCCCTGTCAAGCTTGACGCGTGGAGCTCGGTGGGTGGGGAGAGGAGAGCGGCAGACGAGGCCGGGGCAGGGATGGGGGTCTCCAGGGGGGGTGGCCATGACCTCCGCGTGGTCTGAGAGCAGCCACCCCGGGTGAGGTCCACCTGCTGACCTAGCCCAGTGAAAGGGAGAAGCAGCCGGAGACACCCACAGAGGGGAAGGGGCAGACACTTCCAGCCAGGGCGCCTCTCCCCACCAGTCAACAGGCCCTCCCCGTGCGCCTGGCCAGGCCCCGGGAGGAGGTAGGGCAGTGACTCTGGACGCCCCAGGCTGGCTTTCTGGGGCCGTGCTCACGGCCAGGAGCTGCCTTGGGATTCCTCGTGGTGTCCTGTGGCCTCCCCGGGAAGGGCCACCTCTGGGCCAGCACGCTGCCGGCCTGTCTTGGGCCTGCCTCCCGGGCACATGGCCCCAAGCCCTCTCTCCACGCAGCCCCCTGGTGGGTGGGCAGGGGGGCCGGTGTGCCTGGTGGGCTGGAGTGTGACTCAGCCGGAGATGCATACCAGCGAGTGGCGGAACGTTGCCGCCAGATTAAATGAGGCGCCTCAGAATTAAAAATACATATTTATTTTAACCGGTCGGGGTGTTTGGAGGGAGATGAAAGGGAGGGGAGATGAAATATTACAAATTAGATAATTAAGGCCGCAGAGAGGCGCGTGTACTGGGCTGGGAACCGGGAGGGTGAATTCCCCACTCCGCGCCAATTCAGAGGGAGAAAAAGGAGTGAGACGCAAAGAGGGAAGAAATAAACAGGCAGCCAAGAGGGTTGGGTACTGCTCCGTCCGAAGAGGGGATGGGCGGCCAGCTGAGCTGGCCTGGATAGGGGTCAGTCGGGCCCGAACGAGGCCGGGCACCAGGCGGGACGAGCGGGAGCCCAGAGGTCCTGGCGAGGCGTACCTGATGCCGGAGCAGGGCCCAGCGGCTTCAATCAGAGGCCGTGTGCTGGAGGACCTGAATCCCGGGGGAAAGCTCCGGTCCCGGGAGGCATGTGGCCCCACAGACAGCCGGGTGCTGGGCTGGCAGAGCGGGCCACTGGTTACCAGGGGGAGGGCATGGCACCAAGGAGACGGGTGGTGCAGGTGGCTGGCGGTGAGGACCGGTGGACTCAGGGGCCAGGGACGCCAGCATCCTGGGATGGGAGCCCTGCGTGTGCGTCTGCGGGCAGGCGGCCCCAAACGCCAGCTCCAACCCTTCGAGCTCCTGAGGCCTGGGGCCAGTCACTTCACTTTGCTGCCGTCCGTGTTCCTTGACCTCCCGTTTCTGCAGTCAGATTCTTCCCCGAAGCTGGGGGTGGGATGGAACGTGGCAGGCGGGGCAGGGCCCTGGTGCCCCTGGTGGTCAGAGGGCAGTGTGGGTGATGAAGCAGAGGCTCCGTGCTGGGGTCACCCGGGGCCTGGCATGAGGGGCTATGGAGTCTGGCTCCTGCCCAGGACGGGCCGGAGCCCAGCTTCTTGGATCAGGTGAGGGAAGGGAGAGGGTTTAGGGGGCCTGCCTGGGGGTGTCTACAAGGGCAGCGGGCCAGGGTGTGTGTGTGCGTGCGTGCGTGTGTGTGTGTGTGTGTTGTGTAGGGAGTCCAGTCTCAGCATACCCCACTCACCTCCACCCCTGGAACCTCACTGCAGCGTTCACTCTGGCAGTGCCCCGAGTGCCCTGGCAGGCGATGTGGGTCACAAACGGGGCCAGGGCTGTGGAACTTGTCCCTCCTGGGCTGACCTCCTTTGTGCCCATGGCGCCCGCGACCTGCCGGCCCCAGATTTAGATGCGTGAAGATCTTCAGCTCCCCAGGCCCTGAGAAGGTGGGGAAGGCTATTTTCCAACCAATACAAGGAGAAAAGACCCAGGACTTCTCCCTGCCCTGGCCCCTCCCTGCCCTTGGAGCCCAAGCGCTGATCTGAGGGTGGGGGATGGTTCCTCACCTTCACCCCCCATGACCTCCTAAAATGTGGCACCCCCACCTCTTGGCACAGCCAGCAGGGCCTGGAACCACCTGACCAAGAGTGAGGGGAGGTGCTGAGCTCCTGGGACCCCCGCAGGCCCTGAGATGCGTGTGTGTATGCTGGTGTGTGTGTGTGTATGTGTGCACAGAGCCCGTGCTGCACACACGCACCACACCTGTGTCAGTGTGTACACCCACAAGGACACAAGTATGCACACGGGGGCTTGGCCATGGGTATGGCGCACCAGTGTGCGCACAGGTCACACACGAGGGCACTCATGTGTGTGAGCGTGAACACTAGCACAGGACACCTGTGGAGACCCACGGGCATGACAGCACAGGTGCGTGGCTTTGTCATGTGTGTGCGCGCCCGCCTGGCATGTACGTGTGGCCAGAGGAGGGGGGAGTGGCAAGCCTGTCTGCCCTGGAGAATCTGGGGGGCCTGAGGAATAAAGCTGCCCGGATTGTATAAAGGTCATGCTGTGCTTTTCACAGCTCCAGGGAAAGTGAGAGGTGCTATCTGCGAAATTTAAATTGGGCCGAATGGAGACTGGCAGCGTCCTGGGCTTGGCAACCAGGAGACACCAGTTCTGCCCCCGTCTGAAGGGCTGCTCACCCCATGCCCAGCCCCCACGCCCTCGCCCCACTGCCCGGAAGTGCTCCTCCTCCTCCAGGAAGCCTGCCCTGAGTGCCCCAGCCTCCTTTCCCTCCTCAGGACCCTGCCCACACAGGGCAACTGAACCGCATGCCTCTCTCACAGCACTTGTCTCCCCCCACAGTATCTATTGGGAAGGTTTCAGTGGACAGTAACAGAAATCCATCTCAGCTGGCTTAAACCATAAAGGGAATGGATTGACCCCTGTAAATGAAGACAATATGGGTTTCAGGCAAACTGTGATCAAGGTTCCAGCTCGGCTTCTCTGAAATCTCCTTGTTTTGCCTTATCCTCACGCCTTGACTTTGCCTTCATAATGGCCCTCTTCACAGAGCAGGGTGAATCAGCATCCATATCCTCACCTGCACCCCACACAGTCTTCCTCATCACACATCTTGTACCTCATGGTGCAAGGTAACTGCTTGAGCTCCAGCTGTTGCGTCTGTCTTCTGGCTAGTAGGAAGGCAAAGCAGAGAATAGAGGTCTGCTCTGCTCTTTACAGGTGCTTCCCATTCATCACTTCCTATGAATCCTGTTGGTCAGAAAGTAGACTTGGGCTGCCCCACAGTGAAGTCTTTATTCTGGCAGCTACTCACCCCCTGCAGACCCAGGGCTCTGTTCCGAGGAAGGAGGGGCACTGGGTGATGAGGGCCTGAACCCGGTGGCTACAGGAGTGCTGAGGTGATCCCAGCACAGGGCCTGCCCTCACGCCTGGGCCGAGCCCTCAGCCAGAACTTGACACCCATTGGCAAGCGGAGCCGTATCCCCTGTGGGAGCCGTGGCCCAGGGGTGACCTCCCTTGGTCATCCATAGATCACTGGGGGCATAAGCCTCAGATCCAGGTCAGAGGTGACGGGGGACACAGAGATGGTCAGACATATGCCCACTCTGGGCAGGGAGGAGGCAGCGTGGGCCAAGACAGGGAAGACCCCCATGGACGGGCATGGGGCAGACCACCCACCGGGAACAGCCACTCAGAGGTGGACCATCCAGATGAGGAGATGGGCTGGCCTGCCTCAGAGGAGGGGCCGGGCATGGTGTGCAGCGTGGTGCTGCCACCCCTGCACCCCCACTGTGCCTGTGCCCGCCCGGCCTCCGAGGGCTGCGTGTGGCTACGAGGCCTGCAGAAGGGCCTGGCCTCTGCCCAGCGAGCCCCCAGCGGCCTGACCGGCCACCTGAGCCGCCCGCCTCCTGCCCTCCTGCCTCGCCCCAGATCCTCGAACCACGGGGGCCGTTCTCACTCACTGGCCATGCAGGGAGCCAAAGTGTCATTTAATTAATTAACAAGTCCTCTCCTGCAGCGGGAGGCAGTTTTTAGCACAACCCAGTTTGACGGCGTGAGTAGTCATTGGCAGCCAGGCGCCTGGGCCGGGCTCCCACTCAGAGGTCTTTGGGTGCCCCAGCCCCAGCCACCCTGAACTGAAAGGAGTCCCTGCGTGGTTTCCAGGCCCGCCCAGCATCGCTGCTGCCCCCTTGCCCCTCCCCTTTGGTGGTGGACAGTCGGCGCAGAGCGACCAGAGGGCAAAGCAGAAGCAGAGGCAAGACCAGCTGTGGCGTGGGAGGGGGGCCCTTGGCTTCAGGCGGCCTTGGGTTCAAATCCCAGCCCTTCCTGTGCCCACTGCCACCTCCAACTGGGCCTCAGATACCTCATCTGTGAAGTGGGGCGAAGGTGTCCCCCTCACGGGTGTGGTGTGTCAGCGACCAGCAGGGACCCACACACAGTAGGTGCCCAATAAGTGCCATTCTCCATCTCTTATTTCCACTGTAATGGGGCAGGGCCCCGCTGCATTCAGAGTGTCAAGGTGGGGAAGACGGGACACCAAGGGGGAGGAGGCAGAAAGGGGGAGCCGGGGAGCCACAGATGAGTGTGGAGGGCCGGGCCCCGCTGGCCGGGGGCGGTCTGTCTCAGCGCCACGGCAGGGACGGCCCTCGAGCTGCTGTCCCACCCAGACTGCCCCCGGGGCCCGGCCGTCCCAGCTCTGAGGCCCTCGCCCCAGACATTTGTTGTCATTGGTTGTGTCTGACTCTTTGCGACCCCATGGACTGTAGCCCACCAGGCTCCTCTGTCCATGGCATTCTCCAGGCAAGAATACTGGAGTGGCCCTCCCCCAGGGAATCTTCCCGACCCAGGGATCAAATCCACATCCCCTGAATTGCGGGCGGGTTTTTTACTACTGAGCCACCAGGGAAGCCCGATAGACTCACAGGAAGTTGCAAAATTGGCACAGAGAGAGAGGTCCTTCATCTGGGAATGTCATCATTTCACCTTCCTTCCCGAAAGGTATTTTGCTGGACATAGAAGTCTGAACCGCACTTGGCAAACAAGGGTGGCCCTTCTGTCTGCCTCCGTGGTTGCTGATGAGACAGTCAAAGTCATTTGGATAATTTTCCCCTTACAAATAATTCGTTATTTTTCTTTGCACTTTCATGAGTTAATTCTTTGTCTTTAGTTTTTAGCAGTTTGATCTTGATGCATCTGACAATGAATTTCTTCAGTTCACTGATCTTGAGCCTGTAGGATTATGTATTTTAACTAATCTTCAGCCATTTTTTCTTCAAATATTTTTTCTGCGTCACACTTTCTTGTCTCTCTCTGAGATCCCGAGTCTGGGAATATTAGACCTTCTGATAGTATCCCTCTGGTCCCAGAGGCTATGTTTTTCTTCTCTTAATCTCAGCTCTCCTCCTGCTCGTACCAGAGACTCTGACTTGGCCTGTGTTCACGTCCACTAGTGATTTCCTCTGTTTTCGCCTTCTTCTCTGGGACTCCACCCCTCGGTGCTTTTCACCTTGCTTACGTATTTTTCAGCTGTCATGTTTCCGTTTGTTTCTTCCTCTTGTCTTTATTTCCTGAGGTTTCTATATTTTTTATTTCAAGAGTGTTTGCCCATACTTATTGGAACATTTTTATAACGGCTGCTTTTAAATTTTTGTTTGGTAATCCTAACATCTGTGTTATCTCAAGTTGGCTCCTGTTTATTGTTTTGTTCCATGCAAAACACAAGTTGTGATTTTCCTGTTTTGTATGCCAAATTGTTTTGGATTGCATCCTAGAAATCTTGAATACTACTTTATAGGCTCTGGATGTTGTCTGAGTCCCATGGAGATGTAGATACTTAGGCTGGAGCAGACAATCTAACCAGTCGCGTTCAGGCTCTGACCAGTCTTCAGGGGCTGGGATTCCTGCGTCAGGTCAGAGGTTAGAGCCTTTTGTTGCTCTTCAGATCCATCCTGTGTGAGCGTCCGGCGGTCGTTCTGGGCTTGGGTAGTGTCTACCCTGTAGCTCGTTTCTTAGATTTTTGGCACACCGTTCATCGTCCACACCCGCTTAGCTTGACCCTTGGCAATCACACACACGTAAGGGTCACTTTCCCACACCCCTTCTCTGTGTTCTCTGATCCTTCATTTCCTGGGATGCCTTCCTTTTGGTCTTTGGCCAAAGGGAGGGGTTTTCATTAGAATGCTCTGCTGTGTACTTCCTAGGGCTGTGTCCATATCCAGGACCATGTGGAGTGAGGAGGGGGTGATGGAAAAAAAGGTGAGAAAGAACTGGCATTCTTGAGCGCACAGCTTCTAGTTGGAGAGGGCATCTCCCCTCCACTGGTACACTGAACGCCCGCGGGCCCACTGCTGTCGCCAGCTAAAGCCAAGCTGGCCACTGTGAGGACTGCCTGGGGGCTGGGTGATGACAGAGAAAAGAAAAATAAGCTGGGCATCTCTCTACCCTCTTCCTTGAGCCATAACTGGAGGGATTTTCTCTGAACTCTTCTGGTGGCTCTGATGCCTATTTCAGACTTCAGCCTGCCTTGAGTCTAAGCTGCAGGACCCGAGGGACAAAGGGGAGAAGCCGCCAGTGAGTTGAGGGTGCTTCAAAGTCCAGTTTTCTTCCCAGGCACCTGCTTGCCTTCACTCGCCAGAGTCCTCACGCAGCTGCTCTGTGTGATCTGTCCAGGTTTCATAGCCACGTTCCATGAGGGGGTGTGTGTGCCTGCACCGTCCTACCTAGAACCGAACCCCAGAGACTGACACCAATCTCCCCGCCCTACGGCCTCAACCACCAGGGTGTCTGTGCACGTGCGCTCAGTCGCTTCAGTCGTGTCCGACTCTTTGTGACCCTATTGACTGTGGCCCACCAGGCCCCTCTGTTCATGGGATTCTCCAGGCAAGTATACTGGAGTCAGTTGCCAGGCCCTTCTCCAGGGGATCTTCCTGACCCGGGGATCAAACCCACGTCTCTCACATCTCCTGCACTGGCAGGTGGGTTCTTTACCACCAGCGCCATCTGGGAGGCCGACTGGGGCGCCACCTATCTTCAAATGGGAGAAGGTAAGAGGGGATGGGTCCCCCCATTTAATTATCTGTGTTTCCAACATGGGGGAGTCACAGACCCTCCATCTGGGACATGAGGGAGGGTCTAGGCTTGACCTGCCAAGCGAAGCATCACCCCACATGCAGAAGGCCAGGGTGAAGGTAACCGGGCCACGTGATGGGGCAGGCACGGTCCAAAGCCATCACTGACCACTCGGCCGAGTCACCCAGAATTCAGGAAGGGTGGGTGGCAGGAGCATCGTCCTCTGACCTTCTGAAGATGTGTGGACCCTCCCCACACTGCCTAACAGCAACCTTCCCTCTTTGACTCTTGAGAAAAGCCTTTATCTTCCTATGAGATGCTGGCCCTCTGAGCCTTTAGACTTCTTTTTAGAGGCTTATTTATTTTTGGCTGTGCTGGTGTTTGTTGCTGCATGTGGGCTTTTTCTAGTTGCAGCAAGCGGGGTATATACTCCTCACTGAGGTTCACAGGCTTCTCACAGCGGTGGTTTCTCTTGCTGTGGGGCATGGGCTCTCGGCGTGCACGCTCTGTAGTTGAAGCTCTCAGGCTCTAGAGCATGGGCTCAGTAGCTGTGGCACATCGGCTTCATCACCCCAAGGCCCGTGGGATCTTCTTGGACCAGGGATCGAACCTGTGTCCCCGGCACTGGCAGGCAGATTCTTAACCACTGGACCACCAGGAAAGCTGCCCGGAGACATTGGTTCCAAAGTTCTCATCCTCTTCTGTCACTAAATGGACGGAAGAACCAGCCTCTGTTAGGCAAACAGCATTCTTGGGACTGAGAGCTGGTGGGCCTCCCCAGGGTGGGGGAAAGGTGAGGGTGGATGGGGCCACCGTGGGGCTGAGTGTTGACGCCTGCCCTGCGGAGGGGACGTGGCCACCACGCACAGCTGTGACAGCGGGGACGGGAGGTGTCCATGCTCCCACGGTGGCAGCAAGACAGTGGTGGGGGAGTGCACGCCACGGCCGCTGCTGACGGCAGTGTGGGTACCTACTCCTGAGTTGCACTCCTGTGCGACTCAGGAGTGGGGTGAGCTGTCACCGGTGAGACCCCGACCCAGTCCGGGGTGGGGGGCAGGGAGGTGGTGGCCCACAGCCAGAGTCCTGTCCCTGGGTCCTGAGAGACTGGCCTGCTGGCAGTTCACTGTGGAGAGTGGACCGGAGCAGCTCCTGGGGTGGGTGGGGGAGAGGCTGCGCTAGGCGCCTTCGTCCCGGGCTGGTGGTGGCTGGCAGCAGTGCTGGGGAGCTCGTGCCTGGCCTGAAGGAGAAAGGGGTGCCTGCCCCCCCACCCCCGAAGCCACTGCGAGCCCCAGGTCCGGGGCAGGGGCCAGGCCTGCTCACCGCTGACCCTGCTCCTCCCAACGCGGTGACTTCTTGGAGCTGGATTTCAGCAGCAGAGCTCGAAGCAAAAGTAGATCATGGGGAGGGAGGCAGGAGGGGGGGTTCAGGATGGGGGACGCATGTACACCCATGGCTGATTCATGTCAGTGTATGGCAAAAACCACTACAATATTGTAAAGTCATTAGCTTCCAATTAAAATACATGAATTAAAAACAATAGAGGGTGGGATGGAGCTGGAGGGGAAGCTTCATGGCTGGAGGCCAGGGGTGGGGGCCTTAGACGGTGCAGGGCTGCAGGTGCCTCCTCCGCATGGAACCACCCTGCTGCCTGTAGGGGCTCACAGGGGAGTGACTCGGACGGGGTCCAGACCTGGATGCCGGACGAGGACACGTTCCCAGGCCTCCAGGTTCCCAGACGGGACCTGAGCATCGCTTCCACTCAGGGCTTCAGCCCCAGGGGGGACCTCCTGCCTCCGGGCCAGGCGGAGACCCAGCCTCAGGCGTAGGTGCGGCCCTGAGCCTGGTCTGAGCCCCGCCTTGCTGGACAGTCTAGGGATCCCGTCCTTGGCTGTTGGGAGGCCTGGGTAGGAGAAGCAGGGGGGCGGCGGTTGTGGGGATCCCGCTTTGAGCTGGGCACCAGCTGCGTGACGTCCGCCGGCAAGTCCACGCTCTGTCCGGGGCCCACACGCTGCTGCCCCTCCCCTCTGCGCCCAGCCCAACTGGACTCCTGGCAGGAGAGGCAGGGCCCACAGTGCCACGGTGACTCCCGCAGCGCCCCCTCACTTTATTTTTATCCCCGTCGAGCCCTATAAATACTGCAGTGATCGCCAAGTACAGTCAACGTGCCCGAGGCCTCCTGCCGTCAGTGCTGCCCACCCACTTGGTGGGCACCCAGGGCCGAGGGGCAGAGAGCCAAGGCTCTGGGGAGGTGGGGCAGGCCTGGGATGGACCCCAGATCCCCTCCACTTGGGGCATGTTGGCACCGCCCCTCTTGCTTCCTGGTTATGGTGCCAAGGAAACAGGATGTTTCCTTTCTCTGAAGGCTCTGGGCCTCAGTTTTCCCATCATAGAAACAGGGGTGACAAGCTGGGTGGAGGTTGGACGTTGTCGTCTCCCCTCTCCCGATGCCCACTCCTGGAGGGGACAGGGGTTTCTCTGGCTTCAGTCTCTGCTGCCCCTGTGCTTGGGTCAAGACCCTTTGTGAATATTTGTTTGGTGAGTGGATGGATGGATGGATGATGGATGGAAGGATTTGATGGGTGGGTGAGTGGGCAGATGCATGGAAAGTTGAGAGGGTGGACGGATGAAGGACATGAACTAACGGCCGGAAAGTGCTGAACCCAAGGGGCTCGTGCAGTGCGCAAGCCACGCCACTGTGCTTTATCAGGGCACGCCCCCTTCACCTCCAGGCAGCCACTGCTCTTGGATGGCAAGTCCTCCCTGGATCTGTCAAGACATGGAGGGAGGAGGGGCTTAGGAACTCACCTGGAGGACTGGTGGGGGAGTCCCAGGCAGGGGCAGGGGGAGGGGGGCTCACGAAACCATAAAGGCAACGTGGGTGTGCTCCCCAGCCGGGAGACTCTGCTCTGCCCCCCGTGGTGGTGGTGCCCCCAAGCGAGAATGTGTGGAAATGCCGACGTGGCTTAGGACACAGGGCCACAGGGGGTCATGGTTGGGCTGGGCTTGGTCCTCCCTGATCTCACCGCAGGGACCACCATTCCTGTGCCCAGCCGGCACTGCAGAGGCCTGGGCGTGTGTCCCCATGCTGGACCCCCACTCAGCTGGTATGCCTGCCTTGATCACCACCCACCTGGATGGAAACGAGGGAGAAGCCTGCCTCGGTGGTCTGCTCCGCTGTCAACACAAGGGTAACGCCACCCAGTCGCCCTGTACTGCCTGCGGAGGTCCAAGACCTGCATCCCACCCCTCGTACCCTGGGCGCTCCCTGCAGTCAAGGCTGGGGAAGCAGCCACTGTGGTCCAGCCTGGATTCCCTTTCTCTCGGCCTCCATCACCTCTGAGGGCCAGAGATGCCGTCTGTTCTCGTGCCGGACACTCTCAAGGGTAAAGGCGCAAAGGGCCTGCTGGCTGCAGGGAGAAGTCCCCAGCCATACCCTTCAAGCCCCCTTGTCCACCTGTTTTCAGAGCCCACAGCTCGGCCAGGGGGCAGGTATCTGAGAGGGAGAAGGGACAGTCAGGGATCTGGGCTGAGAGAGAGACTTTTAGAGCTTGAGGAGTCGTGGGGACCCCAGGGAAAGGGACAGACAGCAGAGCCTCCAGCCCTGGGGACCTGGGCAGTCAGCAGAGAGAGAGAGAGAGACGAGCATTGGACCCGTAGCCAGGAGCTCAGGCTCCAGTGCTGTGAAAGAGCAAGCCCCGGGCCGGGCAGCTTGGAGCGGCAACTCCGTGGCAGGGCCAGCCTTGAAGGGTGGGGACCGACCGGGCACGGGTGAGAGGCGCACCTGGAGAGTTGGTGCTGTGGGCTTGGGTTGGCATCCTGAAGGCACTTGGATGTTATGGTGGATGATGGTGGCCCAGGAAGGGCCTTGAATGGGGGGTTCATGCCCCCAAATCAGACAGGTGCGTGAGCTGGCAGAACAGGGGCACTGTGGAGCCGGTCCTGGGGAGGGTGCTCCCACTCAGCCCCGCCACAGACCCCCTGCGTCAGCCCGGAAGGTGGGGCTGGCGGGCTTTCCGCCCACAGGCAGCACTGTCGTGAGGTTCAGCAGCTCTCTGGGTTGCAGGGAGGGGGCCCTGGAAGCACACAGTTGTGATTTTGTAAAATGTTCTTCTCATTGAAGTTTACCTTTGTCATTAGCATCTTGTTACCTTGGTTCCCTGCACGTGCTGGTGGGGATGGGGGATAGTGCACCAAAGCCAGTTCTCGACTCTGAGTGTGAGAGGGTGTGTGACTGTACATGAGTGTGTGTGACTGTGTTTGTGCCAGTGTGTGCAGGGAGGAGGGGAGGGGAGATGGGGGAGCCCAGACAAATCCCCACGGGTTAGAGGAGCTTGGATAGAATTCCACCCAGGAGGTGGACACGGTAACCCTCTGCAGCACCCACGGTAGATTCAAACCAGTCCTGCCTGGCAAACTCCTACTCATCCTTCAGCACCCAGTCCAAACGCTCCTTCTCTGGGAAATCTTTCCAACACCCTGGGAAAAATGTACTGTTTCCGAATGTGACCTTCTAACTCAGAAGGTAAAGAATCTGCCTGCAATGCTGGAGACCCAGGTTTGATCCCTGGGTTGGGAAGATCCTCTGGAGAAGGGAATGGCTACCTGCTCCTGTGTTCTTGCCTGGAGAATCCCAGAGACAGAGGAACCTGGTGAGCTATAGTCCGTGGGATTGCAAAGAGCTGAACATGACTGAAAGGCGATAATAAAAAACAACAGACTTAGCGCCCAGTAGGTGATTCTGTGGGCCTCCCTGTCTCCTTCTGCTCCTCTGAGATGCCGAGGGCAGCACCAACATGGCGCCTGGCAGTAGCGCTTGACACCACCCAAGATTCAGTGATAAATCGGACAGGCCACGTGCTCACACGTGCCCTGGGGCTTCAGCGGGCCAGGCCTGGGCTAAGGGCTGGAAAGGCTTGGCAGGTGCCGGCCCACACGAGCCTCGCGTCAGGCCGCAGAGCAGGGCACATTGTGGTCCGTGTCGCAGGCCTGAGGAAGCCAAGGCTCAGAGTCGCTGCCACCCTGCAGGCCTGTGGTAGAGCTGGGAGGATGTGCTGCAGGGCTGGTGGGAGGCTGGGCAGTCGGTGGCTGTGGCCACTGGTCTGGTGGCCCAACTGGAGAGAGAAGAGGAAGAGGGAGGGAAGAAGGAGCCCATTTGTCCCTAAAAAGAGACCCGATATCGAAAGAACCAGGCGCTGTCCACGTGCTCACGTGCTCACAGGGGCATGGAGCAACTGTGAGGAAATCAGGGGCTTGCAGGCAGGAGCTACGCTGGTCCTGGTGTGGGGGCTCCTCGGCAGAGAGAACTTACCATGCTACTCCCAGAGGAGTTCAAACCAAAGGCCCAGCTCCCGGCGCCCTGCCTGGGGGTAAGCCAGACCCTCACTGGGTGCTGGGAGAACCCTGACCTCTCCCTGCCCCCTGCTGTTGACTTGTCTTCCTCACAGACTTGCCAACTCCTCACCCCAACTCCCTGGGCCCCTGGGAAGCGGCGCTGGGCTGATCGTCTGGGCTCAGGGTCCTGCAGAAGCGGTACCTTCTCCTCTGTCCATTTCCTGACCTTGCCCTCTCCTCTCACACTCGGTCACCTGCAGATGAGACGGCCCCTCTCCTGGGCCCATTCCCTCTTGGGGCTTGTCCGGTGATAACCGGGGGCCCTCAAACCGGGGGAGCCCTCCACGTCCTGGTGACAAGGGGGACGCACGCAGGACCGTGGGGCTGGCTCATGGCGGCTGGAAAGGGGCGTCCTTCACTGCTGCTCCTGGTCCTGTGTCCAGGGCCAGCCATGGGGCCACCAAACTGCCCGGGGGGCCACAGAACGTGGCTGTGTCCAAGACAGAGAAGCAAGCACCCAGGAGCGCTGGCTGCCTCGGCTGGTCCCCAAGGTGTCCCCTCCGATGTCTGTCTTCCCACTCCTCCGGCTCTCGCCTCCCACAGGAGCACTGTGGGCTGCCCCGTGGCCCAGCGCGGCCGGCACACTCACCACCCTCATGGGGTCCCAGCTTCACCTGGGTCCAAGTACCGCCGCACAGCGTGTACACCGAGAACCGTAATCTCGGGCCGAACTGCGTGCTGTGGAGTGGAAGGTAGGAGGTACTCTTCAACCCCGCAGCCCGTGATCTTGCGGCCATTACAGGCTGAGAGCCCCAAGGGGCGCCAGTGATGCAGAGGTGGGGCCTTGGCTGGGTGTCAGTGACAGGCCTGGGCCCCCAGAGCCGCCGAGGCCCTTTGGGACCTGCGGGTACCCATCCCCACCAGGGCCAGCACCCCGCCCCCCGCCCCCCGTGGCTGAGGGAGAGAAGAGGTGGGCAGAGCAGCTGGCGCGGTCAGGACGGATGGCTATCCCTCAAGACTTCCCCATGCTACGCGTCCTCGTCAAGGGGGCCTTCCCTGACCCTCAGCCCCCTTGGGTCCCCACACCCCCATTCTGCTCCTGTACAGCCTCCACCCATGTTCCCACGCACATCTGTGTGACCTGCAGCCCACCTGCTAAACAAACCACAGGCACTGCGACAAGGGCTGCGTCTTCACAGAGGCTGCTAGGTAGGCCCCATTGCCACCGTCTTATTGGTGCAAGAGCCCAGATGGCTGCTGGGAACATAATCCTTGGGAGGAAGACATTTCCTAGCCTCCTTTGCAACTTGTTGTTGTTGCTAAGTCACTTCAGTCGTGTCCGACTGTGCGACCCTGTAGACAGCAGCCCACCAGGCTCCCCCGTCCCTGGGATTCTCCAGGCAAGAACACTGGAGTGGGTTGCCATTTCCTTCTCCGATGCAAGAAAGTGAAAAGTGAAAGTGAAGTCACTCAGTCGTGTCCGACCCTCAGCGACCCCATGGACTGCAGCCTTCTAGGCTCCTCCGTCCATAGGATTTTCCAGGCAAGAGTACTGGAGTGGGATGCCATTGCCTTCTTCAACTAGAAGTACCCAAAGGACCCAGTTCTGGCCAAGCGGGGATGATGGTGTAAGCAGGTGTACAATATCTAGGAAGTGTCTTTAAAAGGATGGGATGGGGATGAGTGACTTCCCACTGTCCAGATCTCCTTCTTGCTATTGAAAAGCAGATGTGATGGCTGGCACTTACACAGCCACCTTGTGCCATGAGGCAGAGGGCCCATTTTGAAGATCAGAGAAGCAACAAGATTAAACCAGTCTGGGATACTGATGATTGTGAGGGGCGCCCTCCCAGCCTTACAGCCTATTTGGGCTAGAATGTGTAATACTGAAAGTACACACTGATCTTGTTTCAGTCACTGTCATTGGAATTTTCTGTCATTAGCAACCAAAACTAATTGTATGGCATCCCCATGGCTTAGTATGTTGCCTGACACTGGAAATAAGATTGTTGAATGAATAAGTGATGACAAACAGGATAAGATTTGGCAAGAGGAGTCTGGACGTTGTGCCAGGTAGCAAGCCTGGGTGGTGGGTGTGGAACAGACAGATGGCTCTTTGGGGCGTGGAGATGCCTCCTCCCACAAGGATGGAGAAGAAGCAGGCTCTGCTACTTCCTAGGAGGGGGGGCAAACTCTTCCTTCACAGAGGATGTGATTAGCAAAGATGACACTCAAATGCTCCTGTTGGGATTTTCTTTTACTTTTTTTTTTTTTGCCACTCCTGCTTGGTGATAAATACCTTGGGAGGCTGTTACGAGTTTCATGCTGGAGTCAGTTTTCTAAGAGCCTGGGGCTGTGATGAGACTGCTCTTGAATGGTTGGGGGCAAGATTCTTCTTTTGGTCAGATCCCTGCGGGGTGCTGGGCCTGTGCCAGAACTTTCCCAGCACACATCCCCCTGTGACACTGCCCCCCCCCCACAGGTGACAGGGGCGACGTGGTATGCCCCCCTCCCCCCACCCTGCCCCTCCCACGCCTGCGCTCGGGCACTCTGCGGCCTCAGAGGCTCCCACATCAAGGCTTTGGAAAATGTGCCCAGAGGAGGTGTCACTGCTCAACATCACCCAGCAACACAGGTGTAGGTGTGGTGATGGAACAGACTAGGCTCTGTGGGGACACGGAGTGAACACTACGGCCCTGTGCGTGTCTGAGGTCAGCTTTAGTGGGCGCTGCAGAGGGTCCTCCAGAAGCGGGGCACGGGGGGAGGATGAGACTCACAGACAGATATCTTGTGGGGTCTGCAGCAGCTTCCTCCCTCCGTTCTTCCTCTGGGGGTCTCTTAGACGTCCCCTTTACCCAACCTCCCTCCTGGTTCTCCCAGGGGGAGGTCCTGATGGAGGGGCCCGCGCTACTGCTTCTGGGGGGTGGGGTGGGACGCTAGAGGGCTTGCCCCAGATAAAGAGGAAGCAGCAGGTACTCAGCACTGGCTCTGGGCTGGCCCTGCTGGCACGAGACCAGGGTCCCCCAAACTCTAGGATCTAACGCCTGATGATCTGAGGTGGAGCTCATGTAATAATCACGGAAATAAAGTGCACAATAAATGCAACGCCCCAAACCATTCTCCTCTCTCCCCCAAAATTGTCTTCCACGGGTCCCTGGTGCCAAAACAGCTTGGGACGCAGCTAGACTACCCTGTTGGGGGTTGGGGAGCTGGGTCGGCAGGAAGCACACTCTGCAGGCGGTCGTCCTGGAGGAGGTGTGGTCCCGTTTCCCCTCCTTCCCTCCACCCCCCAGCACGGGGCGTGGCCCCGCACCTTCAGCTCCACAGCCGGGCGCTCTGGAGACCCGTCCCCATAAGGCCCTCGGCGGAAAGGCTTTGGTCTGCGCCCCAGCAGGTGCGGATCAAGGCGTGGCGTCCAGGGGCGCGGCTCCTCTCGGCAGTCCCCGTGGGCCGTCCTAGACCTGGGCGCCGACCCTTCTGTCCTCGGCTCTCGAGTCCAGGCCCTGCGTGATCCCTGCGTCGCAGCGGCACTGCCTCTCAGATCCTTGAGATCTGGTTGGGCGTCCAAAGCGAGTCCTCCCACTTCGTGTCTAAGTGACCCTGCTCCGCAGATGGGAATACATAGCCTCGGAGAAGCGAGTAAGCCGGCCCCGAGGCCGCTACTTGATGCACGGTACTTCGTGGCTCTCGAGGACCACACAGCCCGGCGACCGCAAGCGCGCCTGCCGGGCGCAGGCTTTCTGGCCCAGTCGGCCGCCGTCCCAGGCCGTTTCCGCCGCCCGCGCGGGGCCCTCTGGGACTTGTAGTTCCGAATCGTACACCGCCCTCGGCGCGTCCGTGGCTCTGCGGCCATTGGCTGGCTTGAGGCGTCGGGGCTGCGCGACGGGCGGGAGCGCCTCGCGGCCCTCGCCGCGCGGAAGGGTCGTCACGTGATATTTGGCTCCTGGCTCCGCCCCCTCCCCGCCCCGCCCGCCTAGAGCGCACGGAGCGCGCCCGCGAGCTACCCAGGCCCAGGTGAGGCGGCTGCGCGCGGAGGAGCCGGGCCGGCGGCGGCGGACCGGCGGGGCAAGGCTGGGTCGGCTCGGGGCCGCGTTCCCCGAGGCGGGGCCGACGCCGAAAGGGGCGCGCGGGGCCCGCGGGGGCCGGGGGCGGGGCGCGCGCGGGGCGGGCGGGGCCTCCGGGAGGGGCGGGGCTGCAGTGGGCTGAGGCCTGGGGGCGGGGCCGGGGGCGGGGCGGGTCTCGGGGGCGGAGCGCTTGTCCAGGGGCCCCAGTGCCCACTTGCTGGGCACCGGAATGGTCCTCATCGCCCGCGAGTGGGAGGGAGCCGTCGAGGGAGAGCTCGGCCCCGCGTGCCTCTTCTCCGGGCGTTCCTGCCCTCCCTCCACGTTTGGCTTGAAACGTGCCTCCTGGGCTCCGAGGATGAGGGCTCTCCCGCCTGTCCACCTTCTGTTGACCCCGATCTGTGCTGCCTCAGTGGACTCCCTTCGGGGACCTCCTGTCGGGAGACTCAAGTCTCACTCATGCCCTCTGGGCTCCACGCGCGGCCACTAGCTAGTGAGGCGCAGGCCTGGAATACTGCGGTCACGGCAGAAAGTTCTGAGGGTGAAGCAGTGGGACTAGAGGGGCCTCTGCCATGGCAGCTACGCCCGGCTCTCTCCTCCCCTGCCTTCTTCCTGCCCACGGCTTGGTTCCTGGCTGGATGGCACCTCACCGTCCTTCCAGTGGGTCTCAGCCCGCTTTCCTGACCACCCTTTCCGATCACTACCCTGGTTCAGGTCCCTTCCCTTTTCCTTCCCAGCGCTTCACGTTTTGTGTTTCTCACTTGTTTGCGTCTTTTCTGCTTTATCCTGGGTCCCCGTGAGGCAGGGGTTGCTATTGTTCCTCACTGTAGCCCCAGTGTGGACACAGTGTCAGGGTGAGAACCAGGGCAAGCATGTCAGTATTGGCGTGCTTCGGTCTATTACAGTGATATTTCCTAGTGGCTCAGCCTCATACACCGCAGGTCCTCAGTAGAAACCTGGTTCAGCAAATGCTTGCCCAGGAGTGGCTGTGGGAAAGTGGCAGTCCAGGAAGGCTTCCTGGAGGAGGTGGAGCTTCCTGGCCCCCTGCACATTTCTCTCCTCCTCTCTTGGCCTGTTTGCCCTGTCTGTATCCCCGCTGCCTTCCCTGGGTGCTCCTCTGCAGGCCCTGAGGTGGGCATCTAGGCACAGGCACTGCTCTCTGGGGGTTTTGGGTCTTGTGGGCAGACAGGAGTCCTTAAGTCCCCTCCTGTAAGGTGATGGTTGGTCGGGACCTGGTTCCTGCCTTCTGCTCCAGCCACATCTTCCACCACTTGCTTTGTGTGGCCCGCTAGGGCACACGCTCTTAGTTCCTGCACATCATGTCTTTTCTCACTGGTATGAGGCTGTCTGTGTCTTCCTCTTAGAATGCCTTCTACTCTGACTGTCCCCTACCTCCCCTGGGTTGGTTCACCCATGTCTGTGCCCATGGCTCACAGCACACAGCACCCTGCTTGTTACTGAGAGTTTTCTTGCTCTCTGACTAGTGTTTGGACTAGTGCTGGGGAGAAGTGAACTGTTGGTTAGACCTGTTTTTTTTTTTTTTAAATGCGCACAGGCATGTCTGTGGTTGCTGGGTTTGTTTTGATTGTATTATTTGCTACAAGAGGAATTTAACCTGGGCGGCTCAGTCCAGCCGTAATTCTTTCTGTTATTTGAATTGTGATTTGTGACATCACTAGTAATGATGGACTTGCTGGGCTGTGAAGGTAGCGGCCTCTGAGATTTGGCTGTTTTCTGCCAGAACACCCAGCACTGCCTGGCTCGTAAGTGTTTGCTGGATCCGTAAATGGAGGAGTGGGCGATGAAAGACTAAAGTGGAGGGAGAATGAGCAGATCAGAGTGGAGGGTCCTGTTCTGCCTCCTCCAGCGATGTTGCCCTGGGTGTTTGATGCTGGTCCTTGCACTTGTCCCTGCTCTCTGCTCTGAATGTCCTTGTCCTGCGTGGGTGCCTTAGGGCAGAGGAGGCAAATACCACTCACAGATTTTCTTGAAGCCAGACATGAGAATCAGAGAAGAAATGTGGATAACATAACTGTGTAGGGCAGTCCCTCATACCACAAATATTAGTGCACACTATCATCTGGGAGACACAGTAGTGAGCCTGACAGATAACATTCCTGTTGCCGTAATAAATAGGACCGTTTTCAGTTCAGTCCAGTCGCTCAGTCATGTCCGACTCTTTGCGACCCCATGAATCGCAGCACGCCAGGCCTCCCTGTCCATCACCAACTCCCGGAGTTCACTCAGACTCACGTCCATCGAGTCAGTGATGCCATCCAGCCATCTCATCCTCTGTCGTCCCCTTCTCCTCCTGCTCCCAATCCCTCCCAGCATCAGAGTCTTTTCCAGTGAGTCAACTCTTCGCATGAGGTGGCCAAAGTACTGGAGTTTCAGCTTTAGCATCATTCCTTCCAAAGAAATCCCAGGGCTGATCTCTTTCAGAATGGACTGGTTGGATGTCCTTGCAGTCCAAGGGACGCTCAAGAGTCTTCTCCAACACCACAGTTCAAAAGCATCAATTCTTCGGCGCTCAGCCTTCTTCACAGTCCAACTCTCAAATCCATACATGACCACAGGAAAAACCATAGCCTTAACTAGACGAACCTTTGTTGGCAGAGTAATGTCTCTGCTTTTGAATATGCTGTCTAGGTTGGTCATAACTTTCCTTCCAACGAGTAAGTGTCTTTTAATTTCATGGCTGCAGTCACCATCTGCAGTGATTTTGGAGCCCCCAAAAATAAAGTCTGACACTGTTTCCACCGTTTCCCCATCTATTTCCCATGAAGTGATGGGACCGGATGCCATGATCTTCGTTTTCTGAATGTTGAGCTTCAAGCCAACTTTTTCACTCTCCACTTCACTTTCATCAAGAGACTTTTTAGTTCCTCTTCACTTTCTGCCATAAGGGTAGTGTCATCTGCATATCTGAGGTTATTGATATTTCTCCCAGCAATCTTGATTCCAGCTTGTGCTTCTTCCAGTCCAGCGTTTCTTGTGATGTACTCTGCATATAAGTTAAATAAGCAGGGTGACAATATATAGCCTTGACGTACTCCTTTTCCTATTTGGAACCAGTCTGTTGTTCCATGTCCAGTTCGAACTGTTGCTTCCTGACCTGCATACAGATTTCTCAAGAGGCAGATCAGATGGTCTGGTATTCCCATCTCTTTCAGAATTTTCCACAGTTTATTGTGATCCACACAGTCAAAGGCTTTGGCATAGTCAATAAAGCAGAAATAGATGTTTTTATGGAACTCTCTTGCTTTTTCCATGATCCAGCGGATGTTGGCAATTTGATCTCTGGTTCCTCTGCCTTTTCTAAAACCAGCTTGAACATCAGGAAGTTCATGGTTCACATATTGCTGAAGCCTGGCTTGGAGAATTTTGAGCATTACTTTACTAGCGTGTGAGATGAGTGCAATTGTGCGGTAGTTTGAGCATTCTCTGGCATTGCCTTTCTTTGGGATTGGAATGAAAACTGACCTTTTCCAGTGCTGTGGCCACTGCTGAGTTTTCCAAATGTGCTGGCATATTGAGTGCAGCACTTTCACAGCATCATCTTTCAGGATTTGAAATAGCTCAACTGGAATTCCATCACCTCCACTAGCTTTGTTCGTAGTGATGCTTTCTAAGGCCCACTTGACTTCACATTCCAGGATGTCTGGCTCTAGGTCAGTGATCGCACCATCGTGATTATCTGGGTCATGAAGATCTTTTTTGTACAGTTCTTCTGTGTATTCTTGCCATCTCTTCTTAATATCTTCTGCTTCTGTTAGGTCCAAACCATTTCTGTCCTTTATCGAGCCCATCTTTGCATGAAATGTTCCCTTGGTATCTCTAATTTTCTTGAAGAGATCTCTAATCTTTCCCATTCTGTTGTTTTCCTCTATTTCCTTGCATTGATCTCTGAGGAAGGCTTTCTTATCTCTCCTTGCTATTCTTTGGAACTCTGCATTCAGATGCTTATAACTTTCCTTTCCTCCTTTGCTTTTCGCTTCTCTTCTTTTCACAGCTATTTGTAAGGCCTCCCCAGACAGCCATTTTGCTTTTTTGCATTTCTTTTCCATGGGGATGGTCTTGATCCCTGTCTCCTGTACAATGTCACGAACCTCATTCCATAGTTCATCAGGCACTCTATCTATCAGATCTAGGCCCTTAAATCTATTTCTCACTTCCACTGTATAATCATAAGGGATTTGATTTAGGTCATACCTGAATGGTCTAGTGGTTTTCCCTACTTTCTTCAATTTAAGTCTGAATTTGGCAATAAGGAGTTCATGGTCTGAGCCACAGTCAGCTCCTGGTCTTGTTTTTACTGACTGTATAGAGCTTCTCCATCTTTGGCTGCAAAGAATATAATCAATCTGGTTTCGGTGTTGACCATCTGGTGATGTCCATGTGTAGAGTCTTCTCTTGTGTTGTTGGAAGAGGATGTTTGTTATGACCAGTGCATTTTCTTGGCAAAACTCAGTTAGTCTTTGCCCTGCTTCCTTCCGTATTCCAAGGCCAAATTTGCCTGTTACTCCAGGTGTTTCTTGACTTCCTACTTTTGCATTCCAGTCCCCTATAATGAAAAGGACATCTTTTTTGGGTGTTAGTTCTAAAAGGTCTTGTAGGTCTTCATAGAACCGTTCAACTTCAGTTTCTTCAGCATTACTGGTTGGGGCATAGACTTGGATTACTGTGATATTGAATGGTTTGCTTTGGAAACGAACAGAGATCATTCTGTCATTTTTGAGATTGCATCCAAGTACTGCATTTCGGACTCTTTTGTTGACCATGATGGCTACTCCATTTCTTCTGAGGGATTCCTGCCCGCAGTAGTAGATACAATGGTCATCTGAGTTAATTATGCAGAAAATTAAGTGGCGCGATAGAGAACTGAGCACTAGTGATAGAAGGTGAGTTGGAAGTGCCGTTGCCGAGGCGCGTGCGCCGAGGCCCTGGGAGGGGCTCTGGGGGTCAGGGAGTGCCCGGGAGGCTGGTGTGGCCGCCCCACTTCTGAGCAGCCCTCTGGCTCCAGAGAGCTGGCTCCGGCCTGCCTGTGCGGCACACTAGTGGGCACACAGGAGAAGCGACCATTGTCAGCCTCTTCGTATCATAGCTGTGATGGTCATCACCGCTTATGGAGCTCTGGGGTCTGCCAGGCAGCTGCTGCTGCTGCTAAGTCGCTTCAGTCGTGTCTGACCTGTGCAGCCCCATAGACGGCAGCCCACCAGGCTCCCCCATCCCTCGGATTCTCCAGGCAAGAACACTGGAGTGTGTTGCCATTTCCTTCTCCAATGCTTGCAAGTGAAAAGTGAAAGTGAAGTTGCTCAGTCGTGTCCGACCCTCAGCGACCCCGTGGTCTGCAGCCTACCAGGCTCCTCTGTCCATGGGATTTTCCAGGCAGGAGTACTGGAGTGGGGTGCCACTGCCTTCTCCGAGGCAGCTGCTGGGTTCCTTATATTCCTAAGATCAGGACACTTCCTAGGGCTGGGTAGCTTATCCAGAGTCACAGGCCCGTAAGTGAGTGGCCGGGATTTGATCTCAGCCCGTTGGCTCCCGAGCCTGCTCACCACTCTGCAGCCCTACCCGCCCAGCACTCCTGCTCTCCTGCCTCCCGGACGACAGATGGGAGGGTGCTTACACCCCGGAGGATGCCCTGTCCCTTGGAGGACGTCTGTGGTGATGGTGGTGGTTACCCTGGTAAAGACTTAATCCTGGACTCCCCTCAGTGTTGAACCGATGTTCTCAAGCAGAGCCAGGCAAGGGTCGGGGGCATCAGGAGCCCAGGTCTGGAAGTGTGTTTTCGGCTGGGATCGGGGGGAGGCTGGCCTGGAACTTGGAGTTCTGGTTCCCAGTGCGGCAGATGGAAAGGAGGTTAGAGTGAGCCCACCGTTGGCTGCGGCTGCTCTCCAGGTCCTGTGGAAAGGTGTCCAGTTGTCTAGTCAAGCATTTTTAGGGCTTTGGTACCAGGCACTGTGCTCGGGCACCTGTCTGTCCATGTCTGTCCTCTGATGCCCAAGCCAGACCCTGGATGTGGCCTCTAGCGGGGGTGCAGACTGCACCTGCACCTACTTGGAAGCTTGATATTGGGGGTGCGGGGTGGCGGTGGGGGTGGGATGCTGCCTGGGGAGGACAGAGGGCAGGCCCCTCGGGAGATGAGGGGTGTCAGAGCTCTGCTCAGGAGTCAGCGCCAGCCGGGGGCAGCCCCCCGCCTCCCGCCCAGCCACCTCTGGCTACCCTCCACCGGGATCCATAATCCATTCCTGCCAAGTGTTTGGAAAGGGACTCATTTCACACCAGCAGCCCGGAATCAGTCCCTCCCACGGTAGCCCAGAAGCCTCCACCCGGGCCTGGCTGCCCTCAGCACCGGCTCTCGGTGGCCGTGCTAATGAGGAGCTGGATCCCTGCCCCGGCCTGCCCTCCTCCTGCCAGGGTGCTAATGAGCTCGCGAGGCAGGAAACGGGCCTGGGCTCCAGAGCCAGGGTCCAGAAAGGCTTCACTTGCAGGGCTGATGTCCCAGCTGGTCCCTGCACCCCCAGTCCCCTCTCAGTGTCCTGGCTTTTCTTGCCCAGGGGCCAGTCTGCAGCATCAGGCTGCCTGTTGCACTTGCCCTTTGCAGCTCTGGCAGTGTCTTTTCAGCCTGGATGTCTTTTCAGCCTCTGGTCGACCCGCTGGGCTGACTTCTCGGCTGCCCAGACCTGTCCTTTGGGATCAGCTCTGCTGCCCTGCTGGCTGGAATGGCCGGGCGCCAACCCCACCTGGTCTTAGAGCTGTTGGTCAGAGCAGGGAGGCGGGGAGAGGGGATGTCTGTTTTCCCGAGGCTGCAAAGTGCAGGGCAGGCTGGGAGCAGGACCGTGAGTCCAGCCCCAGAACCTGGACTTTATCCACAGTGTCATCAGTGTGGGGTTGTGGAGAGCTGCTGGACCAGTGGAGGGGACCTCCCGGAACTGGAGGCTTCTAGTTACCCTAGCTGCCTGCTCCTTCTCCCTTCCCACAGAGCAGCTCTGGTCTCCTCCATTCTATGTGAACTCTCTGGGGATGATTGTGTTTGAAGAAAGGATCCTGCAGCTGGAAAGCTCTAAAGCTGGCTCTGCCCTTGTTTTACACTGGGACGGGGGTGGTTGAGGCCTGAGCCGCCTGCTGCTGTGGGGTGCAGCCTTGTCTGGCCTCCTGTCTGGCAGTGTGTGTTGCTGCCCACCTGTGGGAGGGCTTGGAGGCCTGTGGAGGAGGGGCCCCACAGGCAGCATGCGGGCTGGGCTCTGTCTTAAGAGCCAGGATGGCCACCTGGGCAAGAGTGAAGTCAGGCAGGCATGGGTGGGACTGGATGAGCAGAAGTCCTGGCAGTGTCGGGTAGGCCTTGCTGCAGCACCGAGCACCCCCCAGGTGCCAGCAGTGGCAAGCCCTAAGGCGGCTTGTGCCTTGGGAAGGGTGCCCTTCCTCCCTTTGCTTGCCCTTTCCTCCTGGGACTGCTCTGTGCCCAGAAAGAGGGTGAACCGTGGTGGGGTTCCCCTCCTATGGTCCCCACGTTCCAGGGGGCCGGCGCTCAGGAGCCAGGCCAGGCTGAATGCGTCCTCTGTTTTGTCCACCTGGCGGCCTCGGGCATGGACGCCAGCAGCCCCGTGTCTTTTCTCTTTTTGTTATTAAGCTTTACATTTGGCCACGTTGTGTATTCACGTTGTAGGAACTAATTCTGAGCCTCCTGTGTTCCTTTCCCCGGTTTCTCAGGAAGCTGTAGCACAGTCACACCCAGGACACCAGCGAGGGTGTAGTGGGGATACAGGCTGCTTCTGTCATGTGGCGTCACTCTGGTGGCCATGCCCACCTCCCTGCCACCCTCGCCCCCCTGAATTCCTCGGAAGCCCCGGCCTGTCCTCCTTTTTCCTTGTCATTTCATACAAATGGAATCAGACAGTATGTGGCCCTTGGGGACTGACTCTTTTCATTTGGTGTAATTCCCTGGAGGTTTTTCTTGCTTGTCATATGTATCCGTACTTTGCTTCTTTTTGCCCCTGGGTCTGCCGTGCTATGGTGTGAATGGACCACAGTCTAACGGTTTCAGTGCCTTGTGCTTTTTGAAAAGTTTATATAGTTCAAAAGTAGAAACGTATAAGGAAGGGACTTTTCTGGTTGTCCAGTGGCTAAGACTCCACACTCTCAGCGCAGGGTCAGGGGACTTGATCCCACATGCCGCATCTGAGAGTTTGTATGTCACGAATAAAGATTCCCCTGTGCTGCAGCCAGGGCTTCCCAGGTGGCACGGAGGTGAAGATTCCACTTGTCAACGTAGGAGATGCAGGAGGTGCGGGTTTTAGCCTTGGTTCGGGAAGATCCCCTGGAGGAGGAAATGGCACCCCACTCTAGTATTCTTGCCCGGAGAATCCCATGGACAGAGGAGCCTGGTGGGCTATAGTCCACAGGGTCACACAGAATAACTGAAAGATCGTGTGTGGCGCGGCGAAGAGGGAGGATCCCGAGAGTCGCAGCTGAAACTTGGTGCCACCGGGTGAGTAACTGCATGAATCCAGAAACGCACATTAAAGAGACACACGAGGAGGCTTGCAGTAGAGAGGTGAAGGTCTCCCCATCCCAGCGGGCCAGGTCCACGTCTCCACACGTGACCTGCCGCTGGTCTCGTACCTGTCCTTCCACATACATAAGAATATGATTACCAACCGAGGAAGAAATCTGTGCCCCGCACCCGGCCCCCCGCCACAAACCAAAACGTCCTGGAGGTCTTCCCCCATCAGTACAGAGAGCTTTTCTTTTCCTTGTCGACAACTACAGAGTGGTTCAAATATGGATATTTCAGAATCAATTTAACACAGTCTTTTGTTGATAGAAATCATGACAGAACGAATGACTGGTTTGTATGTCATCTGACGCGTGTATGTAGGATGTATCCTCCGGGTCGGAAGACTCAGACCTTCCTCGTTAGGACACACTGCCAACTCCCCCCACCAAAGTGGTGCCCCAATCCATACCCCCTCAGGAGTTGTGGGTGCCTGTCCCCCAGCTGCTCCCACGCTGAGTGTGGTCAGGCTTCAGAGGGGGACAGTCTGCCTTGCCTATGTGATGAATGAATGTGGTACGTTTTTATGTATCACAGAGCCATTTGTATTTTCCGTGTGAGCTTTCTGCTCCTTGACTTTGCTCGTGTTTTGAAAGCGCGTGGTGACTCTGCTTTCCCTGCTGACTGTGGACGTGGGCTCTCTGAGCGTCAGCTGGGTTCAGGGCATTTGCCGCCGCTGTTTGTTGTCCTCACTGTTCTGCCACTTTCGTGCCATCAGATCTGCCAGCTTTCACGTGTGGCGCTTGGATTTGGAGGTGTAGTTGATGAAGGCTTCTTTGCTTTAAGGTTAAAAAGAAATCCTGTGTTTTCTTCTCATTCTTGTTGATTTGCTTTTAAAGTTTTTATTCAATTGTATTTTATCCTGGCATATGGTGTGAGATACGGATATGACCTTAATTTTTTCCAGATGATTTATCGATAGTCCTGTCCGGGTTATTAAAAAGTCCATTTCTTCCCCGGTTTTGGGGTTTTAGGTTTTGGTTTTAGGTTTTGGGGTTTTAGGTTTTGGTTTTAGGGGCTAGGCATGCTCCAAACTGCCATTTGTGTTTAGAGTTTAAAATTATGTATTTATTGGGATAAGAGCACTTTACCAAAGACCTGCGTGGCTGCATGGCATAGGAGCGGTGGAGAGGAGATACCCCACGTCCAAGGTCAGGAGCGGTGACCTGGAGGAGATACCCCATGTCCAAGGTCAGGAGCGGCGGCCGTGAGGAGATACCTCACTTCCAAGGTAAGAGAAACCCAAATAAGACAGTAAGCGCTGAGAGAGGGCATCAGAAGGCAGACAGACTGAAACCACAATCACAGAAAACTAGCCAATCTGATCACACGGACCACAGCCTTGCCTAACTCAGTGAAACTAAGCCATGCTGTGTGGGGCCACCCAAGATGGGAGGGTCATGGTGGAGAGGTCTGACAGAATGTGGTCCACTGGAGAAGGGAATGGCAAACCACTTCAGTATTCTTGCCTTGAGAACCTCATGAACAGTATGAAAATGCAAAATGATAGGATACTGAAAGATGGAACTTCCCGGGTCAGTAGGTGCCCAGTATGCTACTGGAGATCAGTGGGGAAATAACTCCAGAAAGAAGAAGGGATGGAGCTAAAGCAAAAACAACACGCAGTTGTGGATGTGACTGGTGATAGAAGCAAGGTCTGATGCTGTAAAGAGCAATATTGCATAGGAACCTGGAATGTTAGGTCCATGAATCAAGGCAAATTGGAAGTGGTCAAACAGGAGATGGCAAGAGTGAACGTTGACATTTTAGGAAGCAGCAAACCAAAATGGACTGGAATGGGTGAATTTAACTCAGATGACCATTATATCTACTACTCTGGGCAGGAATCCCTTAGAAGAAATGGAGTAGCCATCATAGTCAACAGAGAGTCCAAAATGCAGTACTTGGATGCAATCTCAAAAATGACAGAATGATCTCTGTTCGTTTCCAAGGCAAGCCATTCAATATCACTGTAATCCAAGTCTATGCCTTGACCAGAAATGCTGAAGAAGCTGAAGTTGAACGGTTCTATGAAGGCTTTCAAGACCTTTTAGAACTAACACCCAAAAAAGATGTCCTTTTCATTATAGGGGACTGGAATGCAAAAGTAGGAAGTCAAGAACACCTGGAGTAACAGGCAAATTTGGCCTTGGAGTACAGAATGAAGCAGGGCAAAGGCTAATAGAGTTTTGCCAAGAAAATGCACTGGTCATAGCAAACACCCTCTTCTAACAACACAAGAGAAGACTCTACACATGGACATCACCAGATGGTCGACACCGAAATCAGATTGAATATATTCTTTGCAGCCAAAGATGGAGAAGCTCTATACAGTCAGCAAAAACAAGACCAGGAGCTGACTGTGGCTCAGACCATGAACTCCTTATTGCCAAATTCAGATTTAAATTGAAGAAAGTAGGGAAAACCACTAGACCATTCAGGTATGACCTAAATCAAATCGTTTATGATTATACAGTGGAAGTGAGATAGATTTAAGGGACTAGATCTGCTAGAGTGCCTGATGAACTATGGACAGAGGTTCATGACGTTGTGCAGGAGACAGGGATCAAGACCATCCCCAAGAAAAAGAAATGCAAAAAAGCAAAATGGCTGTCTGGGGAGGCCTTACAAATAGCTGTGAAAAGAAGAGAAGTGAAAAGCAAAGGAGGAAAGGAAAGATATAAGCATCTGAATGCAGAGTTCCAAAGAATAGCAAGGAGAGATAAGAAAGCCTTCCTCAGAGATCAATGCAAGGAAATAGAGGAAAACAACAGAATGGGAAAGACTAGAGATCTCTTCAAGAAAATTAGAGATACCAAGGGAACATTTCATGCAAAGATGAGCTCGATAAAGGACAGAAATGGTATGGACCTAACAGAAATAGAAGATATTAAGAAGAGGTGGCAAGAATACACAGAAGAACTGTACAAAATAGATCTTCACGACTCAGATAATCACGATGATATGATCACTGACTTAGAGCCAGACATCCTGGAATGTGAAGTCAAGTGGGCCTTAGAAAGCATCACTACGAACAAAGCTAGTGGAGGTGATGGAATTCCAGTTGAGCTATTCCAAATCCTGAAAGGTGATGCTGAGAAAGTGCTGCACTTAATATGCCAGCAAATTTGGAAAACTCAGCAGTGGCCACAGCACTGGAAAAGATCAGTCTTCATTCCAATCCCAAAGAAAGGCAATGCCAAAGAATGCTCAGACTACCGCATAATTGTACTCATTTCAGAAGCTAGTAAAGTAATGTTTAAAATTCTCCAAGCCAGGCTTCAGCAATACGTGAACCGTGAACTTCCTGATGTTCAAGCTGGTTTTAGAAAAGGCAGAGGAACCAGAGATCAAATTGCCAACATCTGTTGGATCATGAAAAAAGCAAGAGAGTTCCAGAAAAACATCTATTTCTGCTTTATTGACTATGCCAAAGCCTTTGACTGTGTGGATCAAAACAAACTGGAAAATTCTGAAAGAGATGGGAATACCAGACCACCTGACCTGCCTCTTGAGAAATCTGTATGCAGGTCAGGAAGCAACAATTTGAACTGGACATGGAACAACAGACTGGTTCCAAATAGGAAAAGGAGTACGTCAAGGCTGTATATTGTCACCCTGCTTATTTAACTTCTATGCAGAGTACATCATGAGAAATGGTGGGCTGGATAAAGCAGAAGCTGGAATCAAGATTGCTGGGAGAAATATCAATAACCTCAGATATGCAGATGACACCACCCTTATGGCAGAAAGTGAAGAAGAACTAAAGAGCCTCTTGATTAAAGTGAAAGAGGAGAGTGAAAAAGTTGACTTAAAGTTCAACATTCAGAAAACGAAGATCATGGCGTTCGGTCCCATCACTTCATGGGAAATAGATGGGGAAACAGTAAGAACAGTGGCTGACTTTATTTTGGGGGGCTCCAAAATCACTGCAGATGGTGATTGCAGCCATGAAATTAAAAGATGCTTACTCGTTGGAAGGAAAGTTAGGACCAACCTAGACAGCATATTCAAAAGCAGAGACATTACTTTGCCAACAAAGGTCCATCTTAGTCAAGGCTATGATTTTTCCAGTAGTCATGTATGGATGTGAGAATTGGACTATAAAGAAGGCTGAGCGCCGAAGAGTTGATGCTTTTGAACTGTGGTGTTGGAGAAGACTCTTGAGAGTCCCTTGGACTGATCCAACCTGTCCATCCTAAAGGAAATCAGTCCTGGGTGTTCATTGGAAGGACTGATGTTGAAGCTGAAACTCCAATACTTTGGCCACCTCATGTGAAGAGCTGACTCATTGGAAAAGACCCTGATGCTGGGAAAGATTGAGGGCAGGAGCAGAAGGGGACGACAGAGGATGAGGTGGTTGGATGGCATCACCGACTCAATGGAGATGAGTTTGGGTGAACTGTGGGAGTTAGTGATGGACCGGGAGGCCTGGCATGCCGTGGTTCATAGGGTCGCAAGGAGTCAGAAACGACTGAGCGACTGAACTGAACTGAACCCTCTTCACAGTTTGACGTGCACAGAACAGTACTGCATGCACAGTACAAGTGCTGTGTGCCTGGTACAGTGCTATATACACAGTACAAGTACTGCATGCACAGTACAAGTGCTGTGTGCCTGGTACAGTACTATATACACAGTACAAGTACTGCATGCACAGTACAAGTGCTGTGTGCCTGGTACAGTACTATATACACAGTACAAGTACTGCATGCACAGTACAAGTGCTGTGTGCCTGGTACAGTACTATATACACAGTACAAATACTGCATGCACAGTACAAGTGCTGTGTGCCTGGTACAGTACTATATACACAGTACAAGTACTGCATGCACAGTACAAGTGCCACATCCTGTTGTCCAGGTGCAGCGTTGCCAGCCGTGCTCTGGATCTGCGTCTTCTTGCTTCCCTGCAGCTTTCTCCCTGGTGCTTAGCAGCTCCCCTCCTCCCGGGCCCCAGCCCCTGCAACCACTGTTCTACTCAGTGGTTCTCTGAACGAGACTATTTTATTTATTTATTTTTTATAAATTTATTCGTTCATTTTCTTCCGCTGTGTCGGGCCTTAGTTGTGGCCCCTGGGATCTTCCTTGGATCATCATGGATCTTTTCTGTGTGGCTTGCGGGCTTAGTTGCCCTGTGGCGTGTGGGATCTTAGCTCCCTGACCAGATATTGAACCTGGGTCTCTTCCGTTACAAGGCAGATTCTTAACCACTGGTCCACCAGGCAAGTGCCTGGACTGCTTAGATGCCTTATATAGGTGGCGTCACGCAGTGTTTGTCCTTCTGTAACGGGCTTATTTCACTTTGCACATGTCCCCGAGGTCCATATGTCGTCGCACATGGCAGAATGTGGTTGTTTTTAAAGTCTGAAGCATGTCCACCATGTGGACCTCATCTCCTTCATCTGCAGATGGGACTGAGGTTGTCTCCACGTCTGGGCTGCTGTGAGTGACTCTGCGGTGACCATGGGGGGCATCTGTCCGAGATCCTGATTTTAATTCTTTCAAATAAATGCTCAGAAATGGGATCACTGATTCGTATGTGTTGTGTTAGTTGCTTAGTTGTGTCTTACTCTTTGTGACCCCGTGGACTGTAGCCCACCAGGCTCCTCTGTCCTTGGAATTCTCCAGGCAAGAATAGGGTTGCCATTCCCTTCTCCAGAGGATCCTCCTGGCCCAGGGGATGAACCTGGGGCTCCTGCACTGCAGGCAGATTCCCCACCAACTGAGTCGCCAGGGAAGCCCTTTGGTTTGGTTGCCAAGTTGTGTCTGACTTTCTGTGACCCCTGTGGAGCATGGGTAGCCCACCATGCTCTCCTCTGTCCATGGGATTTCCCAGGCAAGGATACTGGAGTGAGTTGCCATTTTCTTCTCCAAATGCTCAGAAGTGGGATTGCTGAATCGTATGGTAGTTCTGTTTTTAATTTTTGAGGAAGCTTCATGCTGTTCTCCGTGTCAGCTGTGCCATATTGCATCTCTGCTGTCAGTGTACCGGGTTCCAGGTTCTCCACGTCCTCGCCAGCACTGACTCTCTCGTGCTCTCTTGTTTTTGATCATGGCTGTTCTGCCAGGGGTGAGGTGACGTCTCACTGTGGTTTTGATCTGCTTTCCCTGATGATTAGTGACACTGAGCATCTTTTCATGCTCCTCTTGGCTACTTGTATGTCTTCTTTAGAAAAATGTCTGTTCAAGTCCTCATCCCATTTTATAATTGGGTGATTTATTAGTTTTCTTTTTTTTAAGCTATTGAATTGTAGGAGTTCCTTATATGTTTTGGAGATTAACCCCGTATTAGATACACATCATGCTTTACTTATGGTGGTCTTAACAACTTTACAGTTTTTGATTTTTCACGATGTGAAAGTGATACGCATTCATGTTTCAAGTTCTGAATTTGATCTTTTCTTCGACCAATGATGCAGGGTGGATGGTGCTCTCTCATGATGCTAGGCAGCGGGCAGCACCCCATCAGCCCTGGGAGCGCAGGAGTGCACAGCTGGTGCCCTGGCGGTGTTGTGTATTCACTTTTGACAGTGTTCAGCCTGTTACAGGAGATGGTCCATCTGTGCTGTGTCTGTGCGTAGTTGCTCCGTCCTGTCTGACTCTGTGTGACCCCATGAACTGTTGCCCGCCAGGCTCCTCTGTCCGTGGGATTCTCCAGGCAAGAATACTGGGGTGGGTTTCCACGGCCTCCTCCAGGGGATCTTCCCGACCCAGGGACTGAATCGACGTCTTCTGCATTGCAGGTGATCTTTACCAACTGAGCCATCAGGAAGAGACAGTCCATACTTTAGTATAAAATAGGCTTTGTGCTGGATGGTTTTGCCCACTTGTAGGCTAATGTGATTGTTCTGAGCACGTTTCAGGAAGGCCAAGCTAAGCTGTGACCTATGCTGAGTTCGATGTATTAAATGCATTTTCAATTCATCTTCAATTTACAATGAGTTTATCAGGATGTAACCCCATTGTGTGTTAAGGAAGATCTTCCTGTAAATATCTCCTCCAGTTCTGTGGATGCCTTTTCATGCCAATGGTTACTTCCTTTTCTTTGCAGCAGCTTTTTTATTTGTTGTAGTCCCACTCAGCTGTTTTTTTTGTTTGTTTGTTTCTGTTACTTGGAGCTTTCGGTGTCATATCCATGAAATCTTTGTCAAAACCAACGTTTTGAACCTTTGTCCCTGTGCTTTCGTCTCGGAGTTTCACAGTGTGGGGTCTTCTGATTAAGTCTCTAATTGACTGAGTTATCGTGCGTTTGTGGTGTACGGTAGGATCCAAGCTCGTTGTCTTCCAGGTTCAGCTTCAGTTTCCTGGCATTGTTCATTGCCGAGACCGTCCTTTCCCCATGTGTGTTCCTGGCACCCTCGGCAGGTCCGTCTGCTGTCTGTGTGTGCGTGTGTTCTGGGCTCTCTGTGCTGTCCGGTTGGTCTGCGCGTCTCTCCTGCCAGTGGCGCCCTGTTTCACTGGCTGTTGCTCTGTACTGTGCGCTGAAGTCAGGATGTGCATCGCGTCCACCGTCACTGCCCTCTCAGGATTGATGACGTTTGCTTACAAGCTGTTGCATTGTCCCTCTGTGCAATTGTAGTCTCTATTTTAATTAGTAAGGCCTTATGCTGTGTTTCCCTGGTGGCTCAGAGGTTAACGTGTCTGCCTGCAATGCAGGAGACCTGGGTTCGATCCCTGGGTCGGGAAGATCCCCTGGAGAGGGAAACAGCAATCCTCTCCAGTACTCTTGCCTGGAGAATCCCATGGACGGAGGAGCCTGGTGGGCTGCATTCCATGGGGTCGCTAGGAGTCGGGCACGACTGAGCGACTTCACTTTCACTCTTCACTTCCGTGCACTGGAGAAGGAAATGGCAACCCACTCCAGTGTTCTTGCCTGGAGAATCCCAGGAACAGGGAAGCCTGGTGGGCTACAGTCCACGGGGTCTCAAAGAGTCAGACACAACTGAGCGATGTCACTTTCATTTTCACTTTATGCTGTGTTTCAGCATCTCAAAGAACTCATTGCTTTTTTGTCATAACTTTTTTTTTTGCCTGTTCTAGGTTATCTTTACATATGAACTTTGAATTAGCTTGCCTGTTCTTTACTCAGTCCCTTCACCAGACACACACATACACATATTTGCAGTCCCTAAAACCTGATTGGCTTTGGATTGGATTGTGTTAAATGTACAAATTAGGGACAGTGACATCTTTATGACATTGAGTCTCGCTTCTTAAGGTGTTGTGTTTTCTCAGTTGCTTATTAGGTCTCCTCTTATGTAATGCTTTCACATTTTCTTTATTTGCAGGAATTTTATCTATTATTATTATTATTTGCTGTACCGCATTGCTTGAGGGGTGTTAGTTCCCTGACCAGGGATTAAACCCATGTCCCCTGGAGTGGAAACACGGAGGGAGTGTTAATCGCTGGACCACTGGGCGAGTCCCATGTTTTTTTAAATGTTGTGGTTAGGAGTCTCCTCTGCATATCCTCCATTTATGTATGCACATATGACTGCTCTTGATTGCTTCACGTTATTTTGTCCCGTGCTACTTTGCTGAATTGTGCTATTTTTTAGTTAATTTTTTTGGGTTCTCCAGGTATGCAATCTTAGCAGCTGCAAATGGTGATATTTGAACTTCCCTCCCAGTTGTTGTGTTCTGGGCTCCTTCTCGTCCCTGCTCGTGTGAGCAGGTCCTCGGGCATTCTGGGCAGCAGTCATGCTGCTGTTGGGCATCTCTTGCCAGGCACCCCTGGAGTTTCCCTGTGGGGCGGACGTGGGTTTGGAATGAGACACATGCCTTCCAGATGTCAGGGAACAGCCTGTGCTGCCCATTTCATTGAGCATCTTATTTGTAATAAAAATGGAGAATTATTGTTGAATTTGTTAGTTGTTTTTTTTTTTAATCACCTATGGGATGATCACGTGACTTTTCTCCTTAGATATAGTCCCATGGTGAACTATACTCCCGGGAGTTGCTAATGCTGAGACATTCTTGAGTTCCTGGAATGCCCTTCACTTGGTCTGACATGGAATTCCTGGAAGGTGCTGCTGGATACTTTATGCTGGTTAATTTAGCATCTCTGTTGCTTTTCATAAGTAAGCTGGGTCTGTCATTTTTTTTTTTTTTTTGGTGTGTACTTTCTTTTCGGTTTTGGCATCAGGATTACACCTGCTTCATAGACATCATTTAGATGTTTTCTTTCTGATGTGTTTGTAGAGTTGTTGAATAGTATTGAACTATATGGGGTTGCAAAGAGTTGAGCACAGCTGAGCGCCTGGCATGCAGGCTCACGCACGTTTGGTCTGTACGGCGTTGGCAGAGTTTGTGAAACCGTTGGGATCTGGTGCTCTTCTGTTTTGTTTCTGTTTGGAGGAAGAAAATCCTTTAATATTTTTTTTCTTTTTTGGGGGGTCAGTTATAGATGTTTTATTTTCCTAGAAAATTATCAGTTTCATCCAGGTTGTTAGATTTATTCATGTAGACTCGAGTGCAGTTACTGCTTACTATTCTCTTAATTTCCTTGGTTCCTGTGATTTTTTCCTTTGTATTTGCTCCGTGTTTTTTTTTTTTTTTCTTGGTTGGATTGGCTATTTGTTTGCACTGTAGGGTTTTTTCTTCTTCAAAGATTCACCTTTTGGATATTTTTATTAAATTAATCGTCCTTGTTTTCTGCTTCTTAATGCATCGCTTTTTGCTTATAGTTAATTTCTTTTTCTCTCTCCCAGTTTATCTTATCGTTCTTTTCTCTAGGTGTTTAGATGATTGATTAATTTGTTTCTGTTCTTTTCAAAAAAGTGTTTAATATTTAAAGGCTCTTCCTTAAGTTCTGATAGTGTGTTTTCCTTATCAGTGCTGTCTGGAAGGGCTGACATTTTGGTCTGCAGTCTCTTTTCTGGTCCAAGAGTTGTTGAGGAGTAAGTCTTAAAAGCATCTTTTGATTTCTTGGTTTTGTTGTTACTCTAGTTTTAATTGCATTTTGGTCAGAGAATTTCAGTGGTTCTCTTTTGAACTTTTCTGGTGTGATGAGGTTCTTCTTGTGTTTCTAGCATGGAGTCAGCTTTCAGTGTTCCACAGGTGCTTGGACAGGAGCTCTGCTCTGTCTTCTGGTGTCAGCGGCCAATGTGTGTGGGTCACGTGTGTCTTAGTTTTTGTCCTCCTGCTCTGTCGTTGACAGAGAAGTGACTTGCACTCCTGCGAGAGTCTGTTTCCGTCCCTTCCCCCGTGTCTCCTGCGACTGCTGGCGACCGTGGACCAACACCACGTTTACCCTCAAGCCCGCCCTTCGCCTCGTCTCCGTGCTCCCAGCTGTGGGTCACAGAGTGCCGCCCGCCCCCGACCCCTCCACGTGCCTGTGTGCGTGCGTGATCCTTCTGTCTGCCGCCTCCTGCTTCCTTCATGGGTGTCTCGTACACGCGCGTGAGATTGGATTTGCTTTACCGTCTAACCTGAGAGTCATTTTTTCTTTGACTGGAGAGGTTAAACTCATTCACGTTGTTGTTCAGTTGTTAAGTCGTGTCCGACTCTTTGCCACCCCATGGACTCAGCATGTCAGGCTTCCCTGTCCTTCACTGTCTCCCAGAGTTTGCTCAAATTCATGTCCATTGAGTCAGTGATGCTGTCAAACCATCTCATTGTCTGTCTGCCTCTTCTCCTCCTGCCTTCATCTTTCCCAGCATCAGGGTCTTTTCTAATGAGTCGGCTCTTCGCATCAGGTGGCCAAAGTATTGGAGCTTCAGCTTCAGCATCAGTCCTTCCAATTCAGGGTTGATTTACTATAACATTGACTGATTTTATCTCCTTGCAGTCCAAGGGACTCTCAAGAGTCTTCTCCAACACCACAGTTTGAAAGCATCAGTTCTTCGGCACTCAGTCTTCTCTCTGGTCCAACTCCCACATCCCTATGTGACTACTGGAAAAACCATAGCTTTGACTATACAGACCTTTGTTGGCAAAGTGATATCTCCGCTTTTTAATATGCTGTGTAGGTTTGTCATAACTTTCCTTCCAAGGAGCAAGCGTCTTTTAATTTTGGGGCTGCAGTCACCGACTGCAGTGATTTTGGAGCCCAAGAAAATAAAATCTGTCACTGGTTCTACTTTTTCCGCTTTATATTTGCCATGAAGTGATGGGATTGGATGCCATGACCTAATTAGTTCTTTGAATGTTGAGTTTTAAGCCAGTTTTTTCACTCTCCTCTTTTACCCCCATCAAAAGGCTCTTTAGTTCTTTGCTTTCTGCCATGAGGGTGGTGTCATCTGCATATCTGAGGTTGTTGATATTTCTCCCGGCAATCTTGATTCCAGCTTGTGATTCATCCAGCCTAGCGTTTTGCATAATGTGCTCTGTATAGAAGTTAAATAAGCAGGGTGACAATACACAGCCTTGATGTACTCCTTTCCCAATTTTAAACCAGTCAGTTGTTCCATGTAAGGTTTTAACTGTTGCTTCTTCTCTTGCATTCAGATTTCTCTGGGAGCAGGTAAGGTGGTTTGCTATTCCTGTCTCTTTAAGAATTTCCAGTTTGTTCTGATACAGTCAAAGGCTTTTACGTAGTCAATGAAGCAGAAGTAATTTTTTGGAATTCCCTTGCTTTCTCTATGATCCAGCGAATGTTGGCAATTTGATCTCTGGTTCCTGTGCCTTTTCTAAACCCAGCTTGAATATCTGAAAGTTCTTTGTTCACTACCATACTGCTGAAGCCTAGCTTGAAGGATTTTGAGCATAACCTACTAGCATGCAAAATGAGCACAATAGTGCTGTAGTTTGAGCATTCTTTGGCATTGCTTTTTTCTGGGATTGGAATGAAAACTGACCTTTTCTAGTCTTGTGGCCACTGCAGAGTCTTCCAAATTTGCTGATATATTGAGTGCAGCACTTTAGTAGCATCATATTTTAGAATTTTAAATAGGCTCAGTTGGAATTCCATCACCTCCACTAGCTTTTTTCACAGTAATGCTTTCCTGAGGCTAACTTGACTTTACACTTCAGGATATCTGGCTCTAGGTTAGTGACCACACCATCATGGTTATCCTGGTCATTAAGAATTTTTTTTGTATAGTTCTTCTGTGTATTCTTGCCACCTCTTCTTAATCTCTTCTCTTTCTGTTAGGTCCTTACTGTTTCTGTCATTTATCGTGCCCATCCTTGCATGAAATATTCCCTTGATATCTCCAATTTTCTTGAAGAGATCTCTAGTCTTTCCCCTTCTATTATTTGACATTATCATTGACATTAATTGACTTTAACTAACATTAGTTGTGGAGAAGGCAATGGCACCCCACTCCAGTACTCTTGCCTGGAAAATCCCATGGATGGAGGAGCCTGGTGGGCTGTAGTCCATGGGGTCATTAAGAGTCTGACATGACTGAGAGACTTCACTTTAACTTTTCACTTTCATGCATTGGAGAAGGAAATGGTAACCCATTCCAGTGTTCTTGCCTGGAGAATCGCAGGGGTGGGGAAGTCTGGTAGGCTGCCATCTCTGGGGTCACAGAGTCGGACACCACTGAAGCGACTTAGCAGCAGCAGCAGCAGCAGCATTAGTTGAGGGCCAGCCAGACTGTCTCTGGGCCCGTTGTGCTCAGCACCATGGACAGCTCCACGGGTGGCTCCGTCCTGCTAGCCCATCCTACCTGTGGACGCCTCCTCCCTGCAGGCCTTGGAGCAGGGCGGGAGCCACCGGCTCCCTGCATTGGTGGGTGGGCAGTCAGGGGAGGGGTTGCAGGGAGTTGCTGTGGGTTAGGGCTTGAGGGCAAGCTCTCCTTTCCCCAGGGGCTCCTCCAGCTGGGTCTGCACTTTCAGCTCCTGGTTTGGGGGTCCAGCCCACGCCCCTGCCTGTCACTCTGGGCAGTGACACTTGTGATTTACCTTTGCCGTCTGCAAAAAGGGGGACCCCCATCTTCCTGTTGCCACCCACCCCTCCTGTGGTGGGGGCTCTTGTCCTCAGCCAGTTAAGTTGCTGGTTTCTTCCGTGAAAGCAGCTGTCTCCCAGCCTCTGTCTCCTCAGCATGGCTGCATCCTGTTGTCTGTGAGGAGGGGGTGGCTGTGACCTGGGGGTCGCCATGGGGCTGGTGGCTCATGGAGGACACGCTGCTTCCATGAATGGGGGCCTCCTGAGGGGAGGGCGGGAGTTTCCTGTCCAGTCACGCTGCTGTTGGTGCTGCTCCTGAGGGTGGGTGATGTGACCATGGGCTGGGAGGGAGCCATGGGTGAGGCTGGGAGGGAGCCACGCCCCGGGACACTTAGGCAGTGATGGTGGTGATGGTGCTTCCAGAAGCACGCCCGGCTCCCAGCACACTGAGCCCATGCCTCCCCGCTCCCTCTGTGCGGTGGGGGCTTCCCCGTGGGGCCCCAGCCTTCCCACACCGGGGGCCCTCCATGAACTTAGCCAGTGTGTGCCTGTCTTCGCCCAGGACAGTGGGGGTCTCCTCCCTCCCCACAGAGAGAAGGAGCATAAAGCCTCTGCCATTGGGATCGAGGTGGCAGGTATGTGCCTGCCCCGTTTCCCTGCAGCCAGCGGTGCTCTCAGCAGGCCTGTCCTCACCACGGTCAGTGGCCCCCCACGAAGGGCTGGGGAGAGTCCCCGGGCTTTGGCTGTCTCGTCGGATGACCTTGGCTGTCCTTGCGTCGCTGGCCTCTGCTGGGAAAGCTGGGCTGAGACACCCAGGCATGTCCTGAGCTCCGGTCTGCTGTGTCCACCGCCATGGCCAAGTAGGGGGCGGTGCAGCACAGGCTTTGTCTGGAGACAGACCTGGGTCTGGACCCCACCTCGTCTCAGGTCATCTGGGCTTCCTGGGCAAGTTCTTCCTGGGGAGGTTCCTAACCTGCCTGAGCCTCAGTCTGCTGTCTGTGACATGAACAGCAAAGACTCCTTCCCCAAGGTTAAATGACATGGTGGCTGCGGGCTGCAAGTCCCGGGCCTGATGGGGGCTTGTCCCCAGAAAGTGGGCTGGCTCCCCTCCCGAGCGGGCCGTGCCCGAGAGAATGGGGCCCCCAGCTCCCGCTTCCACCATGACCCTCCTCCACCCCCACGCCTCCCCCTGGGAGTCTGGGGTCTGCGGAGGGCATGACTCCTGGCCCCTGCAGCTGTGCCGTGGGCTGTCGCCCCCGCCCTTGTGACTCAGGCCCGGTCTCCATGCTCCTTGCCTGCCGCCATCCTGGGTGAGGGCTTGGCTGATGGGCAGGCAGCAGGGCGGTGGGCAGAGCCAGGCCCCAAAGCTGGGCCTCCTGTGGCCTTTCCTGGGAGGGCGGGAGGAGGGGATGGGGTGGCGGCAGAGTGGCAGGTGGGGCTGGGGAAGGGCTTGTGTGCCCAGCATCCCAACCACCCTTTGGTGCTGTCAGCAATCCGTGCTTCTCCGTGTCTGTTCTGGGCACCATTCTCGGGGTGCCTGGGGTGTCTGGCTGGCGCTGTGTTTGACATGGAATCCAAGTTGCTATAGCAACACTCCACTGCATGTCACTGCAGCCCCCGGGCCCTCCTCTGCCTCTGCGCACACAGGCACACGTGCGTGGGGCCCTTGGGGTCTGGCCCAGGTGTGCGTGCGTGGTGAGAGGTGGTCCAGCCGGCTCTGTGTCTCAGGGTCTCCCGTCGGCGGTGGGTGCTGCAGGGCTGGGACGTGGATGGAGCAGTGAGCACGGCTGTGCAGCTGACACACGGCCAGGAGTTAACTCAGCCACGTGGAGAAGTAGGTCTGTGGCCTTGTCCCCTTGTCACAGGTGCCAGGAGGTACAAGTTCTCTTAGCTAGGAGGTGATGAACCGGGGACTCCTAGGTTGCAGGCTGGTCTGTGGCCAGGGTCAGGGGCCACTGGGTGCCCTGGCCTGATCCAGCTGCGGCCGGGTCGAGGGTCAGCCTGGGTTCCTCCCGGGCCAGGCTGGGGTTGGCTGGGGATGAAGACCCATTTGTGGACGGCTGGGCCTTCAGCCTCCACCAGGCTGCAGAAATTAACAAAGTGACCTGAAGGCAAGTGGCCGTGCCCGTTTGCTGAGGATCCTGGGCAGGCTCCTGGCTGTGTGCTCTGCAGACATGGGTGTCACTGGGCAGCTCCCATGGCCCCAGGTGGCCGGGCGTGGCGTTGGCGTGCCATGGGTCTATATGCTGGCAAACTGCCTGAGGATCTGCTGTGCGCTTGTCCAGCCTGGGCACAGTGGTGGCCGCGGCCGCGTGCTGCTCTGGCCTGATGGAGTGCCACCTGCCGGCCCATGCGTCCGGACCAGCAGTGCTAGCGTGTGTGTTTGCTGGGCTCAAGGACCATGTTTATCTTTCCTTCTCCTGATCGTAAAAGTGACATGTGGGCCTGGCAGAGAGCTTGGGAGGCCCTGGCCCGCACTAAGGCAGTTCGTCTACCTGTAGCCTCCTGTGACCCACCACCCACTCTGGGCCGCTCTGTGATGGGACTCATGTGTCGTCTTATACAATAACAGAGTGCACCTTAGCAATGTCCGTTCTTGATGGTGTGCGGCCATCGCCACCTGATTCCAGAACTTTTTCACACTGGCACAGAAACCCTGTACCCCCGGTGACCACTTGCCGTTCCCACCTCTGGTCTCCTTTGGCCGGGCCTCGTCCGATGACTGGGTTTGTCTCCCGTGAACGGGACCTGACTGCATGCTCCTCCATGGCAGCTCCCCCCCGACCCCTGCCGTGGTGTTTCGGGACCCGACTGCGTGCTCCTCCGTGGCAGTTCCCCCGCCCCCGACTGCGTGCTCCTCCGTGGCAGCTCCCCCCGCCCCCGACTGCGTGCTCCTCCGTGGCAGCTCCCCCCGCCCCCGACTGCGTGCTCCTCCGTGGCAGCTCCCCCCGCCCCCGACTGCGTGCTCCTCCGTGGCAGCTCCCCCCGGCCCCGACTGCGTGCTCCTCCGTGGCAGCTCCCCCCGCCCCCGACTGCTTGCTCCTCGGTGGCAGCTCCCCCTGCCCCTGACTGCGTGCTCCTCCGTGGCAGCTCCCCCCGCCCCCGCCGTGGTGTTTCGAAGCCCTGTTGTGTGTGTGTGCAGGTGGGTTGGCCGTGACCCCCGGGGCGCCGCGTGTCTCTTCTGCTGTTGCACAAACACCGTCGCCCGTGGGCTTTGTCCTGCTTCTCGTGTTCCACGTGTGGGTCCTGTGTGTCCTGTGCGCCACTCACGTGAGCAGCCCAAGCAGACAGAGGACTCCAGCGGGTCCCGGCCTACTTGGTGTGTGTCTGGGCTGCCTTCAGGAATGGGTGACAATGGCCCAGGAGTGGGGTGACCTAGTGGCGGCTCCTCTGTCCCCGCGGCCAGGACAGGCACCTCTCAGGGTAACTCTGTGTCCTGTGCTTTTCTAGCGTCATTTTTCCCCTTAGTGTCGTGTGGGAGCATGTCCCCCACAACTGAGTATATGCTTTTAACACTATTTAAATTCTCTGCGTCATACTCTATTTAGATACCTAACGCGATGTATTTAATTCTTTATTGCTGGCTATTTTGGTTGTTTCTGGCTTTGTGTTTTTATTTTGTAGTGTTTCTGGCTTCCCGAGTGCTTCCTGTCTGATTCCTCAGTGCAGAGCTCTAGGGTGGGTGCAGGGCGTGGTTTGCCGGGGCTGCTGCAGCCCTGCCTCTCTGCTCTCCTGGGGCGCCGGAGGACCCTGGGGGCACAGGGCCTACTCTCGGGGTGGCGGGAGGCACTCCAACTGTGCTGTGATTTTTTTTTTTGGCTGTACCACCCATGTGCGGATTTCCTCAGTAGAGATGGAACCCGTGCCTCCTGCAGCGGAAGCCCTGAGATTTAACGTCCAGACCACCAGGGAAGTCCCCGTGCTGTGACTTTGGGTGGTGTCTTCCCACTCAGCCTATCACATCCCTGGGGTCCGGGGACCGGGAGCTCTGGGTGTTTGGGCGCCTGAAGCTTTTGTCCTGCGTGGGTCTGTCTCACTGAGCCGTCTATTGGCGGGTGGCGAGCCTTGGGGCCCTCGCAGCCCTCCTGGGCTCGGCCTCCCCCACTGCCAGGCCCCTTCCTGCCCCGCCTCCGCCTCAGTGCCTCCCTCCGTTTCAGGGTTTTCATCTGCGAGAACCCTCCAGGGGCCTGTAATCTGTGGATTTCCCACTCCTAAGTGACGGCTCGGAGCCGAGTCCCCAGTGACTGAGCTCCGGCGTTCGGGGTCCCTGGAGTCTGTGCTGAGAGTCTCATGCAGGCCGCGCCTTCACAGGGGCAGGGGCGGCCAGGCGGTGCGTCCCGGCTGCTTTTCTGTCCAGTGGGGTCGTGTTCCTCCCTCCTCTCCCTTCTGTCTCCAGCCTCCCTCGTCTCCATCTGGGCAGGTCGTGGTCCCTGCTGGGCTCCGACAGCCGTGAGCTCAGCCCAGGCTCTCAGACTCTGGAGCCTGGCGGGCTGGGGGCTGTCCTCCCCGCCTCCAACCCCATCCTGGGCTCCGCCCAGCTTCCCCTTGCCCAGCCCGTGGTCAGGAGCACTGGCCTGGGGCCCCTCCCTGTGTGGTGGGGGGAGGGCCTCTCCTCTGAGCCGGGTCAGTGCCCCTCTGCCGCCTGGTGGTCTTGGGGTCCCCACCCTCAGGGTTCCCCACCTTTCACCCACCCAGGCTGCAGTGGCCTGGGGCAGGTCCTGGGGGGTGGCCGAGGGCCAGTGCAGGCGGCGCCCCGGGGCTGCCCTGGAGATGGAGTGCTAAATTGTCTTCGGCCTGTATCCTGGTTTCTTGGGCAAGCTGAGGGGGAGGTGTTGGGGCGGAGTCAGGTTGTCTGTGGGTGGGATGTGCGCTCGGCCGCTCCAGGCCCTCTGCTCACTGGCCTTTGAGACCGCCCAGCTGTCCTTTGAAGGTGCCTGTGCCTGGCCTGAGCCAGCTCCCAGGGCCTTGGGTCTGCGCCCTGCAGCTCCTTCAAAGACCAGATGGTTTCCTTCCCCAGGGCATCCTGCTCAGTCCCCAGCCTGCTCTGCGTGCTCCTGCCCAGTCCTGGGGGCCTGCCGGCCTTTTCTCTGAGTCCCAGAGAAGGAGAGGTCTTAGTAGACTGGTGAGGGAGGGGGCTCTGGGGAAATGCTGGGGTCTGGATGTGGGGGGCGGGGATAACTGCCTGGAGGCGCAGGGGAAGGACCCAGACTGCAAGTGGCCTCGGTGCCCATGTGCCCCCTTGACCCGGGGCAGGTGGGAGAGCTCCCACACCCTGCACCTCCCCCACCCGCGGGGCCCGTGTCACGGGGCCTAGTTCCTGGAGGGGGAGACCAGGTGGGGGGCTTGGGCGGGGCAGCGGGCGCATGCGCGCCTCTCGTTTCACAGCGTTTGGCTCTGAGTCCTCCCCAGGAAACCGTCCCTCACGCGGGTTCAAGGGAGCTTGACTTTCCTCAGACTGTTCTCTCTCTCACTTGGGTGACTGTTCTGCTTTGGCGCAGGCTCTTCTCACTGTGTTAGGCATGAACCACTCTTTTCCCACGTGGCTAACCAGATATCCCAGCACCGTTTATTACAGATTCAATCTTAAATGTCCATACGTACGTGGGTCTCATTTTAGACTTACTTTTTTATTCCGTTGGTCTGTGTTTTCCTGCCTGGTTTTAATCATAGAGACTTTCTAGCGTGTGTTAGATCACGTTGTCGAGATAGAGCTCACGTCCCCTACAGATCCCACCCCGACGTGTGTGCTCCGGTGGTTTTCAGGCTCCTCACAGGGCGACCCTCCATCACCGCCAGCAAAGCCCGGACCTCTGGTCACGCTGGACCAAGCCCCACGCCCGCGAGCAGTCACTGTCCGTGTCCCGCTCCTGCAGACCCGCCTGTCGTGGGTGCTTCACAGAAACGGGGCGTTGGTGCGTGGTCTCTGCGTCTGGCTCTCCTCAGTCAGCGCGACGTTTCCAGATTCACTGTGTCGTAGCGGCGTTGGCCCTTCTTCTCTGGTGCTTCTTATCTGCTTGTTTCCGTGGTGTCTTCCTGTGTGGACGCTCTGGGCTGGCTGGGGTTTACCTGGAGGGGAGAACGACGTCTTTGTGAGCAGTGCCGTCCTGTCCGAGGACGGGGGTGCTGTCCACGTGATCCGCTCCGCCTCGGTCGTCGGAGGGACAGCCGTCTCGTGTGGCCTTCGTTCCTGGGCCTGTCCTCGCTGGGGTTGCTCTGGTGACTGGGGGTCCCCTCCAGCTGGCACCGGTGAGTTTACCTGCAGCTGCTTTGCCCAGCGCGTTACTTCTGGGAGCTCTAACTCGTGTTGGCATTTCCGTCGCCGGCGTGCCGTTGGTCCCCACTTCCGTTTCCCTCGGAGCAAATGCTCGTTTTAGGATTAGCGGGTGTTTCCCATTTTAAGAAATTTTTTTGATTGTCTTCATCAGGAATTCTGTTGATGCTGTTTTTAGTGTCCGTCTGTGGGGAAACTTGTAGTCTTTCCTTTGGGTGGATGTGATGTCGTGTTAATGGGTTCCTAAGGCCGCACGTGCCCCGCATCCCTAGAAGGATGAGCAGGTCAGGACCGAGTTTGTCTCCTGGTGTGGCATTTAGTGTGGTAGCATGTGCGAGGCCAGCGCTGGTGTGTAACTTCCCGAGTCCTGCACTGCGCTCACCAGGTTTCTGTATTGGTGTCACCGTAAGTGCCTCACACAAGGGCTGGGGGTTGCCCTGCTCCGTCAGCACCCTGGGATAATGTATGGAGCTCCGGAAGTGCTCGGCTTTGGAAACGTGGCAGGATCCCCCGCAAAGGCCTCTGGCCCTGGCGTTTTGTGGGGTGGTTTTTATGAAAACTTTCTGTTTCTTTTATCCAGATTTGTCTCTTAAAGCTTTCTGTCTCCAGGGGGTCACCTCTGGTGAGCTCCGTTTTCCTCAGATACTGTCCGTCCTGTCCGTGTTTACAGTTTCTGTGTATAGAGGTTTGAAAGCAGGGCCTTAGTGAGTCCCTCATGCGTTTGTCTGGTGACCCGCCGCCCTTTTCATTGCTGATACTGTGTCTCTGTGGTTTCTCCCCTCTTTTCTTTCAGCTCTTGGTGGTCTCTTTTGTTAGTACTTTATGGAAAACAGGATTTTAATTTGTAAATAAGTTCTATTGTTTTTCTGTTTCCCGCCTCATTAATATTAACTTTTATTTACATTCTTCTTTCCTTGTGGTTACTTCTGACTTTTTTGCTCTTTTCCAAACTTTTGAGTGAAGAATGAACTCCATTTGATTCCTTTTTTTTTTTTTAATGCATGAAATATTGAGCATTTCGACTTTTTGTCTGGTAACTGCTTTAAACATGCTCTGCTGATTTTCATAGGTAATATTTTCACTATTTTTTAAAAGAATTTCTTCAGTTTAATTTTTTTTTTCTTTCTTCAAGAGTTGTCTAATAGATTGTTTTTGAGATGGGAGGAACTTCTTAGTTTCAGAAAACATCTTAAGCATTTGTGTGTGTCATTTCACTGCCAATGCCGGTGTGTTAGAGCTGGTTCCCACAGCCATGGGGTCCCGGTGCCCCCTCCACGAGCTTGCTGTGGCCCATCACCCATTTACGATTTCTTTACTTCCTTTAGTAGTGTGCGTTTTCAGTTTTCGATATACAGATCTTACACCTTTCTTGAATATGTTCCTTGGATTAAAAAATATTCTAGTAGAGTTATTAGTTTGTTTTGAACTTAAAACTCCTGGACAAAGTAACTCTAGTTTTGAGAACAGTCGCTGTATTAAGAGGAAGCCTCTGCTCCCCCAGGTTCCGTACGTGTAGCCGTTATCCCGTGCTTGCTCCCTCCCCTCCCTCTTTGTGTTCATGGACTCGTCACGTGTTCCTCTGGACACGATGCTCCTGACCCCCGAATGCAGACTCCCTATGTAACCCCAGGGCTGGTGTCAACAGCAGCATTAACAGCGGCCAGTACTGTGGCCTAAGAGTCTTCCTGGTGTTCCCGGGAGAGACCTCGTCAGTGAGCCCAGTGACACGTTTCTCCACCAAATGAAATCCAGGATCCCATTTCGTTTTGGGGGTGCCATCTCCCTGGCCTCCTTGAACCTGGACGGTCAGGTCCTCCGTCTCTCCTTGTCTGCAGCGCTGACACAGGAGAAGGCTGCAGGTTGGCTGTTCTGCGGGCCGTCGCTTAGCCGGGTGTGTCTCCTGTCCATGTGGTCCTTCGTTTTTGGCAGGAGGGCCTGGAGAGGCTGCTGTCTCCTCCTCGGTGTCTGGTGGCAGGGGCACGTGAGATCTGACCTGTCCCCCACTGCATGACCCAGGTCCTGGGGTCAAGCCGACATCCGTGAAGTTTCTCCTCTGCAGAGCTGTTCTTCCTCCACTTTTAATTAGTTTTTTGGGGAAGGTTCTTTGAGACTGTATGGATATCCTGCTGTTTATGGGACTCACACCCAGCAGTTCTCAGGCCCGCTGGACGTTCTTGCCTGAACGAGTTACTATCATTCCTTGACCTGTCCTCTCCTGTGTTGCTCTGTGACTGGGGTTTTCCGTATGAGTCAGTCCTTGTAAGGACGTTGCTTTCCCAGTTGTCAGCGTCTGCTCTGACGAAGAGCTTTTTCCTGTGTGTGTTTACAACCACATGGACTCGTAGACTTTCACTTTACTTCTTTATTACAAGGCTATAACACGGACTTGCCCAGGGGCCCAGTGGCTAAGACTGAGCTCCCTATGCAGGTGGCCTGGGTTCCACCCTGGTCAGGAAGCTACCGCGGCAAAGATGGAAGACCCCCTGTGCCGCCACCAAGACCTGATGCAGCCAGATAAGTCAATACACGATAGGTGTTTTTAGAGGCTATAATAAATAAAAGTTATAATCTTTTATTACCATTGTCTTTTTTCATGCTCAAATTGTCGCAGAGTTGGCCAGTGGAAGGAAGCCTTTCGGACTGGCCTCTGGGCCCTTTGGCGATGGCCCTGCCTTGCTTTGATCACTTCCTTGCTCTTTCATGTAACAGAATGATCTAGGCTTATCTTTTACTCTCTCTGCCCCAGTCCTGGGATCAGCCATTTCTCCAAGTAGTCTTAATTCCTGTCTGTGAAGAATGGTGTTTGTAACCGAGAAACACGTGTTCCCGTTGGTCTGGAGCATCACGCCATCTTAGGGGACGAAGCCGGGAGGGGGATCGTCATGCTCACAGCTGCGTGAGCGAGTGGCCCACACATGTCTGTGCGTGGTGCAGACTGAGGCCACACGCAGCCTGCCAGCTCCAGCGGGCGGGCGAGTGCTCGCGGGGGCCCGGTGGTGCGGGAGGTGTGGCCGTGGGCTGTGGGAGGACCGGCAGAGAGCGCTGGGGCAGGCGTGGGGAGCACTGCCGCCACGGAGGGAGCGCCTTGACCTCGACCCGTCTGTCTGTGAGACCATGGGTGAGTCGCTTCCCCTCCCTGAGTTCAGTTTTCTCATTTTAAAAAGTGGGGTCTCAGGGACTTCCCTGGTGGTCCAGTGGCTAAGACTCTGCGCTCCCGATGTAGGGGCCTGGGTTCAATCCCTGATCAGGGAACTAGATCCCACGCGTCCCAGTGGAGGTGGAGGAGCCCACGTGCTGCACCTGAGGCCCTTTGGCCCCGACGTCTTCTCCCCAGGACACGGCAGGCATGGGACCCAGTGTGCTGGGTCTCCCCTGACACCCTGCTCTTCATCCTAGGGTCTCCTAGCTGCTTTGGCTCCAGAATACTACCATATGAAGCCACTCTGGCGGGCCCGGGGGTAGTGGTCAGTGGAGGAAGATGGGCCTGTGGGTAGCGGTCAGTGGAGGGAGGCGGGCCCATCCCATGGGTAGCGGTCAGTGGAGGGAGATGGGCCTGTGGGAAGCGGTCAGTGGAGGGAGATGGGCCCGTTGGTAGTGGTCAGTGGAGGGAGGTGGGCCCATCCCGTGGGTAGTGGTCAGTGGAGGGAGATGGGCCCGTGGGTAGCAGTCAGTGGAGGGAGATGGGCCTGTGGGTAGTGGTCAGTGGAGGGAGGCAGGCCCATCCCATGGGTAGTGGTCAGTGGAGGGAGATGGGCCTGTGGGTAGCGGTCAGTGGAGGGAGATGGGCCCGTGGGTAGCGGTCAGTGGAGGGAGATGGGCCCGTGGGTAGTGGTCAGTGGAGGGAGGCCTGTGTCTAGCCCAGGGAGGGCTCTGCTGTGGGGTGGTTCACGGTGTCCTCCGGGCCCTCAGTGGGCAGCAGCCTGGGCCGCTGGGCCTGCCTCGCAGAGATGTGGGCGGGACTGGGCATTGGTGGTGCTGCTGCTCCGTCCTCCCTGAGAGCAGTGCTTCGGTTTCTGAGCAGCGCAGCCCGGGGCCTCCTGCCTCCCTGGAGCCGCGCCGCCGCCTGGGTGGAGCGGAGCACAGAGGGAAGCAGGGCAGGGCTCCCCGGCAGCCTCCCCGCCAGCGCGCCTGGGACCAGGTGAGTAGAGGGCGTCTGGGTAGGGGGCAGGCCGTGACCGGTTCTCTCCCTGACCGGCCCAGCCTGCAGAGCCTCTTCCTCCCCAGGCCTGCCTCCTCCAGGGAACCTTCCCACATGCCTCACACGGAGCGGGCCCCGCGAGGCCTGCGGCCGCTCTTGGCCCAGGTCAGGCCTTTAGTCCTGTTGCCCCGACCCCCTCTGCCTGTGTTGGTTCAGTGAATCACAGAGACTTCACTACACAGGAGAGTCGCATCCCTTGGAGTTGGGCTGATGCACCTGCCATCTCAGCCCCTCAGCCTGGCCCCGTGTCTGTGTCTCCAGGCCTGGCGTGTGGCCGGAGGAAGGGTGGCCGTGTCTGGGGGGCACTGGGCCGTGATGGCGAGCAGGCTGCAGCCCATGCCAACCCCTGGGTCCCGGGGTGCCACCACAGCTGGCTCCACCAGGGCTGTGTGTGCCGGGGAGGCGGGGCAGGACCGAGTCCTGTGGTTGCTTGGGGCTGGGCGGGGAGGGGAGACAGAGGAGGAAGAAGGGTGACCCCAAGGCACTGGGTTGGGGATCGGGGGCTTGGGGCCCTGAGCTCGGCCATGGAGGTGAGGTCCCGAGGGCTGTTGGCAGGGACACGGCCGGCGTTGGATGGGAGCCGAGGTACTGGAGGAGGGGACTCCCCGAGTGGGTACGTCAGGCCCCCGCCTCTGGCCTGGTGCCGAGGGCACTCCTAGGGGTGCAGACCAGGGTGGCGGGAGGTTTGGGCTCGGTCGGGAGGAAGGCTGGACGCACCTCCCTCTGTGGACTTGGGGACCCCGCTCCTTACCCGGCCCCCGGGGTTCCTCTGGACTGGGTGGTCTCGGGCCTCTCTCCCATGTGTCTGGGGCCACCGGCCCTGACACGGCTGACGCGGGGGCGGACAAGGCGAGGGAGGCTGGGAGCCCTCGCTGTTGGCCCTCTGGGGCTTGTGAGTATTCGGGCGGGAGCAGGCGTGCAGGGGGCCCTCAGTGTGAGGATGCATGCCTTGAGGGTGGCCTCCTCCGCACGCTTCCTCTGGTGTGACTCACCACCCTCCCTGGGGCTCCCTTTCTGGTACCTCCTATGTGGGGAGACTGGGTTCCGGCTCAGGACGGGGTACCCGGCCAGGTGGGGCAGGCCGGGGACCCAACCGTGTGCTCTGCCAAGGCTGGAGGCGTCCAGGGCGGGGAGGACGACTGCTGTGGTCAGGTCCATCACCACGCTGGGAGAACCTCACCGAGGCCGCAGCAGGAGCGAGATGCTGGGCAGGGTGCAGCCCTCTGGGGAGGTCAGCTCTCCCCCGCAGAGGGGCTGCAGGGTCCCAGTGCCCTTCTCCTGGGTCAGCTCAGGCCTCCGGGAGGCTGAGGGCAGGAGGGAGAGCCCATCCTTTTCCTCCCTGTCTGCCCCCGGGGCACCCCCTCTGGCCTCCAGGCCTTGGCCTCCCACAGGGGTGCTGCTTTCCAGCGTCGCCGCAGGGCCCCGGCTCACAGACGAGCTCCTAGAGGTCTCTGACACGGCACCCTGACCCACCAAGGGCGGGCGTGCTACCCCGGTTACAGAGGAGAAAGCTGGACCAGAGATGAGAGAGCGGCTCGTGCCAGGCCCCACCGGGACCCGCTCTCCATCCTTGGGGGTCCCTCTAGTATAGTGCGGGGGCAGGGCCCATGCTGAGATGCCCCCGTGTAGACAGTGCCACTCCTTGTCTGTTGCTGGGAGGGTCCGCCCTGGTCTTGGGGGGGCCCCTGGCCTCTGCGAGCCCCAGGCCGGCAAGAGAGAGCTGCAGGCAGAGGTCACAGGCAGGGCCCCCCCTACTGCGGCCTCGGCACTGGCCTTGGAGCTGGGTCGTTGGCCCCCAGCCTGGGCTGTGTCCAGGCGCCCCTTCCAGCCTGGCATCCTGTGGTGTCCACTGGCCGGCCGCTCCCTCCTCCGGGGCCTGGGGACTTTGTCCTGCGGGCAGGGCTGCGTTGCTGGGGCGTTCTCTGGCACCCCCGCTTCCCCTGGTGTCCAGGGGGCAGGATCTGGGCAGTCCAGGGACAGACAGCTCCCTTCAGGCTGTTTCAGGGGGCTGACATCCAGGGTACAGCCCGGCGCCACTGTGAGCCGGGGGCTTGAGGCAGAGGAGGCCGGCCACCCGAGTGGGCGGTCACGGAAGCTGCTCCGGAGAAGGCCTCCTGGGGAATGGGCATCCCTCCCTGGAGCCTGGCTGGCAGTTTTGAGGTGGCCCGGGGCTCCTCCTGGGCACCCTGGCTCAGCGGCATCCGCCGGCCCTCTGGCCTGGCCCTGCTGCAGCTTCCGCCCACCCGCTGGGCTGCCAGCAGCTCTGCTCCTCTCCCCGTGGCTGCCCTCTGCCTGGCCTCGTGATGTGGGCACTCTGGTGGAGAGGTCGGCCATGAGCTGGCTGTGCAGGGTGGGCGGGAACAGTGGACGGGAGCCGAGGGTGCAGCCTGGCGCAGGGCAGGTGGGGGGCGCGGTGGGAGCCCCAGGGGTCCGCGCGCCCAGGCCCTTGAGGCCCAGAGCCCTGCCAGGGGGCCCAGGCAGCAGGTGGAGGACGCGCTCTGGGTGTCCTCTGGCCGGGCTGGCTCTGTGGTCCCTGCGGTGGGTGGCCTCCATCTCCCAGTCTCCGAGCAAAAGCACAGGCCGTGGGAGACCGCAGGCTAGATGAGGGGCAGGCTGGGGGTCTTCCCTCCATCTCAGACCAGGACTGCTCACGACCCCTCAGCTGCCTGGACGTTGGTGGCAGCCCCTTGGCCTGTTTCTGCCCTTCAGGTGACCTGTGCTGTTGGCTGGTCACTGCAGTCCTGTCCAGCTGCCCGCCTGCGACCAGGCGCTGGGTGCACCCTTGGCCCAGTGGGTGCCTAGAGCTGCCCGCAGCCTCCGCCTATGGCCGAGGGACCGCTTCACACCGGATGCCCCTTCTGTCTTCCCAGGGCTGCCCTGTCCCTTCCTCCAAGCTGTGGCTCAGAGGCTTGGCCCCTGCTCCCTGCTCCCTGCTCCCGCTTGAGCTCTGCGGACCCCCAGGGTCTGTGAGAGCTCCTGTGGGAGCCTTTGCCACCCACACAGCCAGGTTCCTGGGGCCAGCCCTCCTGCCCACACTGGATGCGCGCCTGGCGCACGGCGGGTGCACGGCTGTCCTGGCCCCTGCCTGCCCCGAGCCTCTTGGCTGCGCAGGACAACGCTGGGGCCCTGGGTCTTGTCAGCTCAAGCCAGACACCCATGCAGCTGTGTTTCCAGGCCAAGCCTGCTGGAGGAGGATTTCACTGGGATTTTGCAAATTAAGCTTTAATGTTTTAAAAGTTTCCACGCATGAAGTTTAGAGAGAGAAGGAGCGCTGCGTGGTTTATTCAGGGAGAAGTCCCCCGACCCCTGCCAGTCACCTTCCTGCCATCCCATGGCTGCTGTGGGTCGTCCAGGGAGAGGTCCCCCCACCCCTGCCAGTCGCCTTCCTCCCATCCTGTGGCTGCTGTGGGTCGTCTGGGAGGCCGCTGACACTCAGAATAACGCTTGTGCCGCTCTTCACTGCTCGATCCTGTTTCCACGTTTAGACGCTAGTTGTTGACTTGCAAGGCGAGGTCGCAGGGGTCAGGCTGCCGGGCGGGGTGGGCGGAGCCGGAGTGAAACCTGAGTTCCAGCTCTGACCCTCCTCTTCTCCCCCACCCCGTTTTGTTTCCTCTGCAGGAAGGTGCGGCCTTGCGTCCTGTGAGAAGATGTCTTATGGATCCATCGCAGGCAGTGGCGGCCTGGGGAGCCGCGGCCCTTTCGGGGGGCCCTTCCGACAAGGCTATCAGCCCCTAGGTAAGGGCAGCGCGGGCGTGTTGGGGGCAGCCGGGGTCGGCAGGGGGTGCGTCTCCACTGTGTTACCTTGGTAACCATGGTAACCGCAGACGGATTCTGTCCTTCTGACCGGCCCTGCCTTTGACCCCGGATCAGGGATGCCCTGGCCCCAGATGGGCCGGGGTTGTTGGCGTTGGGTCAGCACCCGGGAAGAGCAGAGTGGGAGACGCCGCCCTGCCTGGGGGCAGGTCCAGGCGTCCGCAGTGTGCCCTGGAGTCTGCAGGCGCTGGGGTACTTGGCTGATGGCCTTGGACGGCCTTGTAGGTGCCCGTATGGACCAGGTGCTGCATGTGGAGCACAGCCGGGGAACGGAGGCACATGGGTGACGGGCGGCATCCTGGGCTCCACAGGGCAGGTCTGCTTCTGCTTTCAGGGTGCCGGGCCCCTTCCTGTGGGCTGGCTCTGCGGTCTGCTCACCCCCCAGCTCCCATCCCTCTACAGAGGGGTTTTCTGTCAGACTTGTGTCTGGGAAACTGACTCCAGGTCCTTAGGGATTCCTGGCAGACCTGACACTCAGCGAGTGTAAGTTTGTGAGCATGTGAGCAGACTTGAAATGTGATGCAGACTCCCGGGGCTGGATCCCACCGCCTTCCCCAACCTGGGGTGTGGATGGCGGCTTCCCTTGGAAGGAGAGGCAGACTCCTGGGGCTGGATCCCACCGCCTTCCCCACCCTGGGGTGTGGATGGCGGCTTCCCGGCTTGTCCTTGAGGTTTTGCTGCCATGTCATGTCCTTGAGCAGACCCTGTGAGCGTGTGTGTGTGTGTGTGTGTGTGTCTCTCTTGACTTTGCGTGGTTAAATCAGCCTGCGACTTGCTGGTTTTGCCCCCGAGTCACGGCCGTCCGCCTGGCAGCCTTTCCCTCTGCCTGCTCTGGGCGCTCAGTCACGTGCGAGGCCGTGGCAGGCACAGCGGCTCCATGGGGGACGGGCCGTCGGACCGCCTGTCTTGGGCACTGTGTTGGATACTGGCGCTGTCAGGACGGCCCCCACGAGAGGGTGGTGGTGGGGTGGGCAGCTCAGCGCCTGGTGGTCGTGCTGGCCTGGCCCTGTCTGGTGGGCACTGAAGGGTGGCGGCCTTGGCTATTTGCCCGCCCATGGGCCTGGAGGGGTGTCTTCTGGTTTCAGTTCGCGTTGCCCTGGTATCTGGTGGGATCGGTTTTTCCCGTCACTGGGCGTTTGGGTCTCAGGCAACCCTGTGTGTTTTCCCTTCCGTTTGTCTTGTTCTTGTCCGTGGGCAAGGTCTCCACGTGTCTGGAGGTTCCATGCCCACCGTGCTGGCTGTTCCTTGTGGTGCTGCTGATGAAAGCTGATTTTTAACTACAGCACCTCTGTGTTCATCAGTCTTTCTTGTCAAAACGTGCGTTTTCCTGTTTAATAAATTCTAGCACAAGGATAATGGTTTTGCCTTTATTTTCTCTGAAGCTTATACAATTTGTTTTTCATATTTAAGTCTTGCAATCACCTGGAGTTGATGTTTGTATATGGGGAGGGTGGAGTGTAATACGCTACTTTTCACTGTTGATATGACAGATTGTCCCTGGGCACTTAACTGAAAATTCCCTCTCTACAGCCCTGCGGTGCCAGCTGTGCGATAAGCGCGGTATCTCTGCAGATCCTGTAGGTCTGTTTTTCTGTTTCTGTGCAGAGTCGCACCCTGATTTCCACAGTCATTCTAACTGTTGATACTGTTCAGGGGAGGTTGCTCCACTGCTGCCCCTTGGGCGCCCTGGGCACTCTGGCCTCTGTTGCTGCATGGACTTCAGAGCCCCGCCCGTCACTCAGGCTGAGACTGGCCCCCACCCCGTGTTACCGTGAGGCTCAGCCATGCCATCTTCACCAGTCTGCTGCCCACGAGACCGTAGGCCTCTCTGTTGGCAGCTCTTTAGTGTCTTTCCACAAAGTTTGTAATTTTCTCCATAAATATTTTATGTATGTTTCATTAAGTTGATTTTAACAAAAATGAAAACTTTTTTATTTTGCTAATTTTGTAAATAGTACCATTATTAATGGGACAGGTGCTTCCCAGCTGGTGCTAGTGGTAAAAAAAAGACCTGTCTCCCAATGCAGGAAACATCAGAGGTGTGGGTTCAATCCTTAGGTGGGGAAGATCCACCAGAAGAGGAAATGGCAACCCTCTTCAGTATTCTTGCTGCCTGGAGAATCCCCATGGACAGAGGAGCCTGTCCATAGATAGGGTCACAAAGAGGCGGACCCAACGGAGGCGACTTAGCACGCACGCGCATTAATGGAACGCAGCACCCATTCCGAGTCTTTGTTGCTGGTGCAAACGTGCACGCACGACTGGTTGTTCTAGGAAGGAAAGCGCAGGTTTTATGTAACATTTACATCTTATTTTTAAACTTCCTGAATGTGGGAAATTCCAAAGAGAAAAGTAGACACGGTGGCGTCATGAACCCGGCACTGGCCCGCTGGGCGTGGGGGTCACGCCCCGGGCCGGCCCAGCACCACCTGCGCGCTTGTGACCCCCTGCCCCAGACGTCAGCACGTCTCCTGTGTGACCGTCTCAGGGCGGGCCTCCTTTCCGTGCCCAGATGTCGTCCAGATGCACCTGGGGCTTCCTCCCACCCGCGAGTTCCGGGAGCCCCGCAGAGACGCGGCGTGTCTGCCCCCGTTGATGGTGCCTTTCCCGCCTTTCCGGCCTCTGGCTGCTCCCCTTTTAGTTTTCCTGTTTCCTTCTGTCCCCGGATTTGGTTTCTTGAAGAAGCCAGCTTTTCCCTGTGGAGCGTAGTTGAGTTCTGTCCACTGACAAAGTCACTGACGAAGGGTCCTGCCATGTTGCTGAAGTCTTTATTAACTGTAATAATTTGTTGGGTCTTGAGTTTTCTGTATAGACAGTGTCATTTATGAATAATGACAGCGTTCACCTTTTTTTTATGTGTTTTTCCTTCTGTCCTGAGCCCGCTGGAAGCTCTAGTTCAACTCTGAGTAGAAATGGTGATTGTGGCCTCTCATCTATTATTGTTATTTTATTTTCTATTATTATTATTTTATTTTCTATTATTTTTTCCAGGCTGCACTCTGCGGCTTATGGGATCTTAGTCCCATGAGCAGAGATAGAACCCATGCTCCCTGCACTGGGGGCACGGATTCCTAACCACTGTCCTGCCAGGGAAGTCCCGGAGATTGTGATCCCTTTTCTATTATTATTATATTTTTTTAGGCTGTGTCGTGTGGCATGTGGGGTCTTAGTCCCGCTGATTGTGTTCTTTGTAAGTTTTTGGAAGAACGAGATTGCTCCTGTCTGGTGTCTGGGATTTCGCTGTAAAACCGCCTCCCCCGGGAGGGCCTGGAGCTCCTCTGTGGACTGCCTGTTACTCATGCCATCTGTGACAGCTGTCCAGTCTCTCTGCTTCTTCTTCGGTCAGCTTGCTGTGTTTCTGTGGATGCGTGTCTGCTTTTCTGAATGTTCACGTTGATTGAAGTAGCACGGTATGCAGTCGCATGTTATCCAGTGGGACCTAGGCAGCGTCACTGTGTGGCCAGGGGTGCGGCCACGAGGGCAGTGGCCCTGGTTCCGACCGCCTGCTCTGCCGCGATCCAGCTGGGCCCCGACCACCGGGAAATGGACAGAGTTAGGCTCCCTTCTGGCAGCGGGGAGACGGAGCGAATTAACAGGCTGAGCTCTGTGCCTGTCCTTTCACTAGCGTCCTCGGCCCCTGGATCTCGGCCCCCTTGGCCCCCTCGGCCCCCTCTTTTATTCCTAATGTTGTTTAATTGTTGCTCCCAATTTTCTTGTTTTGTCATCAACATCGACAGACTCGTGGCAGCTTTATAAACCCCTCCAAAGGGCTGACTTGATTTTCTGAATCTCTATTAAAAGCTAGTTTTAAAATCTGATGGATTTCTTTCTGCCCACATTTTTACTGTTTTCCCCCTTCTTTCTTTGAGTTGATGCTGTTTCATTTTCCTAACTCCTAAGATCATTCATATCCAGTTTTTATTCATTTCTGATAAAAGCATTACCATTATAAATGTCCAAATAATCATGGTTTTAGTTGAATCTCACAATTCAAAAATATATAGCATTTTAAAATTAATGTTTAGTTGTAAATATTTAATTTCCCTTGTGAATTCTTCTTTAACCCAGGATTTATTTAGAATTGTAGTTCATTTTCGAACATGTGTATTTCTTCCTAGTTCTTTTGAAACTGATTTCTATATTAATTGCATTTCTGTCAGAAAAGCATCTGCATTTGCTGACAGCTGTTGAGACTGGGGCTGCTTCTGGGGTGCTGGGTGTGATTCTGGGGGTGACCAGCAGGGCTGCCAGGGAGGCAGGCTGGGGCTCCAGGCCAGGACGAAGGGGATCCACTGAGACCCCAGGTGTGGGAGCAGCTGTGATCGCCACTGCCTGCCGCGTGCTAAGCCCTGCGTGTTATGGGTTACTGGGGGACCGTAAAGTTAATTATGCAGAGATTAGGGTGGGCTCTTGCCGTAAAGTCCCATCACAAATGCAGCAAAAAGCCACGTGGGAAGTTACTGTCATGTAAAGAACTCACATAAATGGAAGGAAAGCTCCCAGATCTGCATACAGACGGGCCAAGTCTGTGAAGAGAGAGGGGTGGCTCACAGACCGTGAGAAGGTACCTGGAGAGATGGATGTGAACTTGGCCCTTCTCCTGTGGCTCAGCGGCAGGGGGTGGGGGGTGGGCTCACTTGCAGGGGAGGGCACCCTGCTCCCTGCCTCCTCCGGACCCCCTCCTTCCCTCTGTCTCAGCCCTGCCACGCCTCTTTGTTAGGGAACCATCAAGGGATACTGGCGGAGATGTTTGCCGCAGGGGATGTGAGGCAGAAACGCTGTTGCTCCCCAGCTCAGGGAGACAGTGTGACGGGCCGTGGTCTGGGATGGGGCGTGAGGCCATCCTGCGGATCCTTGGAGAGTGCCGGGTGCCTGCCTGCGTCCCAGTGGGATGGGATGGACATGGCAGTTGAGGCAGGAGATCCCCCATCTGGGCTTCTCATTGCCTGAGACCTCACCGGAGTGCTGATAGAGCTTCCCTCGTGATGCGTGGTAGTAGATGATCTTTATTGTTTTCTGTAATAATTGCCTGCATTGCATTTACATTGTGCCCCCAGAGTTCAGAGTTCACATGATTCTGGAGAGCAGACCAGACTGGCTCCTCCACGGGTGTCTGGGGACCTTGCGGGGCATTCGGGGGAGGTGGGCCGGGCCTGGACTTGTGCTAACCGGACGCCAGTGTGGCGAGTGCATCGAGCGCCTCTGGCCCCTTGCACCCCATGAAGCCGGTGGTGGCCCCGTGGCGGGGCCTGGGCCGCTGTGCTCCCTCCTTACACAGTGCTCTCCGGGCAGCAGTCCCCGGGGCATGGCTGTCTGCCTGAAGGGGAGCCTGGGCAGGTGCCTGGTGGGGAGGCCCTGCCCGCAGGCTCTCCCGGAAGCCCTGGGGAAGAGGGACGGATGTGTCAGGCCCTGCCCTCTCGAGAGCCGGGCTGTCCTGGACCCGCAGACACACTCCATGTGAGGCCTTTTCTGCAAAGAGGCTGCCGCTGCAGGAGCTCAGTGCTGAAGCTCTGGACCTCGCTTGCCCTCGACATGGTCAGACATCTCCTCCAAGGCAGGCTTCTGGACAGTGCAGCCCCTTCCGAGCGCCCAGGCTGTGGTACGTGGTCTCGGCCTGGCACCACCGCCTCTTCTGATTCCGAAGAGCTGTGCACAGGAAGCAGCTTGGTTCCAGAGGTGTCCGTCTGTCTTAACGACACATGTCTTCGGGCTCAGGAATTCTAGCAAACCTGTCCAGGAAGTATTTCTGAATAAATGAAAATTATCAGAGAGAAAACTGTGTCCTCCCTGGGGACCCACCATCGCTTCTCGGCTTGGCAGCGAGTATCAAGGGGACTGATTTTGTTTTCATTTTCACTTCTGATGCACCGTGAATGATGGTTTTATAGAATACAGTGGCATGGTCCCGTGCTGCTGGTGCGGAGATGTCAAATTGCCGCCAGCATTCCCATGGCCTTATTCTCCATTTTTGCAAGTTGCTCTGCACTGTTGAAGTCCTGGCCTGGTTGGGGGCCACACCTGAGGCTCTGCTGTAAGGAGTTTCGTCCTGGCTTGGAATCACCTTTCAGAAGAACCTGGGTGCAGAGAAAGAATATCTGAAGTTTTGGACCTGGTGCTGGCTTTCAGCAAAAGGGGTGTTTGGGGGGTGTGGCAGTCAGGGAGGGCTTCCTGGAGGAGGTGGGTCTGAGCAAGCTCTTGGTGTGGGTGCTTGGAGGGCCCGGCGCAGCTGCTGTCCTGCATGAGAGCCTTGCTCCACCAGAGGTGCCCCAAGCCGGGCAGGGGGCTTAACCGAGACTGTCCCTTGCTGTCTGTAGAGTGCGCAAAATGTTGGACCAAGTACGGAATCCGCCATTTCCCCTGCCCATCGCCAGAGAGCAGCCTGCAGGACCCCTGTGTGGGTGAGGATGGGGACGGTGACCTGGGGCCAGCTGGCACCCCCAGAGGCCCGAGGGCCAGGAAGCGAGGTACTTCTGCTGGGATGCTGGGTCTTGGGGTCCCAGGGAAGGCCACGCAGAAATGCCGAGCCCTAAGGTGGGAGGGTCAGTGGGTGGGGAATGGACTCCCAGGGGCTTTGGCCGGGGAGGCTGGGGAGCTGGAGCAGGGGTCCCGGCTCGTCTCCACCTTCACCCGCACTAGCCCTTTCCTTCCCCGAGGACAGCTGATGGTGTGGTGGGGCTGGACCAGGGATGTTGCCAGGCCATTAGGGCCTGTGGGCTCCAGGGAGGAGGCTGGCGCTGCAGGACGGAGAGGCAAGGGCTGGCCCAACTCCTGTGGCCCTGGGCCCAGAGCCTGCATCTGCCTTGCAGGGGTGGCTGGGGGGCTGGCAGGAGAGTATAGGGGCCTTGGTGTGCCCTTCAGGGGGACCCTGTGTGGGAGGGGCAGCCATGGCTAGGACTTAGCCAGCTGGGCAGAGGTCAGCGGCACTTGAAGTCGTCTTCTTGGTCAGGACGTCTGGCGTGTCGGCGGTTATTGCTGTCCCCGGGCAAGCCTTGGCCCTGGCCCCAGAGGGCCTGCTCCTTGTGACGGGATGGCTGCCCCGCTTTCTCACCCCTTGCACCTGACATCAGCTGCCGGAGGCAGTAGGGCCGGGGAGGGCCTTTCTGGAGACAGATGGGCACCATGGCCCAGAAGCGAGGTCCCTCACAGCTCCACACCCAGCCAGGCAGTGGCAGGGCCAGGACTCAGACCCACGCCTCTGGACACCCAGTAGGGAAGCAAGTACTGTTCTGAACTGGAAGCCAAAGAGGAGGCTCCCTGGGAGCTGCCACCGCCCTGGCCAGGGCCTTAAACACCCGCCTTTTGGTGCCTTTCCAGGGCCAGGGGTCACGCCCGACGGCAGTGGGACGCCAGAGCCCACCTCGCTGCCCGCTGGCCCGCAGAAGGAGCTGGCTGCACGGGCCCGTGGCCATGTGGCCAGCGCCACCCGGGCCAAGAAGAGGAAGCCCAACTTCTGCCCGCAGGAGACGGAGGTGTTGGTGGCCAAGGTCAGCAAGCACTACCAGCTGCTGTTCGGCAGCAGGCTGCCGCGGGCCGAGCCCGCCCGCAGGTACCGCGTGTGGAGCCGCATCGTGCAGGCGGTGAACGCGCTGGGCTACTGCCGCCGCGACCTCGCGGACATCAAGCACAAGTGGCGGGACCTGCGGGCCGTGGTGAGGCGCAAGCTGGGCGAGCTGCCGCGGGCGCCCCAGGCCCTGGCCCTCACGCCCCTGGAGCAGGCTGTGGCTAAGACCTTCTCCTGCCAGGCCCCGCCCTCCGAGGGCCTCGGCCCTGAGCTGCACAGAGGTGAGTTCCTCGCCCAGCTCGGCCGGCAGGAAGCTCGCGGCCACCAATGGCTGCCGCCCCCCGCCCCCCTTCCCCATGATCTCTGAATCCTTCTGTACTTCATCCTCGGCTCTTTCACTCCCGCCGCCCGACGGGCCCCTGGAAGCCCCGGGCACCCAGGGGCTCGTCCCTCCCTCAGGGTCGCAGAGGGGAGCTGGGCACAGACAGGACGCAGCTCTCTCCACAGGGCACCGAGTTCCTGCCTTCGGGTCATGATCCAGAGCAAGAAAGACGTGTCCTCCGGGCAGCGTCCTGGCAGCGCTGACCCCGGTTCCTCCTCTGTTCTCTCCCTCTTGCTGGTTTGGCGTCCAGGAGAGGCCTCGCCCAGGCTGGGCTGGCCCCGAGGCATCAGGGTGGGCAGGTGGGCACCTGAGGCCCTGGTTATCTCCATCCTCCCGGGCAGAGCCCGCCCTGGCCTTTCTGGGGCATTGCGCTCGTTGGGCCCAGCACTTGGGGGCGGTGGCCGGGGTCAGGGCAGGCCTGCCGCCTGGTGTCCAGAAAGCAGTGGGGCCGCGCTGCATGTGGACGGGCGCTGTCCCGACTACCTGTGGCCCCCGCGGGATGGCCGTGTGAGGCCGTTGGGGCTGCAGCCATGGGGACAGGAGGGGCAGGGTGCCCGGTCCCCCTGCCGGTCCCGCTGCGGTCATGTCTCCTGCCGCCCTGGGGCTGGGCTGGCTGGAGCGGGGGCGGCAGTGGGTGCGGGCCCCCTCTAGACCGGCCAGCCCACTCTTGCCCCCAGCCCGTGTGAGGTCTGTGGGCTACTGTCCTTCAGCGCCGGCTCCCTCCCCATGCCACCGTGCTGAGGACTGACCAGAGGTGTGGGTGTTGGCACCTCGTCCTGCCCACGCTCAGGAGGGCATACTTGGCTGTCCATGCCCTGTCCATGCTGGGGGCGGGCTCCTCACCGGTGGAGGAAGAGCATGGGAATGTCTGTGTGTGGACACGCAGCCTTGCTTTCTTGGGGGTTTGGATGAATTCCCGAGTCGGATTGCTGGTCCCACATGACAGTGAGTTCAGCTGTCAGAAGCTGCTGCCCCGTCGTCCACAGCGGTTGTATGAGCTCAGGCCTCTGCGTCCTTGCTGGTGGTCACCCTGATTCCCGCCTCCCTGGGCTGACGGAGGAGGGCCCTTACTGCAGTGTCAGCCTGCTCCAGGCAGGGGCTTGTCCTGTGCTTTCTGTCCATCCGTCTGACCTTCTTCCCAGCAGTGTCTGCTGACCCCTGCGTCCCTCTCCTGGCCCGTCGTGTGCAGCTGCTCAGTCTTGATTCTGGAGGCAAGGGATCCACCAGACCCCCGTATTGTCCCGCTGTGGTCCTCGCTGCGTTCACGCTTGAGCCTGGTGGGTTTGGGGTCGAGGTTCCATAGGTATCCAGTCTGGCACTGTTGGAGGAACCCAGAATGAGCCGGAGCCCCATTCTCGTGTTTCTCTCGATCTGTGTCGCTGCTTTTTCAGCCCTCGCTGTCTGATTACAGAAACTATAAGTCAGTCTTGAAGTGAGTGAGTGATCATTTCCTCCTCCTGTTTTCTGAAAGGATTTCTGTAGAATTGGTATTATCCCCTTAACTGTGGCCGCCATCCGAGACGGCATTCTTTCTCTGTGGGAAGAGCGTCACCACGGTCCCTTTAACAGCCTGTGCCGCCTGCTCTGCTGCAGCGAGCGTCACAGTCGGGTGTCTTTCCGGGGCCTTGCTCGTGGATCTGAGTTGACAGAGGTGCTGGCTCCACTTGTTCCTGAAGGTCCTGTCGTCCGAATGCCTGTAGGACCTGTAGTGAGAGCTCCTCTCCCCTCCTGTTGTTGCTAATTGGTGTCTTTCTATTTGTTCTCTAATCTGGCTGCAAGTCTATTAGTTTTATTGATTGCTTCAAAGAGCCAGGTTTTGACATCATCAATTTTCTCTACTTATCCATGCCAATTTAATTGATTTCTGCTGACCTTTAATGTTTCCTTCCTACTTCGGGGTTAATCTGTTTCTGTCGGATCATTGACTGGGGACTTCTTTTCTAATGTAAGTATTTATTGCTATAAATTAGGCTTGCCACATTACTTTATTTACATGCATTTGTATATTATTATCTTTTCATTCAGTTTACAATATTTTCTAATTTCCTTGGTGAGTTTTTTCTTTTACTAAAAGCATCACTATGAACAAAGCTAGTGGAGGTGATGGAATTCCAGTTGAGCTATTTCAAATCCTGAAAGATGATGCTGTGAAAGTGCTGCACTCAATATGCCAGCAAATTTGGAAAACTCAGCAGTGGCCACAGGACTGGAAAAGGTCAGTTTTCATTCCAATCCCAAAGAAAAGGCAATGCCAAAGAATGCTCAAACTACCGCACAGTTCCACTCATCTCACATGCTAGTAAAGTAATGCTCAAAATTCTCCAAGCCAGGCTTCAGCAATACGTGAACCGTGAACTTCCTGATGTTCAAGCTGGTTTTAGAAAAGGCAGAGGAACCAGAGATCAAATTGCCAACATCTGTTGGATCATGAAAAAAGCAAGAGAGTTCCATAAAAACATCTATTTCTGCTTTATTGACTATGCCAAAGCCTTTGACTGTGTGGATCAAAACAAACTGGAAAATTCTGAAAGAGATGGGAATACCAGACCACCTGACCTGCCTCTTGAGAAATCTGTATGCAGGTCAGGAAGCAACAGTTTGAATTGGACATGGAACAACAGACTGGTTCCAAATAGGAAAAGGAGTACATCAAGGCTGTATATTGTCACCCTGCTTATTTAACTTCTGTGGAGAGTACATCATGAGAAACGCTGGATTGGAAGAAGCACAAGCTGGAATCAAGATTGCCGGGAGAAATATCAGTAACCTTAGATATACAGATAACACCACACTTATGGCAGAAAGTGAAGAGGAACTAAAAAGCCTCTTGATGAAAGTGAAAGAGGAGAGTGAAAAAGTTGGCTTAAAGCTCAACGTTCAGAAAGTGAAGATCATGGCATCTGGTCCCATCACTTCATGACAAATAGATGGGGAAACAGTGGAAACAGTGAGCAACTTTATTTTGGGGGGCTCCAAAATCACTGCGGATGGGGACTGCAGCCATGAAATTAAAAGACACTTGCTCCTTGAAAGAAAAGTTACGACCAACCTAGACAGCATATTAAAAAGCAGAGACGTTACTTTGCCAACAAAGGTCTGTCTAGTTAAAGCTGTGATTTTTCCAGTAGTCACGTATGGATGTGAGAGTTGGACTGTGAAGAAAGGTGAGTGCCGAAGAATTGATGCTTTTGAACCATGGTGTTGGAGAAGACTCTTGAGGGTCTCTTGGATTGCAAGGAGATCCAACCAGTCCATCCTAAAGGAAATCAGTCCTGAATATTCATTGGAAGGACTGATGCTGAAGCTGAAACTGTAGTACTTTGGCCACCTGTTGAGAAGAACTGACTCCTTGGAAAAGACTCTGATGCTGGGAGAGATTGAGGGCAGGAGAAGGGGACGATATAGGATGAGATGGCTGGATGGCATCACCAACTCAATGGACATGAGGTTGAGTGAACTCTGGGAGTTGGTGATGGACAGGGAGGCCTGGGGTGCTGTGGTCCGTGAGGTCGCAGAGTCGGGCACGCCTGAGCAACTCTGCTGAGCTGAGCTGGGCCTGTTGTGTCCAGCATGCTGTCGAGTTTGCCTCTGTCCTATCTGACGTCTCTCCTGTGGACTGAGCGGGGGCAGCAGAGCTGTCCCTGACCTTAAGGGGACGATGGAGTGGCTCTGAACCCGAGCTCCATTGTGATGCCTGCTGGCCATGTGGGGTCGTGGCGCACGGCTGGCTGTAGGTGGCTTCTCTCTGGTGTTGAGACCCGTGTGTTCAGGGATGAACCTGCCACTTTGATGGTTCTTTGTTTCCCCTATGTTCTTGTTTCTTTTCTCTCTCCTCCTTCCTTTCTTCAGAGTGTAGTGTAGTGTAGTGTAGTGTTGTGTGTGACCTCTGCTGTGGCTCACGGGTGTTTCTGATGGCGGTGGCTTGGAGTGTGTGACAGGTGTTTTTAGCGTCCCCTCACGGAACAGCCTTGCCTCCCCCAGGTGTGTGAGCGCCTCCCCAGGCTCCCACCTGCGCCCGCTGCACACTCACACTGGCTGACACGGCGTTCCTGGCAGTCCCTGCCCCCTGACTAGACCAGGAACGAGACAGGATGTCTCTGCCTGCCTTGGGCTTACCCACCGCACCCTTCAGCTCCTCCCGCAGATCCAGGGCCCCTTTGACCTGACAGACTCACTTTAACATTTCCTGTCCTGCATCTCTTTCCAGCGGGAAGAACTTCTCTCAGCATTTTTTGCCTGACAATCAATTTTATTTTGCCTCTGTTTTTGAAATGTATCTCTACTGGGTATAGAATTCGGGTTGACTGGTTTTTTTCCTTTCTTTCAGCACTTAGAGGTGTCATTCCATGGTCTTTCGGCTTCCGTGGTTTCTGAGGTTGCTGTTTTTCCGGGGAGTGGGCTTGGTCTCTTTGTCTTTCCCTCCATCCCCCGCTGAACATCGCAGCCCCTATTCCATCTCTGAGGCTCTGCCAGACCCCTGGGGGGCAGAGCTGGGAGGAGGTGACTGTGTGAGCACGGTGGCCCTGGGCTCCTGTAGGCTGCACAGTGAAGGTGTGACCCCCTCCCCTGTTTCCTTGCAGCCACCCAGATAGACCCAAGTGACCTCCAGGAGCTGTTCCAAGAGACGTCGGCCAACATCTTCCAAATCAACTCCAACGGTGAGTCTGTGCCTGGGCCTTGCCCTGCCCTTGTCCGGGCTGCCAAGTGTATTGCAGGGTGACATGGGGTGGTGGACGAGCCTGTTAAGGTGCCCTCTCCCGGCCCGGGTGACTCAGGACCACGGGCGGGGTGCAGTGTGAGCCCAGTGCTGTGGTCTCAGGCCGGGCTGTGACCTTGGCAGGTGCCCCCTCCGCCCCCATCTTCCCTCCCGCATCACACGCCTGTGACCTGCCCGGCCCCTGGGGGGCAGTGTGTCAGAGCCTCCCTCAGACCAGCAGGGCCCACTCACAGGTCACCAGGGTTGGGGGTGGGGGCAAGAGCCACACCTCACGAGGCCTGGGCTTGTCTTCAACCCCCGAGGGACACAGAGATGTGGATGCGAGGCAGGCAGGGCTCCCCATGCCCTCGTGGCAGGGGTTGGTGTTTGTCCCGAGCCCTGAGCTCTACCAGGTCAGAGAGTGCTGACCCCGGGAGGACGGCAGCCCCCTCCCCAGACCCAGGGAGGCCTCCTGAAGGCAGCTCCGCAGAGCCCCTGAGCCCTACGCGGGCCTGGGCCCTGGTCCCAGACTATCTGGGGAGAAGGCCGGCCTGGGCCCTGCTGGAGTGTGACTGATGCTGTGGGGGTGGCGGGCTTGAGGCCTTGGCATCCTGGCTCCGGCAGGTGCAGGGTCACTCCTAGCCTTGGCACCCACATCCCCGGGCAGAGGCAGGGTGGGTGGCTCACCTGAGTGGGGACCGCCTGGTGGAGCTCTGGCTGCCCTTGACCCTGGCCCCTTCTCCCGCAGTGACCTCCTTGGAGCAGAGCCTCCAGTCCCTGGGGATGCCAGGTGACACGCAGGAGCTGCGGGACAGCCTGTGAGTGTGTGCAGTGCCCGTGGGTGTGCACGGGTGTGCCTTGCACCACCCAGCACACCACCCTCTCCGCACAGCAGCCCCTCAGCTGGGTGGGCGCGGGTGTCATTCCAGCAGGGGCTCAGCCACGCCCACGACGCCTTTGTGACACACCTGTGCACAGGCATGCTTCCGTGGGGGTCACATCCCTCGCTCACTGTTCGCCTCGCTGACTGTGCCCACACTTGCATACGACACACCAGAGCACACAGAGGGCCGCACACTGTGAACACCCCTGTGGGGACTCTACATGACACAGGCTGCCATTGGCACGGCCAGTGTGCAGATGGTGGGCACGCAGCTGGACGGGGGGGCGCTGTGTGCTTGGGGTGGCCTCTGGGGGCCCCCCAGCTCTTCTCTCAGGCTGGGTCGGGCTGTGTCGGGCTGCTCTGGGGTGAGGTTCTGCTCCCTCAGGGTCAGGGCTCTGGAAGAGAAAGCCTGGCCAGCATGGCCAAGGCTGCCAGGCCCTTCTCAGGGCATCCTGGGGGCCACCGTGGGGGCCACCCTGGAGCCCTGCGGGCTGTGATCCCAGCGTGGCTTGGAGTGGGGGCTCCTTAAGGAGGAGGCCTGCGTCTGAGCCCTTGAGCCCTTGGCCTGAGCCATCCTGCGTGGGCAGGGGTGCTGGGGGTGGTGGACCGCAGGAGCCGGGAGGGGCGCAGGCTGCGGCCGGGACCGCGTGTCTCTTCCTGGCATTGGCGTCCACGGGAGAGGCCAGGGCCTCTCTCCCGGGCGGCCTCCATCTTAAACCTGTCCAGCTCAGAGGAGGCACTGGGGCCTGTAGGTCCTGGGGAGGCTGGGTGCTTGGGCAGAGCTGAGCCTGGTGCCCCAGTGGAGGGATGCAAGGACCTGTCCCCCGAGCACTGTGCCTGCACCCAAGGACCTTCCCGGTCCTGCTCCGTGGCTGTCCAGCTTTGCCAGCCCCCCCTCCCCTCGACACCGCCACCCCCTGCTCTGCAGGGCTCCTGGGATGGAGGCTGCCCTGTAGTCTGTGGGCCATGTGGGGCCTCCCCGACACCCCCACCATTGCTCATGGCCGGACGAGCAGTCCAGGGCCCCCAGAGGAGAACCTGTCCTGTGGTGACATGTTTGATGGCTGGTCCCCGGGAGCAGGAACCCCAGGGACCAGTGCCTGCAGATGCCTCCTTGTCAGGTCTCAGCAAGTGCCCGCCTTCAGCAGCTGCCCCATGTCTCTGAGATCCCTGGCTGGCCCCTCGCAGGGCATCTTATGGTTGGGGGATCCTGGACGGGCGCCTGGCTGCACTCCGAGGTCTGGGCTGGTCACCTGTGGGCTCAGTGTTTTCTGCCCTGGTGATTCCTGATGCTCCGGAGTTAGCAGTTATGGCAGCAGAACAGGACTTCCTCAGGGCAGGACTCATACCTGCCCTCGGCTCCTTGCATCCTGCCAACACCCTGGAGAGGAGGAGGGCAGGCAGTGTTCTTCCCATTTTACGGAGGAGCACTCTGTGGCTGAGACTGGACACAGGGCCAGGCCACGCCTCTCGGTGGGCCCCACACACCCCACACACCCGCTGCACCTCTCGGTGGGCCCCACACACCCACTCGTCCTCCCTGCTGTCTCTCCATGCTCGCAGGCTGGGACCGCCCTGCCCACTCTCTGCCTGCCGGCCCGCCCTTCCATTCTCCCTTCCGTCAGTCCACCTGTCCTCCCTGCCGTCCATCCACCGACTGCCTCGCCCAGTCTCGGGGTCCAGAACGAGGCACCCGAGGGCCCTTGGCAGATTTTGTGTGCAATTCTGTTGTAAATCAGTCTTGGAGTTTCCTTTTTGAAGTAGCCTGCATTGTTTTCCGATTGTGGAAGTAGCATATGCTCCCTGTGGGAACTTGGACGCCCAGGACATCGGAGGAAGCGCTGTGAGAGTGTTTTGCTGTTTCCTGCCAGCCTCTCAAGTCCATAGGCGTTTTGTAGAATCGCATTTAAGTGAATAGTGTTCTAGATCCCACTTTTGACGCTGGGGATTGGGGGTGCGCGTGCCCCCGTCACACACTGGGACCACGCCCCTCAGGGGCGCAGACTCACTGTCTGGCGTGCGTGGTGCTGAGCTGAGGCGCTCGGGCTCCTCCATCTTCAGCGTCAGGAACCGCCATGAGAAAGTGTGGGCCTCCTGTGCTGCCGCCTGGGGGCCCCTGGGGTGGTGTCCCTGGGCTTAGGCGGGTGCTTTTCCCAACCCTGGCCCAGTGGGCGGAGGGTGTCATCACCGGTGGTTTGGAGAGGGGTGCGGGCCCTTCCCTGGACACCTCCGGCTCTCCCCGTAGCCTCAGCTTCCAGGTCCCCAACCTGCTTCGTGCCTTCCTGGCCGCTTGCACCCCCAGGTCCCCTAGCCCTCTTACCCTTTCTCCCCGCCGGGCGGCCCCTGACCAGACTGCCTACCCCGTTGGTCCTGGCCTTCCAGAGCCTTCTGTGACCCCTGCCCTGGGGGAACCTGTGTATCTTCTGGACTGTTAGCATTTCCAGATGACTTGAGACCAGCGCAGGGTTTTCAAGTCTGTGTTTGCTCCACGTTGACAGTTGCTAGCTCTTTTATTTGGCCAAGAAAGGACGTTAAAAAAAAACAAGTACACTATGATCCATTGTGCCATTAAAAAAAGGCATTTCAGTGGTTGGGATCTGATCACAGGAGGAAAGACAGTCTTTCAGATTGAGTAAGTATAGGTAGTTTCACAAGAGGCTTACAGGGTTGAACCTGTTTTCCTCATCTTACATGAGACAGGGGTGGGCTTGGTCATCCTTGTCGCCCGCCATGAGTGGCCCGGTGCTGCCCCCAGCATGGGCTCCCAGACTGGCCGAGGTGGCCCGGTTAGTGACGGTGGGGCTTGTCGGCATCAGCCCAGGGCACTGCTGGGCCCCTCGGGAAGGGCTGCTGAGTGGATGGTCCTTCCAGGAGCCCTGGGCAGGAGGTCTGCCCCATGGCCTCAGCTCTCCGATGGACCATGTCCAGCCACATGCCAAATTCCTCCCTTTTGCTCCTCAGTGTGGCCTGGCTGGGCCCCTTCCTGGTCGGGGTCAGCTCCTTCACCCGAGCCTCCAGCCTTCCCTCCACAGCCACGGCTGCCCATCATCCCCTTTGTGTGTGATGCCACTGCTGGCATGGCCTGCCTACCCTGCCCCAGCTCCACCTGTAGCCAGCCCGCCCCTCCTCTTGCAGACATGCCAGGCTGGGGTGCTGGGCCCTGGGCTGCCTGTGTATCTGGCCTCAGAGCCCCTCCCTGGACACAGAGGGTGTAAGGTGGGAGTCCAGGCTGATACTCTTTAAATACGATTATGCCACTTCTCAAAGGGACCAACCTTTGAATACCTTGGCACCTTTTTCAGTGCTTACTTGAGCTCTCCATGTGGTTGCATTTGGGGTGATTCTGTTTCACTTGTCACTGTCCCGAGACAGCGCCGTGTTGTCTCATCACTGAAGCTTGTGGAGTCTAACGTCAGCGTGTACATCCTCCAGCACTGCCCATCTTTTCTGAAGTTGCTTTGCATACTTCCGATTGGCAGGTTCTCTGGTGTCTGCCCCTGGGGCCAGGCCAGGGCCCTGCCCTTGCTTGGGCCTGTGAGCCCGCAGGACACCTGTGGACGGGGTCTGCCCAGAGTCACTCTGTCCACAGGGCCTGAGGTCAGCCTGGTCTTTTCAGCCCTCTGAGGTCACACTCAGAATCTTAAACCGAAGGTCTGGCAGAGACCCTGGGCCAGGGTTCCCGTGTTCCTGGATCTGGAGCTGGGCCTCTCACTGTGGCCCCTGGAGGGACGAGCTGTCCTCAGCGCTGGGCCTGGGGCCGTATCTGCGGCCACCCTGCTTCCTGGCCCCAACCAGTGCTGACCCCAGGGGCCCCTGCGTAGGGAGGGCTCATGGCTGGGCCCAGGGGGTGCAGGAGCTGCGGCTGTGTGCAGGGGCCCTGGGGGCCTAGGGACGCTGGCCTGAGCTTACGGCGTCATGTCTTCCACACCTCACCTACCCCCTTGGGTTGCTCCCTCTCGCCCGCCCCTTCCTGGGCCCGTCCACTCCGGCTGCTCTGCCTGGCTTCCCCCTCCCCCAACGAGCCCCTGCCCACCCTGCTGCCTGCTGTGTCATTGCCCTTTCCTGCTGCCCCTCCCCCATCTTCTCCCCCTGCACCCCCGTGCCCGCCCCCCCAGGCACACGGTGCAGCAGGAGACCAACCGCACGATCGCGGCCAGCGCCGGCGCCCTGAAGCAGACGGCCGAGCTCCTGCGGGGCTGCCCCCAGGTACGTCCCAGGGACTGGAGGGCGGAGGGGGCCTGGGCAGAGGGTGGGGCGAAGGATGCCGAACACGCAGCCGCTCGGGCAGAGTGTGCGGGTTCCACCATTCGCTGGGCACCAGCGCAGGCTGGACAGTGGTGCGGGTGCCCGGTGGCCCCAGGCCATGCGCCCTCAGAGGGCAGGCCTAGCAGAGCTGGTCTCACCAGCCGTGGCTGGCCTGCTGCTTCCCCTGCAGCTCCTTCCTGCCTCTTGGCTTGCGTGGGGTGCGTGGTGGCAGTGAAGGCTGGGTTTGGGACTGGAGATGCAGGGCCTGGGGAGTGTCGCGGCCCTCCCAGCAGCTGATGGGAGGCGCTGGGGCAGCAGGGGCCTGGGAGCCTGTGTCTGAGTCCTGGTTGCAGGGCCTGAGACTGGCACGGCTCCGTGGTGCTGACGCTGCCTGCTGAGAAGAGGGTGGGGCTCCTGGTGGTCTGGCAGTGCCAGGATCTAGGGCCTGCCTTCCTATCCCTCGTGCATCCGTATGTTCTGAGTGCTGGCTCTGTGCCAGGCGTCATTCTGAGACTGGGGAGCAGAGGTGAACAGGAGACGAGGTCTCTTTCCATTGTGAGGGCAGAGGCCGTGTGTGAGTGCTGAGGTGCTGGGGGGCGGATGGCCGGTTTGCTGCCTGCGGTTCTGATGTGGGTGTGAGACGCAGCCTCACCTGTGGTTAGGTGCTTCAGGGCTCGGCTCCGCCCCCCACGTGACCTTAAGCTCGGGCCTGAGACCTCCTGAGCTGTCAGGTCAGGTCAGCTCTCAGGGGTCGTAACACCTCTCCCCGGAGTGCTTTGTTCTGGGGACCGGACAGGCATAGCATGTGGGAGCTGCAGGCCGCGTGGATAGTGTGGACGGGGCAGGGGGTGTGTGTGTGTGTGTGTGTCGTGGTTAGTGTGGACGGTGTGTGTGTGTGTGTGTCCTCTTGGTTAGTGAGGACAGTTTGTGTGTGTGTGTGTGTCCTCGTGGTTAGTGAGGACAGTGTGTGTGTGTGTGTGTGTGTGTGTGTGTGTGTGTGTGTGTGTGTATTGGGTGGAGATGGTGTCCGTGGTGATGCTGGCTGTGCCCCCGGAGCCTTTGCTGGCCTTCCAGAGGATGGAGGTGGTGGTAAAGTAGGCGGGGTGAGCCCAGCTCTAATGACGGAGGGAGTGGAGATGCCCGTGAGGCTGGGGGTGGATGTGGTGCAGGTGCCAGGCAGGCCGGGAGGGGCCCGGGAGTGTGCCCAGGGATGGAGGCACGGCAGGGACGGGATGCGGCCTCGGCCGACTGTTGAAGCTCCATTGTCTCTTTGCAGCAGGAGCGTCTTCAGCTAGACCGCCTGAAAACTCAGCTGTCAGACGCCGTCCAGCGCTATGGAGTGGTGCAGAAGGTGAGGCCCCCAGCAGATGCCCTGAGCACCTGCCCTGGGCCAGCCTGGGACAGTCCCATTCCGCAAAGCAGCGGGGGGCCGCCTTGCAGACCTTTGACGGTTGCCAGGACCCGGCTGGTGTGACCTCAGTATGTGTGCAGTGAGGGACGTTTCCTCTGGACTGCTGCCCCAGAGGGTCCTCACCGGAGTCCCCTGGAGGTCGGAAGACAGGTGTGTCTGTGCCTCCGCCCCCGCCCAGTGTGTGGGAAGAGGCCGCCCGGCAGATTGTCCGCAGAGCCCTCAGGCAGCAGATTGTCCGCAGAGCCCTGGGCAGCAAATTGTCCGCAGAGCCCTGGGCAGCCCCGCTCACCTGGAGCTGAAAGTGCTTCACTGTTGATCGTTGTCCAGTATTTCGTGTTGATCTGACCATCTCTTCTCTCTTCCCCACTTTTTCTGTTCTCCCCACCTCCCTCCTCTTGTACTTTATCCAACAGAAAATTGCAGAGAAGTCCAGAGCACTGCTTCCCACGGCACAGAGGGGCGGCAAGCAGCAGGTAGGTGCTGAGTACTTACTGTGGTCAGTGGGTGTTAGGGGACAGCATATAATCCATGCCCTTGGGACTCCAGGGAAGGGCAGGGAGGACCAAGCTCTTACTGTATAGCACAGAGAGCTATATTCTATTCATAGATTTAAATATGTATGTGAGAAAGGAAGTGTGAAAATCAGTGATCCAATTCTCAATCTCAAGTAGCTAGAATAACAACAAAAAATTAAATCCAAAGAAAATACGTAGGAAAAAGCAGAAACCAATGAAATATAAAATAGATGCACAACAGACAAACTCAACAAAGCGAAAGGTCAGTTCTTTACGATGAGTAATGAAATTAAGTCCTATAAGATTAATCAAAATACAGAGAGAAAATACAAATTACTAGTATCAAGAATGAAAATACATATGTTATTAAAGCTTCTAAAAATGAAAAAAGTAATAAGATAATATGAGCAACTTATGCCTATCAATTTAACAACTTAATGAAATACAAATTTTTAAAGAAAAATGTAACTTACCAAGATGTGTAAAAAATATGGAAAGTGCAGTATTTATTAAAGAAATGGAATCCATAATTTAAAAACATCCTAGCAATTAAACTTCAGACCAGATGGCTTTAGTGATGAGTTCTCTCAAATATTTGGGGAATAAGTAATACCAGTTTATACAAACACTTACATACAGTATAAAAAAAGAATACCTCTTACCTTGCTTTATGAGGCTAGTAAATTTTAATTCCAAATTCTTATGAGGACTTTGCAAGAAAGAAAACAAGATGTCTTATAAGCCTAGAAGCAAAGACTCCTAACCAAAATATTTAAAAAAAAAATTCTTTATTTGGCTGCACTGGTCTTAGCTGTGGTGTGTGGGATCTCATTCCTTGACCAGAGATTGATCCCAGGCACACTGCATTGGCAGCGTGGAGTCTTAGCCATTGGATCACCAGGGAAGTCCCCTAACCAAAGTATTAATAAACCAAGTCTAGCAATGCATCGGAGAAGGCGATGGCACCCCACTCCAGTACTCTCGCCTGGAAAATCCCATGGATGGAGGCGCCTGGTGGGCTGCAGTCCATGGGGTTGCTAAGGGTCGGACACGACTGAGCGACTTCACTTTCACTTTTCACTTTCATGCATGGAAGAAGGAAATGGTAACTCACTCCAGTGTTCTTGCCTGGAGAATCCAGGGACGGGGGAGCCTGGTGGGCTGCCGTCTATGGGGTCACACAGAGTCGGACACAAGTGAAGTGACTTAGCAGCAGCAGCAATGCATAGAAGGATAATACACCATTCTAAAATGGGATTTATTCTAGGAGTGCAAGATTGGTTTACATTCAGAAATAATCAGAATAATTTATCACGTTAATACAGTAAGTAAGAATATCTACTTGATCATCTCAATAGACATGGAAGAGCATTTGGTAAAATTCAGCATCCACTTAGGGAGATGCAAAATTTTCCACAAACGAGTACTAAGTAGAAATGCCTTTAGTCTGATAGAGTGTGTCTTCAAAAGTCCAGCAGTCAGCAGTGGCCTTGCTGGTGAGATGGTAAAACCTTTGCTCCTGAGAGTGCGGCTGAGACATGGTGTCCAGCACCGTTGCTTCTGTTCTTCAGTGTGCCGCAGGGAATATCTGCTACAGTAAGACAGGAGAAAGAAGGAAAAGATGCAGAACCACAGACAACATGATTGTGTGACTACAAAGTCTGAATGAGTCTGGCAGAACTTAGAATTAATAAGTGAATGTAACAGGATTTCTGTTACCACGTTAATGTGCAAGAAAATACTGTGGGTGCCAGCAAAAGACAATTTGGAAATGATGTTAAAAAGAGACAGCACTTACCATAGCATCAAAACTAGGAAGAAACGTACGACCAGTTGTTTAAGCCTCTATATAGGAAACTGCAAAACATGACTGAAGAGAGATTACAGAAGATTAGATGACGGAGGGGCACACTGTGTGTGTAGACTGGAAAGTTTGGTGTACAAAGAAGTCGGTCCTCACTGAGTGGGTCTATACGTTCAACACAATCCAGATAAAAAGCCTAGCAGGTTTTGAATGTGTGTGTAAATTGTCAAGCTGATTACAAAATGTACATGGAAATATACAGGGCCCCAAATAATGAAGACAGTTTTGAAGAACAGAACTGGAGGATTTACACTCCCAGGTATCAGAACACAACCTCGAACTATAGATATTAAAACAGTGTGGTATTTGCCGACGGCTAAGCTAACAGACCGGTGGGAGCAGAGCCGCGTGTGGACGCAGACGCACACGTACGTCGTTGCCTGGGCAGTGTGAGGCACACTGCTGCACAGTGGGAGATGCAGGGTCTGCACAGGGCTTGATGCTGATCAGCCGATGGCTGAGCTGGGGAGGGTCCTGTCGGGCACACGGCAAGTACAGGTCCAAACATGCCACCCTCTGGTCTCTGTGTCGGAGCTGGTGGGGAGCAGCGTGCAGGACCAGACATGCTCGCAGGCGGCAGCCGGCTCAGGCCGTGCAGACCTTCCAGGCCAGGGCCATTGCTCTGTGGACAGAGAGGCACTGGAGGACTCTGGGCACCAGGCTGCCACCCCCAGCAGATCCTTCCCCTTAGCTTGCCCGGCTCAGACTGCCCACCGGGATCACAGATCTGGATATGAACAGTACGGCAGTGAAGTGTCTGGAAGCTGCCCTTGGAGGCTGTCGTCCTCTCACACAGATGAAAACTCACTTACTGTGAAGAAGAGGTGGTAAAGTTGACTTTGTTAAAGTCTGGACACCCCTGAGAGTGAAGAGGCGGCCCACAGAACGAGCAGAGGCACTTGCACAACGCACATCTGAGAAGGATTTATGTCCACGATGTGTGCAGATCTCCTAAAAATTGTGAGTGCAGATGGCTGCATACCAACATAAAAGGGCGAACGCCTTGGGGGCACATTGCAAAGGGGACGTTGGAATGGCTGATGAGCACTTGGATGTGCTCAGCGTGTGTCGTTGGAATCACACAGAGAGAACCCACAGTGCTGCATCTCTGCACACCTAGCACCCACCAACAGCTGAAAAGAACAGGTGAAAACCCGGGAGAAGGCCGCGTGCCTGGGAAGCTGTGGAGCAGCTGGAGAGCTCACGCACTGGACGGGAGTGTGCGTGGCGCCCCTACTCTGGTCGCTGAACGTGTCTGTGGAGTGAAAGGTCTTCCTGCCTCGGCCTTGCAGCTCCTCCCAGGTGTGTACCCAGTGGAAAGTCACGTCAAAGAACGCTGAGCACAGCGCGACACGCAGCAGCTGACGCCTGGGGGAGAGCCAGCCCAGAGCATTTGTGCTGAGTCCGTGCGTGGAAGACTGGCAGCAGAGGGGATCGTGGCCAGCAAGTCCTGGCGACCTCTCAGACACGTGCTGAGCACAGAGGACAGAGGTCCAAACGGGCCGGAGCAACAGGCAGAGTCAGAAGCCAGACAGCCCTTGCTTGGGGTGGTGTCCTGAGTAGGGGCCTGGAATGTCTGTATCTTGACCTGGAAGTCTTTCCTTGGTTAAAGTTCACAGACCTGTCCACGTATGATTTGTGCCTTCAACTGCTCATGCCCTGTTTCAGTAGAATGTTTCCTAAAGGGGAAGAGAACGGCCAACAGTGCTTCCGAGAAGTTATGAAAGGTGATTTCCAGAAAATTTCGCAAGCTGTAGTGGATTAGCTGACACTGCAGATTCAGCCCAGGGATGCTGTTGCACTGATGCTCCAGACTTTGGGGCCTCCATCTGCAGGCTGGTGGTCCCTGGCAGGAGTAGGGGTGCCCACCTGTTCTCCAAGCCGAGCGCCGGCGTTCCTGGAAGCAGGTCGACCTCCTTGGCTGTGTTGGCTGCTACCTCAACTGGGTTCTGGCTCAGCCTCCAACCTGGGTCAGGCCCAGCCGGTGGGCAGCCCCTGGGGGCTCCTGGGCCGGCTGCTGTCCCCAGGCAGGGCGGAGCCTGTCTCTCACCAGAAACGCTCTCCAGCGTGCCTTGCCAGCGCCAGTGCGGCGTGTGGTCCCCGGAGCCCCGTGTTCCCGGGCTACAGCAGCAGAGACCACCTCACTTGCACATCTGCAGGGGGCTCTTTAGTCATGTGTCCCCCTCAGAGCCGCACCCCGGCGGTGGCTCCGTTACTTAACACAGGGCCGGGGAAGGATTGAGTGTCTCGCCAGTCCTTTGTTCTGGGCTTTGCGGAGCTCCCAGAGATGTCCATCAGCTGACCACAGCCTTTGCTGTTTGGAGGAATGGACGACCAGTCTTGGGGCTGCTGCATAGAAGCTGTGTTTCCCAAGAGTGAGACCAGCTCTCGTCCTGACCCCTGCCCTCCTGCCCGGGTCACGGATACTCCCTTGCGGACCCCTGGGTCAGAGTTTGCGAGACAGTGGCCTGTTTCCCAGAGCTCCTGAGAGCCCTGGGTCCTGCCTGGCTGCTCACTGGCCTCCCCGAACCCTCACTGGGCTCCATCTCTTCTCACGGGAAAGTGCTTGGCCCCCCTCCCACCCAGCAGTCATATTGGATTGTTGGATCATGGGTGTGAAACGGACATGTCAGAACAGGACCCAAGCCCTTGGCCTTGGAGCGAAGAGAAAGCCGCCTTTGTTGGCTGCCTTGTGAGCTGGAAAACCATCCCCCGGCCGCGTCCTGTGCTGCGGCCCCAGTGCCCTGGCAGCAAACCCTAATTCTGGCTTCAGAGCTCAAGACCCAGACCAAGGCTTTGTAAGAAGACAGGGTGCTTTCTGATCATTCAGGAGGGGTCTGGGCAGGGCCAGCCGCCTCTCCTTCCCTGGTCCCTTGTCCTGAGCCGCTTGGGGAGGGCGGGTCATACCTGTGGGGGCCAGGGCGTGCACCCACGCCTGCAGGGAGGCTGGCCCCCTCTCCTGTGCTTTCCGGGGGCTTCCGTGGAACCAGACTCCAGGCGGCCGGACGTGGAACCTTGTGCACTTGCTCACGTTGTGCGTCTGAGTCACTGTCGCTGGCCCGCCCACGCTCCTGGTTGTGCTCCCAGCCCATACTGGCCAGGTTCTGCTCATGGCAGGGCTGCTGAGGGTGCGTCTGTGCCTCAGTCGCTGGGTGCATGGCCTGGGCTCTTCCCACGGGAGGTGCCCCAGGTCAGTGGAATCAGTGGAGCTCAGGGCCAGGTGGCCTGTTCTGGAGCAGCCTCTGCTGCAGGGAGGGGTGTACTGTCGGGGTCCCTTGCAGGCACAGGGCCCCCCTTGCCCCATGACTCACTCGCATGGGGACTTCCGGCACCCCATGGCCCCTGACTGGGGCTTTCACACATGCTTCCTGGTCGGGGCCTCGCCCTCATCCCCGTCCACCCTGTCCACGGCTCTGGACACAGCCCCATCACATGGACACGAAGGCTGAGGTGGGAGAAGTTAAGAATGAGCCAGGTCACACAGCTCATCAGCAGAGCTGAGCATTCCCAGTCCCCTCGCCTTGGGGGCCTGGGGTGTGCCGTCTGCGAGGGGCCCCAGGTGCCGTTCCTCCTGCTGGGAGTGCGGGTGTGCCCGGCAGGGGTGGGGTGGACACAGGCCACGGACCACAGGTGTGGGCCGCTGTTCCCGTCTGGCGGAGGAGAAGGTTGAGGCTGAGTGCATGTGACAGACCTGGGCCTCCGGCAGGGCCGGTTCCGGGCCTGACCTGACACGCCCCACAGCCCAGGCGGGGCTGGGGCCGCAGAGAAGAGGAAGTGCGGGCATACGGCCTGGCCCCGGCCGCCACCAGCTGCTGCCCGCTTTGGCACCGCTCGCTTCCTCCGCCCACAGCGGGAGGGGAGGTGATAATTGCCACCTTGGACGAGGAGTGCTCGTCAACAGAGTTTTTAGATCTTTTATTTTATATTCATCCATCCACGTGTTTATTTATGTAAAGGCCTCCCTGGCTCTGGGGATGAGGTGAACACGTGGTCTGGAGGGAGTGCACTGGCTCTGGGAGGAGGATGGCTGCATGTGGATGCGCTCCCTATGACCATGGGGCGCGTGCCCACCCTCCTTGGGCCCGCTGCAGCCAGGCCTGGGACGGCCCGCGCTGAGCGCTCAGGCTGCGGGCAGGGGCCCAGTATCTGCCCCCCATCACGGCGGCCCCAGCACCCGCGGCCCTGTGGGGCAGCCCCGACTGACAGGCTGGGGCCCGGTGTCTGCCCCCCATCATGGCGGCCCCAGCACCCGCAGCCCTGTGCGGCAGCCCCGACTGACAGGCTGGGGCCCAGCCCCTGCAGAGCCGGGCTGGGGGCTCCCGGGTGCCTGGTGTGGGCCTGGCCCGGCGGCAGTAGGCTGTGCAGTAATGGTGGTCTGTGTCTCGGCAGAGTCCCCAGGCCGCCTTTGCTGAGCTGGCTGACGACGAGAAGATCTTCAACGGGGGCGATGGTGTGTGGCCGGGCCACGAGCAGGCGCTGCTTCCCGAGATCACCGAGGAGGACCTGGAGGCCATCCGGCTGCGCGAGGAGGCCATCCTACAGATTGAGGTGTGGCTTCGTGCACGGGCAAGCATGCACGCGTGTGTGCACGCAGGATCCGCCTGAGTCCTGGCCGTGGCCACTCTCGGCATGCCACCAGTGGGGGTTAGGCTGTCCCATGCCCAGCACACCCAGGCCTGCTCCCGTCCGAGCCCAGGGCGTGGGACCTCTGCTCGCTGGACCTCGCCTGAGCTTGGCCACGTGGGCCACCCATGGAGGGCGCAGAGTCCGGGGAGCGCGTGTCTTGTCCCCGCCCGCCTGTGTTTACCAGCAGGGTCAGCCGTCTGACCTGGAGCCCGGAGCCCATGCCTGGGGGGCACAGCCAGTCCCCAGGGCTGCCTCCATCACTGCACACGGAGGTTTCCAGAGGGTGTTCTGCTCTGATGAGGCCCTTCAACAACCAGAACAGTTTCCCTAGGATAGTGTTTGAGTGGTTGAGTGAACTGCCGGAACTGAACCGGTGATTTGGTGGGGCTGCGAGCAGGTGGCGGTGGTGCTGGGGGTCCGACCTTGGGGCGGGGGCGGGGCCGCTGGTTTCTTCCGCTAGTTGGTATGTGTGTAATGCACGCCGCCAGACGTTCCCCTCGCCAGGTATGGTCTCTGACAGCTGCCAGAGGTGTGCAGGCCCCTGGGTGGGTGTGCAAGGGTATGAGTGGACATGCAGGAGCAGGTGTGCAGGCGAGTGTGCAAGCTGGTGAGTGTGCGTGTGCGCCGGGGCCTGCCTCCTGCTGTGGGAAATGTGTGTATTAGGACGTGGCTCTCGGGGTGCTCGGTTCTCTTGGTGGTGACCCCGCGCCCCTGAGCGTGCGTTTCCTCCTCCCTCAGGGCCCCGGTTTTACCTGCAGGAAGAGGTGCTGGGGGCCTGCCTGCCCCCCAGACCCCAGGAGCTGTGTTTCTGGAACAGAGTTTCCCTGAAGCATCTTCTTTTAGAAAAACGGGAAATTGGGCTAAAAAACTGAGTCACAGGACCCGTCACTGTGTCTGCAGTGGGCAGGTCTGCACTCCTGAGGGCGGTGGACGCCCCCCTGACTGCTGCCCCCTGCCCCACTCTGCCCAGCAGAGCCCCCCCCAACACACACACACACTCCACTGCTAGAGAGGAAGGCGGCGCACGGCCGTCTTGGAAGGCAGGCCTCTCCTTGCCGAGCTGCTCCAGGAAGGACTGGACACACAGACGTCCTTTCCTGCCGGTGGCACACGAGACCTGCTTTCCCCGAGAGCTCAGAACAGTCAGGGGCCCTTGTGCCACAGCTTGGGGGGCTGGCAGGCCTGTGGCGAGAGGGACCCGCTGCTGCTTCAGCTCAAGAACTGAAGCCCTCTTAGGAGGACCCTCGGCCGCACTGAGGTCAGGCCGCCTTGGTGGGATGAGGGGCTCCAGGGTTGACGTGGCCTTGGCCAGGCGTGCAGGGCACAGAGGTGCAGGCTCCATCACAGGGCCCGGCTTGGGGACACAGGTGGGTGGGGTGACCCCCTGGAAATGGGGGGAGCTCCTGAGCAGGGGCGGGCTCCACTCTGAGATCCAAGACCCAGCAGGTCGTCGGGTTGGTTTGCTCAGGGGGTTGCCTGTGCCTTGACGGCCTCTCGTGGCTGACACGCTGCAGGAGGGGACCCCAAGGTGGGGTTAGGGAGGCCCAGGCACTGCCAGCCCGTCCTCGTCTGAGCAGTGACTATGGTGGGTTCACGGGGGCCGTGGATAGGACCTGAGGCCAGCCTCGCCGTTCCGTTGTGTCCTCACCTGTGTGTGGGTGACGCCGTGTGCAACAAGCGTCGGCTGGAGGGTGATGGCCTGGGATTGCGGTCAGCATCCCTGGTCTCCTCCCTGCCTCCCTCGTCCCTCCTCCCCTCCCTCCCCCCGCCCCGTCATCTTTGGAAATGGGAAAAACAGACAGATTGTCGTTGGCCATCACACAGCCCCCGCCAGGTTTGCAGCTGTCCTGATACCAGCACGCAGGTCTGGGAGGAGGCTAGGCAGCCTGGCGCCTGCCTGTGGCAGCAGAAGCCCGTCCCGGAGTGGGTGGCGGCCCCCGCCCCTCCAGGGGCACCTGAGCCCCACTGCCCAGGCTTCTCGAGGTTGTCCGTCCGGGTCTGCAGGGCCGGGCTGCCGTGAGCAGAGCCCTGGGGAGGGGCTGTGGGAGCAGCATCGGGCCAACACATGGGGCATTTCTCTCCCTGGCCACTGCAGAGTGTTTCCATGTGGCCACTGCTTACTGCACCCCAACTCTGCCTCCACGTTCCCGGGGGCGCTGCACATGTGTGGTTTATGCACGCACAGCATCGCTGGATGGAGGGAGACCTGTGGTCCCAGAGCCCCTCGGAGGCCCTGGGCTGCCCTCAGGGACCTCTCTATTGGCTGGGCGGAGGGGTGTGAACAGATGGGAAAACCAAGGCCCGAAAAGTGGGATTACAATCGGAGCCAGAGGCTCGCCGCCTCACGTCCCTTCGTGTTCCTCTCTGTTTTCTGCCTCCTGGCCCGTGATGGGTGTTTTCATGGCGGGTGCCGGGCCGGGAACAGCCTGGTGCTGATGGGGGCAGACTGACGGGTCCACTCCCTGCCCCTCCTCCCCCAGGTCAGTCTCTGGACAAAAGGAGGCTTCGGGTGCCTTGTCCTGACTTTAGGTCCAAGTCTCTGCTAGCCGGCTCGGTGACCTGGGTCTTGCTGCTTGCCTCGGTCGTTGCTTCTGTGAGACGGGTGGGTCAGGGCACCTGGGCTTGGGGCCGGGGTCAGGTGGTGAGTGGGCAGGAGGCTGAGGGCTGCTGGGGCCACTGTTGATTCTGGGCCCTTGCCTGGCTCAGTGGCCCCTGGACCTGCCCAGTTAGGTTTCAGACGAGGGTGTCTTGCTATCTGGGGGGGTGGGCGCCTTGAGGACCTCCACCCAACCTCCCGGGGCAGCCCATCCCCTGGCAGCACCAAGTGTCCTCCGAGGCCCCCTAGGGGCTCTCCGTCTGTGGGCGGATGAGATGCCCCCGCCGCCCTCTCCCCTCTTGCCCCGCAGGCCCCCCAACCCCGTGCTGGGCTCCTGTGCCAGGCTGAGGGGAGCTCAGAGCCCGCAGGAGCCAGGCCTGTGGGCGGGCTGCTGCGACGGGTGGGTGCGCACAGGGCCCTCTGGGGCGCCTCTGGGGCTCCTCCTCCCGCCCTGACTAAGCTGCTCTCTGGCCTCCCAATCGGGGGCCCCTCTCTGACGTTGGTCCCAGGTGAGTCAGCACGTGGACCCCAAAACTCCCAGGGCCCCAAGGGTCGGGGTATAGGTGTCACTGGGGGACACTCAGGTCATGGGCTGGGGATGCTTGGCAGACAAAGTGGGGCAACCCCGGTCCCCCGTGGCAACCCCTGCAGCTCAGGCCGAGATGGGGGCTGGGAGACAGGGTGGGCCGCTCCCGAGGGGCAGGGGTATGCCTGCCAGTCCCCTTCCCTGGGAGACCACCCTCCCAGAGAGCGGGGACAGGGCCTCCAGAATGGCCTTCTCCCGGGGGCAAGGACGTCTCTGGCCAGCGGCTTGCCCAGTGTCCCCACTGTGGCAGCTGGCTCGCTTAGTGGGCCTTCGGCACATTTGCTGTTGGCCAGATGCTAACGGGTGACCCCCGCTCCGTCCCCGCAAGGCCGCCCCCCACTCTGCAGGCCCCACAGGGCGCTGTGCTCCTGCTGCCCTCCGGCTGGCTCTCGGGCACGTCCTCACGGGTCCTCTGGGGGGCGGCCCTCTCCAGCCCTGGAGCGGTGTGGCCCCGCCTCGCAGACCTGGGCTCCTCGCTGCCCCCTAAGTGGGCTCCCTTGTCCACCCCCCTCAGTGGGGCCGAGGTCGCTGGGCCAGGACCTGGCCAGTGCGTCCCTCCTCCCCCGCCCCGAGCCTGGACCCTGCTGACACTTCAGCACCTGTTCCCTTTTATTTTCAGGTTTTGGCTCAAGTGTTCTGTATCTAAGGTTTCATTTCCCTGCATTGTCTAGTGTGCCGTGTAATTAAATATCTTGTTAACCATTCCTCTTCTGCAGGAGACTGTAAGCCCCATGGAGGCAGGGGTGTTGGCTGTTTTAGTCTGGCTGTGTTCCTGCACCTGCAGGATGCCTGGCACTGCCTGGACTCTCAGGCCCTTTCTCTGGGACAGACAGAGGGAGGGGCTGGGGGGATGGATGGGTGGCGGGGGATGGATGGATAGATGGGGATGTGGATGGATGGATGGATGGTGGGGGTGTGGATGGATGGATGGGTGTAGGGGTGTGGATGGTGGGGGACGGATGGATGGTAGGGGTGTGAATGGATGGATGGATGGTGGGGGTGTGGATGGTGGGGGATGGATGGATGGGGATGTGGATGGATGGATGGGGGATGGATGGATGGATGGTGGGGGTGTGGATGGTGGGGGATGGATGGATGGTGGGGGTGTGGATGGTGGGAGATGGACGGATGGATGGGGATGTGGGTGGATGGGTGGGGGATGGATGGATGGGGATGGATGGATGGTTGGATGGTTGGGGTGTGGATGGTGGGGGATGGATGGATGGATGGGGATGTGGATGGATGGATGGGGGATGGATGGATGAATGGTGGGGGTGTGGATGGTAGGGGTGTGGATGGTGGGGGATGGATGGATGGATGGGGATGTGGATGGGTGGATGGGGGATGGATGGATGGATGGTGGGGGTGTGGATGGTGGGGGATGGATGGATGGATGGGGATGTGGATGGATGGGTGGGAGATGGATGGTTGGATGGTTGGGGTGTGGATGGTGGGGGATGGATGGATGGATGGGGGATGGATGGATGAATGGTGGGGGTGTGGATGGTGGGGGATGGATGGATGGTGGGGGTGTGGATGGATGGTGGGGGTGGATTATTGGGGGATGGATGGATGGTAGGGGGTGGATGATGGGGGTGGATGGTGGTTGGCGGATGTGGATGGATGGATGGTGGGGATGGGTGAATGGTAGGGGTGGATGATGGATGGGGATGGATGGATGAATGGTGGGGGTTGGATGGATGGTGGGGGATGGATGGATGGTGGGGGAGGGTAGATGGTGGGGGTGGATGGTGGTTGGCAGATGTGGATGGATGGATGGTTGGGGGTGTGGATGGTGGGGGATGGATGGATGGATGGTGGGAGAGGATGAGGGAGGGGTGGGTGGATGGTTGAGGGTGGGTGGGTGGCAACTGAATGAGAAACTTTACGTGTTGGGACTCCACAGAAGATTTGTGTTTTAATAAGAGGGCTCTGCTGCCTGTGCGTCTGCAGCCCACACAGAAGCCTGGGAGCACAAGCACCCTGTGCTCCAGATTTACTGAAGCCTAGGTGGAAGCTGGAAGCAGGCGCATCACTTGGCTGGGCCTGGCGGCTTGTGTGAGGCAGAGCCGGGACTGTGGCCAGCGCCCGGCTTGAGAGCGGGGCCGTCCTGACGGCGGTGCTCTGCTGTCTCTTCCTGGCGGAGGGTGTGGCAGGGCCCTGAGGCCTCCTGTGTGAAGCCCAGAGCCCAGGAGCCTGTCCGTGAGGCCCAGCTCTGCCTCCCACGTGGTCACTCAGCTCTGGTCGAGGCAGGTTCTTGCTCTCTGGAGGACAGGGCAGGGCCGGGTCTCCCCAGGGGTAGGAGGAGGTTGAATGAGACGGGACTGTGCCCCCAGCCACTGCCAGTGTGTAGCGGACTTGCCAAGGCACTGGTCTGGCCACCTGGGGTGGACCAGAGTTGCCTGTGGGCTCCCAGTAGGGTCTGCCGCGGTCTGCCCTGCCCGGGCCCCCTCTGCCCAGCCCATCGCACCTGCGCTTACCTGCGCCCCTGTGCTCCCGACCCCTCCTGGGCTGCTGAGTCACCTGACCCAGGTGTGCAGCTCGCTCACCAGCTGCTCTGTTGCCATGGCTACCTGGCAGGCCGAGGGAGCAGGCTGGGGTGAGGAGGGGGCCTGGCCGCTCTCCCTGTAGCTGGTGTGGTAAAGCTGAAGCCCAGGGGGAGGATGATCTGGCCAGAATCTAGCTATAAATATGGGAATCAATCAATAAACAAAGTTTGGCTGTTCCATTAGCTGGAACAGTCGTCTCTGTAGGTGGATGGTTGCCAAGATCCTAATTATGAGGAGAGATTGCGTGGTAGAGAAAAATGCAGCGGTATTTTCTTTCCTTTCGTGGTTAAAAGTGGAGGGAACACACGCACACACAGACACGCGCGCCGACGTTTTATTATGTCCTTGCAAGGCTGTTATTCCTCAGTGCCAGTAAAAGAGGAGAGAAGATTCCGTGAGAGCTTTTAATGAGTTCTAGTTTTAGAAGCAATCAGGATAATAATTGCATGATTTAAACATTTACTAAGTTAAGGTGTTTTTTTCGTCTCTCCCGCTCCCCGGTGCCCACGCCTGGGCACACGGCTCCCGGTCCCTGCCGCCCTCATGCGCCACAGCTGGGGCTGCCCCTGGGGGCTCCATCCCGGCAGCTTTGGGGGCTTCTGGGCTCCCGGCATGGCCCCCCGTGGCCCGCCTGGCCTTGAGCTCAGACCCCGGGCCTGAGGCCTGGCCTTCTGCCTGGCTGCCCCCAGGGGCTCCATTCTGGTGGCTCTGGGGGCTTCTGAGCTCCCAGAATGGCCCCCCGTGGCCTGCCTGGCCTTGAGATCAGACCCTGGGCCTGAGGCCTGGCCTTCCGCCTGGCTGCCTTCGGGGGCTCCATCCCGCTGGCTCTAGGGGCTTCTGGGCTTCTGGCATGGCCCCCCGTGGCCCACCTGGCCTTCCGCCTGGCTCCGGGCCTGAGGCCTGGCCTTCTGCCTGGTTCCTGGTGGGTGCGGGCTCTGGCATGTCCCGCTTTTCCCTCAGCACCCTCCGTCAGGAGCTGAGCCTGCTCAGGTGCCCAGCATGGTGACCACGCTTCCCTGCTGGTTACCTGTGTCCTGACGCTGCTGCTCAGCGTGCAGGCTGCTCCTCTGCGTGCCCACCGTCAGCTCCCCCGACAGGCGTACCCTGGGCTCTGGGAGTGGTCTGGAGGGGGAGCTGCAGGCCAAGGAGGGCCTCCACGGGCAGAGGGCCCAGGGCTGGGGTGGGACTGTGGCCTTGGACTACCGAGGCCGGTTCTCTACTCTTGGGCCATTATGGTGGGGCTCCTTGCCCCAGACCTCCTGGAGGGCGGGGGCTGTATGCCCACAGGCTGATGTGCCTGGGAGCTGGGACCCAGCGCCCTGGAGCCAGACTGGTCGACTCTGAGATCACCTAGGAGGCTGCTGCCTGGGGGTCCCGGAGGGGTCTGACCCCAGGCTCGCCTGCCATCCTCTCCCCACAGTCTGGCCTGCTCTGCCTGGAGGGTGCCCCCTGCTGACCCCTCACAGCGGCTCACAGCTGGGGGTCAGGCCTCAGGTGTGCCTGCGGGCCAGCCTGCTGCTGGGGCGGTGTCCCCCGAGTCCGCCCTTGCTTCCTCGGCCGCCAAGCTGGCGGAGACGCGCTGCAGTCCAGGGCCCTGGGACACCCCCACTCCCCTTATTCCCTCCAAGGTGGCTTGCTTCCTTCTTGAGCAAGAGCTGGGGTTGCTCTTTATTCAAAAGGATAATTCCAGTGGTTGGGGGGCTCTTGAGCCAGGAGAACGCTGTGACAGACCTGCGAACCCTGGAGTGCTGGGACTCCCGCTGTCTTCTGCAGGGGCGGGGGCGGGGAAGCAGAGTGGAAGGGCTCTGGCCTGGGGCGTGTCCTTGCGGCCCGGGTTCTGAGAGGAGCCAGCTCAGACTCGGCCAGCACACCTCCCATCCTGACAGGTCAGGGGGCCGGTCAGCGGTTGGTTCGGCTCACCACGGGAACACACAGAGCAGGTGTTAGGGGTGTGGGCCCCCCTCAACCGGGGGAGTTGGTGGCGGAGGTGAGTGGGGAAGGGGTCTCTGTAGTAGGCGGTTCCCGGGGCACAGAGAGGGGGCCGGGGGCCCAGCCTGAGCGTCTATTCCAGAGGGTAGTTAGTTCATCCCTGGACGACTCAGAGGGTCACAGGCCTGAGGGCAAAGCAGGGCCCCAGGACAGCCTGCTGGGGACATGGGCCGTCATGCTTCTCAGTGTCAGCTGAGAGGTGGGCACAAGTCAGCATCGGAGTCTCGGGCATCATCAGAAGAGGGAAAGAAAAGAAAAGATAGCACTAAGTCGTGTCCAACTCCTGCAGTCCCATGAACTGTAGCCCGCCAGGCTCCTCTGTCCATGGGATTCTCCAGGCAAGAATACTGGAGTGGGTTGCCATTCCCTTCTCCAAGGAGGGGAGCTGGGAACCAAGAAGCATGCCAGTGTCAAAGGTCACGTCCACGTCCAAGAGGCTGGTGAATGGAAACCTCCCTGGCGGTGGTCTTTTGACGACGACCTTCTGGAGACGGGATGCCATGCCCTTGGCATGATGTCTGGTGGGCGGGGGGGTGTGTCACCCACACGAGGCTCCCCCGGAGCTGCTGCTCTGTGGATCTGGGGCGCTGGGGGCATCTCGGTTCACGCCTGTGGGCCAGGTCAGTGCTGCTCTGCTGGGCCAGCCAGGAGCAGCCAGCACTCTGGCAGCAGCCACCTGGCTCCAGACCGACCCCGTGCATGCGCCGCCGGGCATGGCGGGTGTGGAGGGCGGGTGGAGGGGGCCTGGGAGCGACCCCAGGCCCCAGATGGCTGGGCCGGCACTGGCTCCTGTCCGCCATCCGCAGCCGCAGCCCTGACAGTGTTCGTGGGGTTGTTTTCTACAGAAGCGTGGTGTGGGGAGGGACCATGGAGGGGGTGGCCCCCATGTGTCTGCAGCAGTTAGAGATTAGCTTTGGCCACTGCATCTCCTGAAGTGGGAGGCCTCTCTTTAAGCCCTGAAGGGAGCTGGACTGGGGACCTGCTGTCCCACCCAGGCAGTCCCGGGTTCTTGGGGTCAGTGCTACTCGGACAAGGAGCACCTGCCCCAGTAGCCGTGTGTCCCCGTCAGAGCCGGGCCACAGCTGTGTGCCACTGCTCCAGCTTCCGCCCCTATGCACCTGGGCAGGCAGCCTGTGGTCCTGGGCCCCCAGAGACCCCAGGCTTGTGGCCCTGCTTGCCACCCCTCCCACCCTCTCCTTCCCTGAGACACTGTCCCTGTGCCCGGGGGAAGGGGTCCACCACACGCGTGCTGAGTTCACCAGCGGCTGGGGCAGGAGGCCTCCCAAGAGTGAGCCTGCCGTCCCTGGTGCTGTTTAGGGGTCCGGACTGCCGGGGCTGCCCGGCTCCTGGTGAGCAGGGGTGTCCCAGGAGAGCCCCTTAACCTCTGGTGCTGGCTTCCCTGCCTGCCCGGCGGTGACCTCATGCAGCCAGGGGAGACTGAGCACCTTAAAAGGCCCCTTTGGAGCCCCCGAGTCCAAGACTCGGGACCCCCCAGGCTTCTGCCCACGGTGCAGGCTCAGTGGCTGAGGTCGAGGCTGGCCATCTGGACGCCTTGGGGCGGGGACCTGGAAGAGTGGGGAGGTGGGCTTATGTCGGTGAGGTCTGGCTGAGGCCGAGGCCGTCACGGGTGGCCTCAGGGTCTGGACCTTTGGGTTGCACCTGAGTTCAGCCTTCCCACCAGCAGCCTCGTCCAGGGAGGGCTGTGGGGATGCAGATCCCAGAAGTGGGTCCAGGCCAGAGGCCGCCCAAGGCCCCACACTCATCACCACCTTCCCGGCCGTGGCCCGGTTCCCGCAGAGCCACCGCCTCTGCTGTGTGTAAGCCCGGTAATTGAATTGCGATTGATAGTACTTGTCGGTTTAAGATCATGCTAATTGCTTCATTTCCCAGAACACTCCTAAAAAGAAAATGAATCTCCCTGCGATATTTAGCAGTGGGGTGAAATGACCCTGGTGGAAATGAATCCAGGGTCCTGATGGGCTGCAGGGTGGTGGACGGCGGGCAGGGGCGTGGTGCCTGCATCTCAGAGGTGTTGGAGGGGCCTCCCCTCCTGGCTCTACCCTGGCCACGCGCCCAGCACCGAGGGAGGAGGCTTGGATTTGCTGGGTGGTAGGTGTGGGGACTTGACTCCTAGGTGAGCCGCTTTGCCCAGGGTCACCTGGCTGGCCAGTGGAGAAGCCATCTCCTGCAGGGAAGGGGCTCAAGTCAGCGGGCATTGGTGCCAACCCCCGCCCTCCCCCTTTCTGAGAGGCCCTTCTCGAAGCCCTGTGACCTCAGTGCGCCCAGCACAGCCCCAGGCGTGTGCTCTGTAAGTGGCATGCCCGCATCCTTCATTCACATCACTTCTGCTTTGTTGGGCGAGTGGAGTTAAGATAGAGGAGGGTGGCAAGGAGAACGCAAGCGGCCAGCACGATGAGCAGGGTGGGATGTACCCCAGAGTCTCCGGGTCCAAGTTCTGCTTCTTACCCCACTCACTAGCTTCAAGAAGTTCCTCAGTCTTCAGACAGCAGAGGGGCTTCCGTCCATCCACTGTCCACTATTCTGTCCATCCAGCCATCTACCCGTCAGTTTCGCTTCCATCCGCCATCCATCTATCCATCCACTGTTCATCTCTCCGTTCATCCACCCATCCAGTTCAGCATCCATCCGTCCACTGTCCGTCCACCCACCGCCCAGCACCCACCTGCCCACCATCCACTATTCATCCATCCACCATCTACCACCCACGTGTGCCGGCCATGCTGGGTGCCAGGTGTACAGAGAGGGGCAGGTCGGCCCCTCAGTCGAGGAGCCGCAGGAGGGGACGAGGAGTGAGGTGTCTACAGGACTGAGGGGCCTGCGGGAGGTGCACTGAGCCCTCCATTCCGGACATCCTCCTCTCCTCTGGTCAGGCCTGCGGGTCAGTGCTGGGGACGCCGTCCTGCAGAAGACTGCACCCTTCAGGGGCCAGCGCGGGGTCCTCTGCACCCAGGGAGGGCGCTCACGGCCCTGGGATGCTCAGCGTGGGCTTTGACCTTCGTGTTGGGGGACAGTGCTTCAGATCCCAGCAGTGTTTTTGAGTTGAGGGGTCGCCCTTGGCTCATTTCTGGTTCTTGGCTGTGCCCTTGACCTCTGAACTGTGGCCCCAGGGACCTAACGGCTGTCCTCTTCTTTCCACAGAGCGACCTGTTAGATGTGAACCAGATCATCAAGGACTTGGCCTCCATGGTTTCAGAGCAAGGAGAGGCCATCGGTGGGTACCCACAGCATCTGCCAAGCCACCTGCCCTGCCTGCCCCAGGCCGTCCTCGGGGGTGCCCTGTGTCTGGCTTCGACCCGAATCCTTCCAGCAACTGCCCCAGGGAGGGGTGGGCATGGTCTGGCGGGGTTGCCTGGCACACAGTGGGGCCTGGGCAAGTTCCGGCGGTCCAAGCCTCTGCTGGCCGCTCTCCATGCCCTCCCCACCACCCTGGGTCGGCCCAGCCCCTCAGGAAGGCCAGCCCGGGGATGCCCCTGAGGGGCGGGCCCCTCTTCCTGCTCGTGGGAGCGTCGGGGCCACCTGCCCCTCACCCTGCGCCTTCCTCCCAGGAGCGTGTGTGGTGGGGACTGGCTGTGCGGGGAGAGCTGTCCTGCCCCTGCGGTGGCTCCATTCCCTCCACGCGAGGGCCCCCGCCCCACCAGCCCGGCTGTCTAGCTGTGTGGCCACAAGGCTTTCCTGCTCCTCCCCCTGTACCCGGGTGCCTGGGGCGGTGCTAGGCCACAGCATGCGGCCCTCAGGAGTGAGGTGGCTCCCAGTGCCCAGAGCCACTTGGTAACAGGCAGCTTGTGGCCAGGGCCCAGGCCTCCCCACACCCCTCTGCACCCTGATCTCGGGCTGAGTCGTCGCCTCAATGGAGCCTGGAGGCCGGGGCGTGCTGAGGCGCAGGCGTGTATTGCTCCCCAAGAGGCAGCCCAGCCCCCACCCTGGTGTGTGCTGCATCCCCAGGAGCAGAGCGAAGGAGGGGGTTGGGCCGTGCCGCCTGCCAGCCCCTCACTGGTCCGCAAGCCTGGGTGCCCACGGGACCCCCGCTCCTGCTGTGGGCAGCTCTGGGCATCACCCGTCCTGGCTCACGGCACCTCTCCTGGGACCCTCTCTGTCTCCACGTGCTTGATTACCTCTGTGGGTGACCGTCTCAGGGTGGGTGTGCAGAATGCTTTGTACGCTCCAGATGGACACCCAGGTGTTTCCTGGATGGTCACCAGATGGTCACTCGGTCTCAGCGATGGGCCAATGAGGAGGGCCTCTCTGCTCTCGCCGGGTGGGGGGCTGGCGAGGACTGACCTCCAGTGCTATGCCTGCTGGAGAGGTGGGCCCCAGTGCCCAGAATAGCCACAGCCCAGGACCCCGCTGCGTGCTGGAGTGGGTGTCCCCGGGACGGCGGGTGTCGGTGAGGCCCGCGTCCCCCGCACGGGCGGTGGGGCCAGCCTGCTGCCCTCAGCCTCCGGTGCCTTTCCAGGGTCAAGCAGCAGCAAGGCCCCGTGCGGGCGCAGCTCCAGCCCCGAGCCCGCTGTGGCAGCCCTGCTGCCCGGGCCGGGCCCCCACTCACGCACCAAGACGCGGAAGCCCAACTTCAGCCCCCAGGAGACGGAGGTGCTGGTGCAGAGGGTGACGCGCCACTACCCGCTGCTGTTCGGGGCGCTGCGGGGCCCGCCTGCCCGCAAACACCGCGTGTGGAGCAAGATCCTGCAGGCGGTGAACGCGCTGGGCTACTGCCGCCGGGACCTGGGCGACGTCAAGCACAAGTGGCGCGACCTGCGCGGGGTGGTGCGCCGGAAGCTGGCCGAGGGCCCCCGCACCCCCACTGTCCTCACGCCCATCGAGCGCATGGTGGCCGAGACCTTCGCGGCCCCGGGCACCCCCGGGGAGGGCCGTGCTGCCAAGCCCTTGCCAAGTAAGTGGCTCCCCACAGCCCGATCGGAGCCTCCAGCAAGGCCCGCTTTGCGTCCAGATGGGGAGGCCGAGGCTCCAGGCCAGGGAGGGGCACCGCTCGCTCACGTCACTCAGCCGCAGGCCAGGCCAGGCAGCGTCAGGGGCCCTCAGCCTCCCAGGGCACGCTGACCCCAGAGCCCCAGGCCCACCGCCGGCCACCTTTGCGGCCGCTCCTGAGCCCGGCTGGGTCTTGGCCGCCGCCTCCAGCTCCTCCTCCTCCTGCTCCTCATCCTCCTCCTCTCAAGACACCTCTGCAAGCCCGTCACAGCGCCCTTCACCACAGTAGCATCGGCTCCACTCACAGCTCGAAGCAGGGCCCCGCGGACCCTCGCCTCCCCCGTCCTGGGGAGCTACTGGAAGGACTTTAGGGAGAAGCTGGAAGCAGGACCACCTGCATCCTGAGGGCTGCCGAGCGGACAGCAGGAGGGCCTGCAGGAACAGCAGGGCCGTCGACGCCCCAGCAGAGGCCCCAGCAGACCTTTTCAGGGGGTCTGCACCAAACAGGTGGGGGCAGGTCAGAGATGCACATGCACCCAGGACACAGCCATGCCCTGAGCTGGACCGTCACAGGCCTGGACGACGGGGCAGGGCCTGCCTGTCAGTCACGGGGAGGCCGCCTGTTCTACCGGCAGAGCTAGGCCCGGCCTTGGGATGCTGCAGGTGGGCATACTCTAAGGCCCAGGGGAGCTGGCGGGGGGGCCCTGGGTGCTCAGACCCGTCCTGCTGGCCCCCCGCCTGGGAGCGGGGCAGGAGCTCGGTGGCCCCCGTGTGTGACTCTTGGTTCTGCAAGTTCCGCCATGAGGCCCAGCTCAGCCCAGACGTCCCACCCGCCCTAGTGGGCCGGCACCCCGTCCCCCATCCGCCGTGACCCTCAGGCTCTCGCCCACCGGGGCAGCCCTCAGTGCCTGGGCTGCACCTGTGTTTATGGGCGCCGTCTCTGCCTCAGGCCCTGGGCGGTCGAGGGAGATGTGTTCACTTCTGTTCAGTCGCTCAGTCTTGTCCGACTCTTTGCGACCCTGTGGACTACAGCACGCCAGGCCTCCCTGTCCATTACCAACTCCTGGAGTTTACTCAAACTGATGTCCATTGAGTCAGTGATGACATCCAACCATCTCATCCTCTGTCGTCCCTTTCTCCTCCCATCTTCAATCTTTCGCAGCATCGGGGAGATGTGTGCATGTAGCCATTTCTACCTCTGAGTTTTCACCAAAATGCGCGAATTCAGAGGCTCGTCCTCTCTTCCTAAGAGTTGGCTTGATGCGTGTTTGCGTCTGACAGGTCAGCCCACAGAGCACCAGCTGGTCTGTGCTGAGGGCTGTGCCCACAGCTGTGGTCACTGCCCGCTTGTCTGGGCAGCACTGGGTCCTTCTTGGGGGGAGAGGAAACAGCATAGAGAACTGCCCTGGTGCTCCCAGGGGTTCCAGCCCCGTTCCTACCGGGTCGCGAGCCCTGGTGCTGGCCCACCCCTGTCCTGTGCCGCCAGCCTGGCCATGCGTCGTTGCAGGGTGGGGTGGACCCGCGGTGCTTTACGTGACACTGCCTTTCCCCCTGTTGCCGCAGAGGGGTGTCCTCTGGTGTTCCAGGGTGGCTCAGCTGTGCTGCTGGGGCGACGTCTTGGGGGCTTTGCTGACACACCCAGCAGGCCCCTGCTTGAAGCCCCTGGTCCCCACTTGGGGCTGCACGGTCGTCAGAACCAGCTGCGTGGTGCGGGGACGCCGGCGGCCGGCACGTGCTAGTGTCCTGGGGGGCAGCGGTGTTCCCAGACCCTGCTGGCCGTCTTCACAGTGGCTCTCTGTGTGCAGAGCTGTTCCCGGCTTGGACTCACCCATTCTGAGGGGCTGCCAGGCCCCAAGGACAGACAGTGCCAGGCGCTCTGTCCTGACACTCAGGCGGGCCAGGGCCCACGCTGGGCGGGTGGGCGGTGCCCATCCCTGCAGCCTCTGACCTCTGGAGGCCAGACTCCCCATTTGTGCCTCCCCCGCCCCCGCTCCGGGTGACCGGAGGGTCTCCTCTCTGTAATTGCTTGTGTTGTCTTGATTTGCAGATAGTATTGAAGCCGGCCTTGAGGCTGCGTCCTCGCACACAGAGGCGGCCAGTGAGCTCCTCGCTGGAGCCAGCCGGCACCAAGTAAGTCAGTGTGAGGGCACAGCCCTCCGCCCCTGCCCGCACCAGAGGGGCAGGCCCTCAGGGTCTTCTCTGCGCCCAAACCGACTGCTATGGGGGAGGGGAGAGGTAGGGGTGTGGGCCGCGTGCCCAGGGCGGTCAACCTTGCCTGCCCGGTCTGCACCCCCACCGAGGCTGTGTCCCAGGCCTCTGTCCCCGGCTCAGCAAGCGAGAGGCAGGGGTGAGGGGTGAGCGTCTCCCAGGGGCGGGTCTCGCTGCCGTGGGCACCAGCGGGGCTGCGGCTCCCCAGCCCGGTGTGCAGCACCTGGCTGCCCCGACAGGAGGCCCAGTGGCTTCGGCTGTCCTGGAATGGGATGCTGTGGAGAGGGCTCCCTGTCTGCCCTGGGCCAGGCGCGGGGCTGGAGCTGGCAGGGCCTCGCCACTTGGAATGTGTCGGCTGGCTCCGGGACAGTAAGGACCAATGTCTGACCTTCGTTTGCTTGAGGCGGGGCATCAGGCAGCTCTGGGGACACAGCCGTGACACAGCCGTGAGCCCCTGGCCGGGCCTGGGTCCAGCAGGAAGTGGGCGCTGCGAGCATCCTCGTGCCTGCTGCCTGCCCCCAGGCCCCCTGCTCCGTGCCAGGCCCTCGCTCAGAGACGGAGCCCCCAGAGCCTGTGTTCCCCAGATCTCGCGTCCTAGGGGTGGGGCGGCCGGATGGTGCAGTCCAGTGACACGGGGCCCTGTGCCTGCTGAGGCAGGGAGGGCTTCCCGGGGCATGCCGAGCAGGAGCCAGGGCAGAGGCTGAGGAAGGGGCTGCCCAGGCAGGCTCAGGGTGCCACGGCCAGGGGCTGGACCTGTGTGGGCCGTGCCACTGGGGCCAGGGAGGGGCCGGGGAGGTGGTGGACGCTGTCCATGCTCCCCGGGGGCTTTGGAACGTCGGCACTGTGCTGGGAGAGGGACTCGGGGTGCCTCCAGGTAGGAGGGGCGCACGGTGGGGCCGGCCACAGGGGAGAGCAGCCCCTCCCAGCAGAGCCTCCGTCCCCAGGCCTCCCCCGGTGGGGAGCCCGGAGGCCATCGGACTCTGCAAGGGCGCGTTGTGGGGGCACCCGCTGGGCCCACTGCTGGCTGCCCCTTTTTTGTATCGGGGCCCCCTGACTCCTCGGCCAGGGCAAGGGTTGGGCACACGTGACAGCTGGTGTGGCTGCCGGGGGTGGCCTGCGTCTGCAGGGTGGGGCGGGGCAGGGCTGCGGCGTCTGGTGGCGGCTCGGCGCCCTCTGCCCACACAGCCTGCCTCCCAGAGAGAGGGCACCGCCGGAACTGGCAAGCATGGTGGGCTCCCCGGGCCTCCAGAGAGAGGGCACCGCCAGAACTGGCAAGCACGGCGGACTTGTCGGAAGCCCAGCCTGGCCTCTGCCGCAGGAATGCGGAGCTGGACATTGCCCGCCGAGGGCCTCACTCCCGAAGCCTCATCTCAGGAGAGAAACAACGAGCCGGCAGGGCAGCTGACTCCTCCTCGTGCCCCCAGGGGCCACCGGGTCAGAAGGATCAGCACGAGCCTGGACTGTGGAAGGAGGAGGAGGACGAGGAGGTGGTGGCGGGCGGCCACCCGTGCCTGGGCTGCAGCAGGCTTGGAGCCTGGCCTGCCTGTTACCAGAGGCGCGTGGGCCCGGTGCTCTGGGGTGAAGCTACCCTCCCAAGGTGGGACCCTGCCCCATAGGTGAGGTGAGGGGGCTCCGCCCAGGAGGTGGCCTACGGTGGCCACCACGCAGGAAGCCCTCCGGCTCCCGCCCGCTGCCTGAGGTGCTGGGAGGTGTCGGCAGGACAGGTATCACGGCCTCTGGCCTTCCGCGTGCAGACAGGGCTTTGAGACCCAGAGGAGAGGAGGGCGTCCCGCAGTCACACGGCTCCCGGGAGGTGGAGCTGGTTTTGGAGCCCAGCGTGTAAGGGTCCAGGTCTCAGCTTCTCCTGGAGAAGTGCTGCTTTTATGTCCACTCTGCTTATCTTCCTGGTCGTCCACGTGGCGGATGGCTGGCTGGACAGACAGATGAATGGAGGGTTGGGGAGATGGACAGATGGACTGAAGGGCTGGAAGGGGATTAGCACAAGCACGTGGCTGGACAGACAGAGACGTGGGTGAATGATGGCTGGGTGTGTGGGCTGGCTTATGGGTGGACGGCTGAGAGATGAAGTGGATGGACGGGAAGATGCACACGGATGGATGGGTGGATGGAATGAAGGAGGTGGGCTGATGGAGGGACGGGTGGATGCTCGACCAGCAAACGGGCAGACAGATGAAGGGATGGATGTGTGGGTGGATATGTGTAGGTAGACAGATGGACAGACAGGACAGTGGGTAGATGATGGCCAGATTGGGTGAGCAGACAGACAGACAGACAGATGGCAACCTAGCGGTGGCACCTTGGCCTTGGAGCCGCCAGGTTGGAGTTTTTTCTCAGCATCCCTGGAGGACATCCTTTGCCCTCTGAGTCTCAGCGTCCTGTGAGGGCGCTGCTGCCGACCACGGGCCCCGAGAGAGGCCGAGATCGCTGTGTGTGCAGAGGGCCTCGTGCACTGAGGGCCCTCCCTGCACTGCCCGGGTCCTGGCTGGCGAAGGCTCACGTTTCCCGTCTCCCCCTGCTAGCTGACAAGGAAGACGAGGCCCCCGGCTGCCTGTGGTTCCCCCTGCGGATGCTGGATGGGCCAAGCCCGCCCGAAGCCGACCCTCTGGACCCCCGAGGAGCCTTCCCCGTGGCTGCCTCCTCACCCTCCCCACCCACCTCCCCGGGCTCAGCGCCCCCGGCGGCTGCGCTTCCTGGGCCCCCCCGGCCCTCGCCGCCCACCTCGGCAGGATCCCAGCCCTCTGGGAAGGCTGCGGGGCCCGAGGCCTCGGAGCTGGAGCGGCGGCTGCTGGATGCACAGCGGCGGCAGGGTGCCCTGCTCAGCGCCTGGTCCCAGCAGCAGAGCACGCTGATGGCCCAGCAGAACCTCCTGCTGGAGCGGCTGACTGAGCAGAGCCAGCGGCTGGCTGATGGCGTCGAGGCTCTCACCCAGACCCTGGGGAGGCTGGTGGAGGCCCTCCCGGCCCGGGGTGCCTCGCCCACCAGCCCAGCCGGCTCCCCGGGGGGCGGGACCGGTTGCAGGCCGGCCAAAGCCTCCCAGGGCAGCCGTACTGGTCCAGAGGCCTTCTCAGGGATGATCCTGAAGGTGGAGGAGGAAACCTAGGGTCCGAGCCCCACGGGCCCTAGGCGGAGCCGGAGAGGACACGGGACATCGCCAGCGTGCCCCTTCTGTCCTGCCAGCACCTGTGGGCCCAGCGACCCCGGGGAGTACAGGAACGAGGTCTGCTCAGGGACGATGTGGGGGATGGCAGAGCCCCACCCTCCCATCCGGCACGTGCACGCAGGCACAGCACCTCCAGACCACTGCCTGGTGTGTAGACCCTGGAAGTGTGCCTCAGCCGGGCACCCAGAAGACGCCCAGTGTGTGCCCCAGAGTGACTCCTGGGAGCCCCGCTGCTCTGCAGGTGTACAGACTGGGGTGGGGGCTGGGCCCCTGCGTCTGCTTGGTTTTGCCCCAAGGGACCCACGCCTGAGGGCCTGCGGTCATTGTTTATGTCTACGATGAGAGATGTATGTGTGCACAAATATTCCTTGGTACTCGTCGGGGTGGGGTGCCATTTTATACCTACTGACTTTTTTTGGAAAAATATTTTTCTTATATAAATATAAAATAACAACATTAAAAAACGAAAGCAGTGACGCGGGCGATGCTGACAGAAAGCGAGGTGCAGCCGGTCTCTCCTGGTGGTGGTCTGTCCCCTGCGGTTCCCCGCAGGCAGCCCTCAGCCCTCCCTGGGCTTGCGATCCGCCTCGCCTGTGACCCTAGGATGGGGCGGCCCTTCGGGGCAGTCCCAGGAGGCAGGCTCATGGCCGGCCACGTGCTTCAGTGGGGGTCGGGGCCCTTGTGGCCCTGAGGCCGGGCTCCGCTCCGGCTTCCCCTTTGCCTCCTTCTCCGGACTTGTGATAACAGCCTTTTCCGGAAGTAGGACGCTGAGGTCTTGGCAGGAACCAGACAGTGAGCTGACCCCCAGGCTCCCGGGGCAGCCCGGCTCGGAAGGAGCTGAGCACAGGGTGGAACCTACACGGAAGGAGGGATGTATCGTGGTTTCACTGTTTCCCGCGGAGCCAGCGGTGAGTCAGTAACTCTCGTCCACAAAAGCCCCCAGGTTGCTTAGTGGCCTATCCAGCACTCTGCAGCGTGGCCAGCGTCCTTCCAACCTCCTCGTCCCTGTGGTCAGACGAGACCGGGTGTTCTCCAGGGTGGCCTTTCCTGCTGCCCTGCAAAGGTTGGGTGTATCTCAGGTCTGCTCTTGGTGGATAAACTGCAGGTTAGGGGTGGTTCAGACTGTAAAGAGTCTGCCAGCCATGCGGGAGACCTGGGTTCAATCCCTGGGTCGGGAAGATCCCCTGGAGAAGGAAATGGCAGCCCACTCCAGTGCTCTAGCCTGGAAAATCCCGTGGACAGAGGAGAGTGATAAGCTATAGTCCATGGGGTCACAAAGAGTCGAACACTACTGAGAGACTTTTACTAGGAGCCCACGCGGGAAACAGATTAATGTGGAAAAAGCTGTGGTTGTAAAGGCTTTGCTGGTTTGCAGGGAGAAGCGAAATAGCCAGGCTTGTCCCCTCCCTGCAACCCCCTCACCTCACCAGTTACCCCAGCACTGAGCTGGAGGCATCTCTGAGGCCGGCCCTGAGATCCGGGTTCCTGGCAGACAGGTCTTTCTGGCTGGGGGAGGGCCCCGCAGGCCTCTGGGGGACCCTCAGAGGGAGGAAGAAGCATCACGTGAGCCCACAGGCAGCTGTCACGTAGTCTGCAGGGGGCAGGAGGGCCAGCATCGCAGAATAAAAGGTTCAGGCCCGCCAGGTGTGGAGGTCTGCACCCCGGGACCTGAGCAGGTGACTGTGTTAGAAGTTGAGGCTTTTAGAAGGGATCGAGGTGAAGTGGGATCCCTGGGGTGACTTCCATCTCAGTGTGAAGAAGAAATGAGGACAGAGATGCGTGTGGGGGGATGGCTGTGTGAGGACCCGGGAGGAGGCGGCCAGCCACACGCCAGGGGAGAGGCCTGTTCGCCCTCATCTCTGACCTCCCGCCTCCAGGACGGGGGTGGGCAGGGGTTGCATTTCTGTTAGAGCTGCCGAGTCTGTGTTATTTGATTCGGCAGGCAGCTGTTACTGGCCCATGCAGACCCCAGAGGAATCAAGCAGATACCTAACGTAAGATAGTTTCTAAGGAATATTTTTAAAATGAGGTGAAGTCACAAATATGAGTAGTAGTAACATGATCAGAAGTGACCCAGCATGTCTGGAAAGGGCCAGTGACAACTTTTAAGAACAAAGAACTCGGCGGGAAGCCTGGCAGCATCCTTGGTCACAGATGACATTTGAGGCTTAGTTGGAGAAATAGCAACACGACAGGAGACCTTAGAAGGTGGGAAGGGTGACAGAGAGATGAAAGGGTGCAGAGGACCAGAAATCCAGCCTGGGTCTGGCAGGGTCCCAGGAGAAGAAAATCGAATGAGGAAAGGTGGTGTGTGACCCCCTGACCCGCCGTCCGGCAGACGGGGGTGGGGGGCACGCACAGCACCGGGTGGCTCCAAGTGCTGGGAAACCTCGGCCCCTGAGCGGGAGGCCGGCTCAGGAAGGGGGACAGAGCGACAGCCCCACCCCCACCAGCTCAGTCACAGGCTCAGCAGTGGAGGCCGTGGGGAGACCAGGCCCAGAGAGGGACTGTCACCTGGAATCAGGCCCCAGGCAAAGCCACCTCAGGACAAAGAGGACTGAAAGCGTGAGGGTCTGTTGCCAAGGGACTTTGACAAGAAGAGCCTCTGAAGGGCGGACTGCAGGATGGCCCCAGGAGGAAGGTGTGTGACACGGGCGGTGAGCCAGGAAGCCGGTCGATACAGGACTGATGGTGAAACCGTTTCATATCAAGCAATGGACTTGGAGTGTGCTGTCTGATTTGCGTGGGTCAATGTTTCCGAAAGACGGAACAGCAGTGGGGCAATGACAGTGTGTTGGTTGCAAAGGGTGATTACATTATTAATTTTGGTGCCTGTTAGTAGCTATATGTGGTTAAAAACTCAAGGGTTCCTTCACTGAAATTGAAAACTTACACTCTGCAAATGACTCTGTTAATAGGATAAAAAGGCAAGCTACTTACTGGGAGAAAATGTATATCACATATCTGATATAGGACTTGTATTCTGAATGTATTGAGAGCTCTCCAAATCCAGCTACAAGAAAACAAACACTTGAATTAGAAAATTTGGGCAAAAGATTTGAGCAGGTCCTTCACCAAAGAAGATACATAGATAGGAAAAAAGGAATAAGAATGCAACTAAGCAGACAAAACTCATTACTGAATAAAAAAGGGGGGAAAAGAGAAAATAATATAGAAGACAATAGATAAATAGAAAACCCGCGGCAAACCTTTGGTATTGAGTCCAGTAAACAGGTTAATGTGGATGGACTCAAAGAGCCCATTAAACGTCGAGACTCAACAGAGTGTAGGAAAAAACATCTCTTTGCCATTTAAAACTAATCCAGTAAAACGTAAGGACAAGAAGGTGAGAAAGTGTAGAGAAAGACATGGCAGTCAGAGCTGGGAAGAATGTGGGGGGCTAGCCCTATCAACATCACTCATATAAGTAAATGTCAATATATTAAATAGGACAGCATGGCCGGTTCAGCTCTTCAGAAAGACGAACAATCCTTCATCTCTGTACACTTAAAACAAGCTCCAAATAGATGGGTAAAGCCGGAACTGCCTGCCTGCAGAGGGAGTCCATCCTGAGAGGGGAAGGTGTCAGCATGGGCACAGAGCAGGAATTCGTTAAGATGGTGCAGGTTTCACTGATAACCAGCAGCTGACTCACCAGACCCTCAAACAAGTAACACTCGGCAGATAACACCCAGTCTTCTCCAGGACGCCTGGATTTTGATCATGACTTAGGTCGAAGACCAAGTGTCAGCAAACTTCAAAGAATCAGTAAATGGGTGAAACACTGCAATTATTCAAAAATGCAATTAGGAAAATTCTCTCATTAGATAGCATCAGCACAAAAAGAAAAATTTCCTTGTATGTTGGGAAATATTTTAAACAGTTCTAAATAATTGGGAAGTCAAGAAGAATAAATCATTAACGGATATGTAAAAGTACATAATTGAATAATAATGAAAATACTGCATGTCAAAATCTGTGGGGGTACTTCAAAGGAAATTAATAGCCTTAAATGCTTATACAACAAAAAGAGAAAGGCTGGAAATTAATGAATTAAGATATTAAAAAGACATTAAATAAGAGTAAAATGACTGCAGAATAAACCCTGAGAAATTAGAAAGAAGAAGATTATAGAGACAAAGCAGAATTTATTACTGACGCTCCAATACTTTGGCCACCTGATATGAAGAGCTGACTCAGTGGACAAGACCCTGATGCTGGGAAAAATTGAGAGCAAGAGGAGAAGGGGGCGACAGAGGATGAGACAGTTGGATGGCATCACTGACTCAATGGGCATGAATCTGAGCAAACTCCAGGTGATGGTGAAGGACAGGGAAGCCTGGTGTGCTGCAGTCCACGTAGTCGCAAAGAGTCGGACACGACAGAGCAACTGGATGAGAACAACAAGGGCTGGCTCTTTGAAAAGACCACGAAAATGGACAAACCACTGGTAAGGTTGATCGCACATTGAAGGAACAGACATTCCAAAGTAATGAGAGAATTCTGTGAGCAGGCCTAGGCCAACAAGTTTGGAAACGGGCAAATGGACAGATTTCTAGAAAAGTACAATTTGTCGACACCAACTAAAGGGTAAAAGGATCGGTGGTCCTTGTAACCATTAAAGAAATGGAATGGGTCAGGAAGACCCCCCCTCCACTGTGGAGACTGGTCTTTGATGTATGTTCTACCCAACTTTCAGAGCAGAGATCCAGTCTTGTACAAACATTCCTGGACCACGGGAAAAAGGGAAATTCCTAAATATGTAACAGTAGGTCGAATCAGAGATGGCATACATTCAGGAGAGGGACATTACGGGCCCATCTGTCTCGTGGACACAGACCATCAGAGCACAGCATGCGCTGACCATGCTGAGCCCTGTGGCCTGCCTTTTGGTGGTTTAGCAGGAAACCAGGAAACACTGGCTTTGGGGAAAATAATGTCCTCCCACCCCCACCCAGGGTGCTGCTTCTGGGGGCGGATGACGGAGGATGCTGAGCTGAGAACAGCCCCCTCGTCCCCCACCCTTGGGCGGCAGCAGACAGCAAGAATGCCTGTCCTGGCTCCTGGGTGCTCAGCGGAGGTTGGCCTTCTCCCTTCCTCCTGTCCTGCATGCTTTCCAGGTCCTCACTGCCCCTTTCCTGAAGGTCTTCACTCAGACACGTGCTCCTCAGAGAGGCATCCGCGATCCCTCTCACCCTCATAGCCACACGCCTGCACATGTGCCCTGGGAGTCCTTGTCCTCTTGGGCAGGTGACCTTCACCCGGCTGGGCTCTGGGTGCCCCGGCCCCCAGGACGGCGCTCAGCACGAGCCCATGCTTGGTCAGCACACACCGCGTGGCTCCTGCACCTCCTGCCCAGGTGTGGACGAGGCCGGGGCATCAGAGGCACCGGGAGGCAAAACGGGCGTGGTTCTGATCAGAAAGATAAGAGATGCAGAAAGAAGGAAGGTCTCCAGTGGGCCAGGCCCAGTGTCCGGTGCAGGCCTGAGGAGCGAGGGCACCTGAACTCATCCAAGTCCAGCAAAGGGCAGGACTCCGGGCAGCCTGGCCCAGGCCCGGAGCCTCCAGGGAGGACGAGGAGGGACTCCCCAGCCGGAGCCCTCCGTCCTGTCCCCAGTGACCTGAGAGCCACGAGGCCTCGCCCGGGCAGTGGGTGTGAACCCTGCTGCCCTGGCCGGGCTGGGAGCCCGCCCTGGAGGAGAGGAAGCTGCCTTTTCATTTGGAGGCGAGCTGGGTAAATAAGCAGCGATGGATTTGCCAAAGTCTGAGCCCTGGGTACCGAGAACACCGGAGAACCTCATTGTGATCGCATTGTTATAGCTTCTCCCTGCCGTCTGCTGAGAAATGTAGATGTGAGTTGGGTTCCAGGCGCGGGGAGGGACAGCTGGCGGGGCCACAGGGCCGGGGGCGGGAGGGTGGCCCGCACTTGGGCCTCGGGCTGGGCCCCAGGCCGGGCCCTTTCCCACCCTGCTCTGTTTGCTCCTCCAGTCCCTCTCGAAGTGATTGCCAGCAGAGACAGAACCCCAGCAAACATTTAAACCCATCTGCTCATTACTGGGCTCGCTGCGCCTGGGTGGATGGGCAGAGGTCACAGGCAGAGGTCACGGGCATAGCACAGAGAAACTGGGGAGCCCTGCACCCCACTCTGCCCCACCTGCCCCCGTGTCCTTGGCAACTCGGAGCAGCTTCAGGTTGGGTGGGTCTGCGTTCAAGCCTGTGGCCTAGTTTCAGTGTGACTCTGTGGGCTGCCCCTAGCCCCCCCCCGAACCCCCCCGCCCCAGCTCTCCGACAGGCGTGGGGACCAGACCTGGGTGGGGGGCACTTGGAGCCCACAGGCAGCAGGGAGCGGCTCATTTCCTGGGGCCCAAGGTGGGCAACTGCAGCCTCGAGCTCCTGTGGGCCTCTCCCAGCGAGGCCCCCTCACCCTTTTTTGCCCCGGGAAGAAGTCTGCTCAGGGGAGGTGAGCCTGCTCTTGGGGGTGGGCTCAGCCCTGATTTGGGGCCCCCTCCCGAGTTCTTCCTGCTGCACTAATCTCACGAGTAGAGCTCCCTTTGAGTGTGGGAGTCCAGCTGGGCGCTGGCAGTCAGCCTGGCACACGCCCCCGATTTGTAGACCAGGGTCAGGGATGTCCTTGAGGCCTGAGAGGAAGTGCTACAGAGATGACTGAAATGCCAGCCCTGTGGGCCAGACCTGGATGGAGGATAAATCCCCACAGCCTCCCAAGGGGGAAGGAAGTGTCTCAGGGCGGCGCGTGCATGCTCGGTCACTCAGTCATGTCTGACTCTTTGCAACCCCATGGACTATAGCCCGTCAGGCTCCTCTGTCCCTGGAATTCTCCAGGCAAGAATACTGGAGTGGGTTGCCATTTCCTTCTCCAGGGGATCTTCCTGATGCAGGGTTTGAGCCCCTGTCTCTTTTGTCTCCTGCACTGGCAGGTGGATTCTTTACCACTGAGCCACCTGGGAAGCCCCTGAGGGGTGGTGGGACTGTCTTAAGCTAGAAGTGCCTGCCTCCTGCTTCCCTCCAACCCCGAGGGGTACCTTTGAGCCCCCAAGATGAGAAGAGTCTCAACCCCTGCTCAGATGAACCCCATGAGGCCACACGGTGAAGGCTCGTCCAGGACTCCAAGACACACAGCCAGCACCGCTCAACCCCGTAGGGGCACGGGGGTGGGCAGGCCCTCGGGTGGTGCCTGTGTGTGCGTGTGCTCAGGCATGTTGTGCTGTGCATGAAGTTTATGTGTGTTCACGTGTGTGTTGTATGTGCCTGTGCACTGGTGTGCAGAGGTGTATGCCCCTAGCTTGCCTCCCAGACAGAGTTGGGAACCCGGAGATGGGCATGGTCCACTTCCTGGATGGGGCGCCAGGTGTGCAGAAAAGCTTCTCTGGGAGGCAGCTGGTCTGCAGGAGGCAGAAGAGAGAGCTGGACTCTGGGCAGAGGAAGAGCTGGACGCCCGGGGCCAGGCCTCCAGCCTCTGCGCTGCCCACCCCACCCCGGGAGGAGGCGGGGCGCCGGCCTGCACCTCACAGTTCCCGGTCCCTGGTCAGACAGGCCCTCTCCAGGGCGGGTCTGTAGAGAGCCCAGGCCCTGTCCACAGTGCCCCTGACCCCCAGCCTCCAGGCGGCCCTTCTAACAGAGCTTCCTCCTGGGCTGACAGTCCCAAGCTGGGCATCCGAGGGCAGGGTGGGCAGATGAGGGGCCAGGGGTCCCGCAGAAAGACGATGGTCTGGAGGAGGTAGGAGGCTCCCGGAGGCAGTGCCTGACGTCCGGCCCAGTCCTGGTGTTGACTGACTGGCTGTCCAGGGTGCCGGGCTCGCAGAGGACTCCGGCTCATGCCAGTGGCCCCAGTGTCTCCCCTGCAGGACCTTCCTGCCCCTGCCCCTGCCTGCTGTGTCGTGGGGAGGGCCGTGGGGACCTGTGGCCCCTGGAGAGGAAGGAGGAAGGAGGCTAAGGCTGTGGTCACCCCCAGGCGGGGGCTGGGCTAGGAGTGGGGAATTGGCTCCTCCGGAGAGGTGACGAGGGGACACCGCCCCTCAGTGGAGTGACGGGGATGGCTGTGTGCGTGGGAAGGTCCCTTTCAAGGCAGAAACAATGCAGTTTTGAAGTGGTAGGGAATTTGGGCTCATTTTCAGCAGCTGTATGCAAATTGAATGCAAATGAGCCTGCCTCCCTTCCAGTACCCAGGAGAGGCCCAGGGAAATGGGGTTCTGGAGAACCAGATCAGCCCAGCATCCTGTCCGCATGCATAGCAAGAACCCCCTTCTTCAGAAGCCGGGCCGAGTAGGGGACACTGCTGCTTCTGTAATGTGAGGACGGTCCCTGGAGTCCATCAGACTGGGTTCTAGTCCCAGCTCTGCAATGACTACCTGTGTATGACTGAGCACATCGCTGAGTCTCTCTGCTCTTTGTTTTCCTTTGCTGTAAAACACGAACTGATAATGCTGGTTGCCTGCGGAGCACTTAACACGGTGACTTGTTCCTATGGTGGTGGTGGGGATGGTGGTGGTGGTGTGGACTATAGTATTTTGTTACAGGCACCTGAGCTGACTGACACAGTGGGAATGCTGAGGGTGATGATGGTGATGATAATGGTGATGGTGGTGGTGGTGATGGTGAAGATGAAGATGGTGATGATGACGGTGATAGTGATGGTGATGGTGAAAATGGTGATAGTGGTGATGGTGGTGGTGAAGTTGGTGATGGTGATGTGATGGTGGTGATGATGGTGATGGTGGTGGTGGTGATGGTGAAGATGGTGATGGTGGTGATGGTGATGGTGGTGATAGTGGTGGTGGTGGTTATGGTAGTGATGGTGGTGATGGTGATAATGGTGAAGTTGGTGGTGGTGATGTGATAGTGGTGATGGTGGTGGTGATGTGATGGTGGTGATGGTGGTGATGTGGTGGTGGTGGTGGTGGTGGTGATGGTGATAATGGTGAAGTTGATGATGGTGGTGATGTGATAGTGGTGATGGTGATGATGGTGGTGATGTGATGGTGGTGGTGGTGGTGATGTGGTGGTGGTGGTGGTTATGGTAGTGATGGTGGTGATGTGGTGGTGGTGGTGGTGGTGATGGTGATAATGGTGAAGTTGATGATGGTGGTGATGTGATAGTGGTGATGGTGATGGTGGTGGTGATGTGATGGTGGTGGTGGTGGTGATGTGGTGGTGGTGGTGGTTATGGTAGTGATGGTGGTGATGTGGTGGTGGTGGTGGTGGTGGTGATGGTGATAATGGTGAAGTTGATGATGGTGGTGATGTGATAGTGGTGATGGTGATGGTGGTGGTGATGTGATGGTGGTGGTGGTGGTGGTGGTGATGTGGTGGTGGTAGTGGTTATGGTAGTGATGGTGGTGATGGTGGTGATGTGGTGGTGGTGGTGGTGGTGGTGATGGTGATAATGGTGAAGTTGATGATGGTGGTGATGTGATAGCGGTGATGATGGTGATGGTGGTGATGTGTGGTGGTGGCAGTGGTGGTGATGGGGATAAGAGCAAGTCCTCCACAACAGGTCTGGGACCGAAGCTGGGAGAAGGGAGAAGAAAGTGATCTCTGTCTGTGAGATGCTTGGATTGTCTGCAGAGGCCTCCCCAAGGTGGGGCTGACATCCCAACTTGTGTCCTTACCCTCCAACCCCCGGAGGCCTCTGTCCCTAGGAGCTCTGCTCTCCACGATGCCTCCACTGCCGCCTTGCCCTTCGGGGCTGCCAATATGCCTGACTTAGGGCGGCTGTGACATTGGCCTGGGGACCTTCCTTTCCAGAGGCCCTGCTGTGCCAGGAGGGTGGTGCAGGTGGGGGTGGAGAGCACAGGGAGGATGGCGAGCACTCCTGGCCCTCTCCCCCTGCCCCCACCACAGGACACACCCTGTGCTCGGTGCAGACGGCAGCCCCAGGCCCCGCTCCTTCCTCTGCACTGCTGTGCCCCCACCCCGCTGTCATCCTGCCTCCGGGACCTGCCTCCCCAGGCCTCCAGCTCCCCGGGCGGGCACGTGTGCGTCTCTACTCTCCTGGCCGACAGCACAGGCCAAGTGCAGCGTGAGTGTCAAGGACGGACCTGCCAGAGGAGCTGCTGCGCTCCCCACCGTGCAGTGAGGGTGGTCGGAGGATGGAGCTACAGCGTGCAGAGCCCCAGAGTGTGGCCAGTCCCCGTCCTGCTCTCGTGACAAATAGCCACTGTTGCCCGCTTTGTGGATATGGGGCTAAAACTCCGGAAAAGCCAGCACTTGCCCCAAATCGTGCGGCTGGTGACAGGGCGGGGTCAGAATTCGAATCCAGGTCTCTGATGCCTGGGCTTGCCTGCGCATCTCAGGATTTCTGACCGAACCAGACGAGTGTCGTGCTGGAAGGACCTGGCAGTGGGAGGAACCGGGGGGTAATGGCCGCAGAGAGACGGGGTGCAAGGGTCCGGGGGGGCAGCCCCCACCCCACCCGCCATGCGCAGACAGGGCTTCAGAGTGCTCTGGCAGCCCAGGGAATAATTGTCCTGTCCATCACCTCAAGCTGCTGGAGGTGGTCCGGAGAGGGTGATGGGCTTGGTTGGGGGGAGCAGCTCCTCAGTGGAGGGAGGGGCAAGGCTGGGGCGAGGGGGAGGCCTCCAAGCCAGGCCTCAGAACACATGGGCCACCTGGAGGCTGGCCACAGCCCCAAGGCTTGGATCCCAGAGGAATCCAGGTGGCTGGGCCCTGCCTTCCACAAACAGATATAGATTGTTTCATTGAAAACCTCAGTGCTACCAGGCCCACGGGACCAGGCCTCAGCTCTCCTGTGCTTTCTGCTGGGAAAGAAGGGGAGAGGGAGGCAGAACTGTAGCCCCCTCAGTGAGAAGCTGGGGGAAGCTCAGTGGAATTGATTGCTGTCCCTGGAACAGGCTCAGCTCTTACTGCAGCCCCATCCCAGGCCAGCCTCAGGTCTGAAGGGGTGTGGGCTCCTTGTCTGTGTGAGGGCTCAGATGCCGTCCTCCAGGGCGGGAGGTGCAGGGCAGGGTGGAGGGGGCTTGTGTCCCAGCTCTGTGCACCCCCCCTTCACTCAGCCAATCCTCACGTCTGCCGTCTGCAGGGCAGGCAGGAGGCAATGTGCCCGCTGTATAGAAGAGACAGGTGGGGTGTCGGGAATGGTTGGGGGGCACCCAGTGCAAGGAAGATCCCCGAATGGGGATGCGATGCTGGGGCCGCCCCTGGGCCTGATGTCGGGGTGATGGCGGCAGTGGTGACAGTGAGTGACGGGGGTGCCTGCAGGGCTGTCTGGTCCTGACCAGCTCCTCCCGGGAAAGGAATGGAGCTTAGAACTGGCCCAGCCTGAGTTCTGGCTGCGTTAATTACTTGCTGTGTGACTTTGACGAGGTCTTGTACAATCTCTGAGCCGTTCTTGTCTGGAGGAATCCCCTTGCCCAGGAAAACTGCCAGTAACTCCCGTCGGGAACCCAGCACAGCCAGGCCTTCTTGCAGCAAGCACTGTCTCCACCAGCACCATCGTGGGGGTGGAGGGCAGGACCCCAGCCTCAGACTGTCTGTGAGGAGAGAAGAGGCCCAGAGAGGCTCAGAGCCTTGGCCTGGGTCACTCAGCCAGTCGCGGGCCCAGCCCGGATGGAAACCCTGGTGCCTGAATCCTGGCCATACACCTCCACCTGCTGCCAATGCATTATTAATCCGGCCCTCCTTGGAAGACAAGCAGCGTGTCTGTTTACCTCTTGACAGCAGAGATGGTGAACAACAAAATTAAACCAAACAAACCGCCCAGACATCAAACAAGCTCTCCCTCCGAGCGCGTGCTCTGCAGATGGAAGGATGGGCGTGGGGCGTGGCTGCTGGGACTGAGGACGTGGTCTCTCTGGCGAATCATGGGCCTGCCTGTCTCCAGGGTGGGAGCGCTCTGGCCTAACCAATGCTTTCAGCAGGCAGGGGCGCCAGGCAGCCTGCCCAGGGTGGGTAGGTGTCCTGATTGGCAGCAGCTGCTGGCCGGCTGTCCTGGACGCATGGGGCGGAGAGGGGTGTGAGCAGGACCCGCGGTCCCCATGCTCTGCCCACAGCCTCCTGTTCTTCCCAAACAGTGAGGCCCAGCTCTCCTTCTTGACTGTGGCTTTTGGGGGGTTGTCTTCTTCTCAGTCCCAGCTGGTGGGAACCATGAGCCCCGAGAAGCCCCAAGTGGGCACTGTCGGATGAGTCCAGGAGGTCTGGGTTCAGAATCTGACTGAGGTGAGGGTGGGTGAGAAGTCTGATGGGTCTGACCCCATCCCTGGCCCTCTGTGTGTGCCCAGGTCTTGGTGTCCCCAGCCTGTGAATGGGCCGCAGCAGTGTCAGGCGAGAGCGTCAGCACCATGGACAGAGGCAGGGTGGCTGGACTCCGGGTCACCCTCTACAGGCTCAGACCCCAGGCCAGGGGGCAGTGTCTCACATTCGTCAGGCTGCGGGGCCCTGGGAGGGAGAGGACGGTCACTAAGCACTGTCCCTCCCCTTAAGAGGCTCCACCTGTTTCCCCGGTGTGCCGCCCTGAGGCCCCAGGGTCAGAGCTTTGTGCACACAGAAGCAGCAGGGGTGGCAGTTAGGCTAACCCCTGCCTGCACCACAAGCGCCCAGTGGCCCACCCGACCTCACACATCGGGGAGGTCCTGGGCGCACCGACTCCGTGTTCCCCACTTCCCTCCCCACTACCCCCGCCCCGGTTCTTCACCGTGGCTTCAGGAACATCTGATGACAGCTCATTAGTAATGCTGTCAACAGGGTTGATGAAAAGCCTCAGAAGAGGAACCCAAAGCGAGGGGACGCCTCTGATCCTGGATTGTTAAGCCGTCCCGGTGCTGTCACCGCAAGCAAGGCTTCTGCTGCGCAGACGGCCAGCGGCGTTGACGGCTGCTTCCCTTTCCGCTGGTCCAGCCTGCACTGCCGTCTGCCGGGAAAGGGGTCTGGGGCTCCACCTTGGTGCCCCCACACCGGAAGCATCAGCACCTGGAGGATTTCAGCTTGCTCTTGCCCTGGGGAGGGAGCCTCACCCTGGCACGGTGTCAGCTGTGCAGAGCTCACCTATTCCCCGGGTTTGCATCTTCCTCAGAACGCTCTCACCGCTGGCAGGAGAAGAGATGTGAAAACCAGAGAGGAGTGCACAGCTGTGAGCCTGAGGGTTCCGGGTGGGGTTGGTCAACTCAGGGCCTGCCCGAGTTACAGACCAGCACACACTCCTCACCAAACTGCCAGCCTCGGCACCAGCTGGCCTGTGCCGTCCGCTTTGGAGAAGAGGGTGAGAGGCTGGAGAGGCCTCAAGGGCCACCGAGGGTCATGTGGCTGGCTAGCGCAGGATTTCCAACCCCTTTGTTAAACGGGGCTCGTCCCGTCCCCTCTGTGTCAGTCAGCACAGGCTGTTTGGCTGCATTAATAAATGAGCCCAGGGCTGAGTTTGGCTCTTGGCTTGTGTTGCAAACCCATAGCGGGATGGACGTGCCTTTGCTCTTGTGTTTGACTCTGGAATCCAGACCGATGGGCGGCCTCCCCTTGCCAGGCTCACGGCAGATGAGAGCAGTGGAAGAATTGAACAGAAGCTTTGAGGGTCTGCTTGGGAGCAGCAAGTGACCCTTGGCCATGCTGCACCCACTGGGCCCTTCATAGGCCAGAGCGGGGCTGGCGGGGCTGCAGTGGGTGGTCCTTCAGGGAGGGAGGGAGAAGCCCAGGAGAACAGCTGTGCATTTTTGAGCAGTGGTCCAAATCTCCCCCTGCTCAGAATCGCACCTCTACACCCAGCAAGCCGCCTCCACCCCAACTTCCATTCCCCTCCTCTCGTGGCCTCCGGCCAGGCCTGCCCTCCCTAGGGGTCTGGGGACTGACCACCCTGCTCCATTCCCTGGACTTGGGGATTTGTCACCACAGACACACACTAACCTCAGTGACCCTCCCCCCGCCCCCCCACCCCCCCGGCCTCCACCCGGGTTTGAACCTTCTCCCTTCTCACCCCCTGGACCTGCTCCCTTCTCACCCCCTGGAGCTGCTCTCCCTTCTCACCCCGGACCTGCTCCCTTCTCACCCCTGAACCTGCTGTCCCTTCTCACCCCCTGGACCTGCTCCCTTCTTACCCCGGACCTACTCCCTTCTCACTCCTGGACCCGCTCTCCCTTCTCACCCCGGACCTACTCCCTTCTCACCCCCTGGACCTGCTCTCCCTTCTCACCCCTGGCCTGCTCTCCCTTCTCACCCCTGGCCTGCTCCCTTCTCACCCCCTGGACCTGCTCTCCCTTCTCACCCCTGAACCTGCTGTCCCTTCTCACCCCCTGGACCTGCTCCCTTCTTACCCGGACCTATTCCCTTCTCACCCCGGACCTATTCCCTTCTCACTCCTGGACCCGCTCTCCCTTCTCACCCCGGACCTTCTCCCTTCTCACCCCCTGGACCTGCTCTCCCTTCTCACCCCGGACCTGCTTCCTTCTCACCCCTGAACCTGCTGTCCCTTCTCACCCCCTGGACCTGCTCCCTTCTCACCCCGGACCTACTCCCTTCTCACTCCTGGACCCGCTCTCCCTTCTCACCCCCTGGACCTGCTCTCCCTTCTCACCCCGGACCTGCTCCCTTCTCACCCCTGAACCTGCTGTCCCTTCTCACCCCCTGGACCTGCTCCCTTCTCACCCCGGACCTACTCCCTTCTCACTCCTGGACCCGCTCTCCCTTCTCACCCCCTGGACCTGCTCTCCCTTCTCACCCCGGACCTGCTCCCTTCTCACCCCTGAACCTGCTGTCCCTTCTCACCCCCTGGACCTGCTCCCTTCTCACCCCGGACCTACTCCCTTCTCACTCCTGGACCCACTCTCCCTTCTCACCCCCTGGACCTGCTCTCCGTTCTCACCCCGGACCTACTCCCTTCTCACCCCCTGGACCTGCTCTCCCTTCCCACCCCCTGGACCTCTCTCCCTGGCGGCTGGGTCCACCCCCAAGGGAGGATGTTGCCTGGTCTGGGCCCCTGGTCCCCGGGGTTTGGGGCACATCCAGGGCCCCCCCAGGCCCTCCTTGTACTTCTCTGCCTGAGAGCATCCAGCCCTCCTGCATCCCTATATCTTCGACCCCCAAAGCCTCCCCTGACCCCGACAGGTCTCAGCGCACCTGGGGGAGGGCCTGAGTGCTGTGATGGCTACAGCTAGCTGGCTGCAGAGCCCTCGCCAGTCCCCACACTGTCATCGTTATGGCCTTTTTCTAATACAGTGTTTGATAACTCGTACAAATTGTACACCTCACATACTTAATGATATAAAGTGTGACGGTACGGTGGGTTTTCACCAGCCCCCTCAGCAGGCCACTGGGATGGCCCCTGTGCCCAGGGGGAAGCTCGGGCCCTCCCCAGCTCACCCGCTGCCCCTGAACTGCTCTGTGTGGATTGTCCAGTTGCGCTTGCTTTTTATCTCCATAAAAATCAAGCCAGACTCTCCTTCCTTCCCCAGGACTGGCTGCCTTTCTGATCCAGCCTCATTTCCAGGACCCGCCGTGTGCTTGTGCGCGGCTCTGGTCCACACATCTCACTGGTCCCATGTGACACAGTGTGAGTGTTGTCAGAGTCCGCGTGACCACTCTCCTCGGGACGGAAAGGTGCTCCCTCGAGGGTGCGCTTGGTGGGGAAGGCTTTTTCTGGGTCACGGCGCAGGAGCAGGGCCGCTGGGTCACAGGCACGTGGACGGCTCAGCTTGACCAGATGGGTGTTGACCACCGCACTCCCCCCAGCGCCGTGTGGGCTCTGCCCGCAGTGTTGGATACCGTCGGCTTCTCTAATCTCGGCCAGTCTGGTGGGAGTGAGATCGTGTGTAATTGTGGTCCTCATTTGCATTTTCTTGATTACTAACGCAGTTGGAATTTTTGTATGTTTATATTTGTGTTTCCTTTGCTGTGAAGTCTGTTCATGCCTTTTGCCCATTTAAACACTTGGAGTGTTTGTTTTTGCTCCTCGGTGATTTGCGGAATGTACACACACGTGTGCGCGCTCCAACCTGGGCGACGCTGCCCTGTGCGCCTGGCCCCGCCGCCAACATCACCACTCTCCCCGCCTCGCGGAGTCTCCTGAGGACTCCAGGGGTCCGTGCCCACTCCTGGGTCCCCCACACCCCGCGTCCGGGAGGGGTTCTTCTTTGTTTTTTTCCCGCAGACCTCCAGCTGCCTCTTACGTTCCAGCTCCGGGGTTCAGTTGCCTTCACCACGTCTGAACACCCCTCCTCGTGTCTCGGCCCTGCTCCCAGTGCGGCGCTGGCTCCGCCTCTGCTCCCAGTCCCGTGCAGGCTCCGCGTGGTCCCTTCTGGTCCTGCCGAGCCTCTTCCCACATCACGGCGTCCCTGTGCTCATATCTCCGCTTTTGTGCTGAGCGACTCTCCCTGGCAGGTGGACCCACCCTTATTATTTCTAGCACTCTCCTCGGTCTCCCTGGCCCTGTGCACTCCTGTGTATGTTTTGGAATCTCGTCAGTTTCCGTAAACAACCCAGTCAGCAATCTTTATTGGAATTGCATTGCACCTGTGGCTCCAATTGTAGGAACTGATATCCTCAAGGTATGGGGACTTCCTGTCTGTGAATACAGTGTATCTAAAAAAGGAGAAGTCGCTCAGTTGTGTCCGGCTCTTTGCTACTCTGTGGACTGAAGCCCACCAGGCTCCTCCGTCCATGGGATGCTCCAGGCAGGAATACTGGAGTGGGTTGCCATTTCCTTCTTCAGGGGGTCTTCCTGACCTAGGGATCGAACCCAGGTCTCCCACATTGCAGGCAGATGCTTTAACCTCTGAGCCACCAGGGAAGCCCACAGTGTATCTATTTATGTCTTTTAAAGTGTTTTAAAATACATTTAAACAATGACTGTCTCCATATATATAAGTATCATATCGTTTAAGAGGTATATACCTAAACATATTTGTTTGTTTGCTTCTATAAATGGTACATGTACCAGCATGTTGCTGGTATGTAGAAATGTGTGTGCTTTTTGTGAATTGAGTCTATGTTCAGCCAGATGTTAATGTCTAATTATTTCTCATACTTTGCCTAAGGATTCTGTTAGGTTTCCTTTGAAGATAATCCTGTTATTATCGATAATAACAGCTTTATTTCTTCCATCCTGATGCCTTTTAATTTCTCTTTCCTGATCGCTGTGTAGGCAGGGAGCCCTGGTGAGTCCTGACTTAGAAGGAGGGAAAATGGGCTTCCTTGTTTGGTTCCTAATTTTAAAAAGGAATGCTTCCAACCTTAGCCTGTGAAGAATGTTAATTTTAGATTTATTGTACTCTTTGTCAGATGAAGGATATTTGCTAAAGGCTCGACAAGAGCTTTTTTAGAAAAAGTAAGGGCTGGGTGTCCAATTACATCGTGTATATATTTATCTGTTAAGATGATTATTTGTTTTTCTTTTGCTCCGTTAACTTGGTGCGTGTCGCTCTTCTTGCGTTCTCAGCGGAGTGAGTGATCCCAGCAACTGATGGTGATTAGGGCTCGCTCTCGCTGCTGGTCTGTTTGGGACTGTTGCTCCTGTGTGGCCTCTGCACGCCCCTGCCCGTGATGATCTTGTCCCGTTTTAGTGGCACGTCTGTGTCTGCTTCATATGAAGCTTAGGGGTGTGTTCTTGCCCTGTCTCCTCTGTTCTCTGGGTTCTCAGAGTGCTCACAGACCACTCAGGTTCTTTCTTATTCTCGACTCTTTTGGTAAGCCACCTGTTTTGAGAGTCTGTCCACTGGTCTCGGTTTTTCGGCGTGGAGGCTCCAGGTGCTGATAGCCTTGTTAATTACTGCACGGTGTCCGGTCCACCTGCGGTCTGTAGCTCTCTCATTCCTACCTTATTGGTCCAGTTCCTTTCTGCCCTGATCGCTCTTTCCGGACTCTGGTCCTTTGTTCTCTCTTGTGCTGTTCCATCTCCTGGTTCTCTTTCTCTGCGTGTGTGGCTGCTCTTCCTCCCAGCGTCTACAGCCTGGTGCTCAGCCCACGCGGTTGCAGCCCTTCTCTTGTTTTCTGACATCAGCATTTTGAGTCTACAACCCCCCTTAAAGGGCCATGGTTACTGTGGCTCCACGTACTGGTATATCACATATCCATTATCGTTCAATTTAAAATAGTTTATCTATTATGATTTTTTTCTCTGACCCATGAGTTATTTAGAAATGAATGGTAGGATTTCTAAATCCATGGGGATTTTAAATTTGCTCTTTTCTGTTATCTTCTAATAGTCGCATTTTGTTTAGAGGATTTCTTTTATGTGAAATTTGTTAAGACTTTCTTTATGGCTTAGAGCTTTTCAGTTCTGCAAATATTGCATGTGTATGAGAGAGGAATGTGCATTCTTTAAATACACAGACATGGAAAATTCTATTAGTGTCCAATAAACCAAGCTAGGTAATTCAGATAGTTTGTGGTCTGCCTGACATCAGGAATTGAGAGAAATCTGTTGAAATCTTATACCACATTGCTAGATTTGGAAATTTCTCCCTGTAGCTCTATAAGTGTTTGCTTTATATATTCTATGGCTCTTTTTTTTCTGGGTTGCATACGAGTTTAGGGTGAGTGTATCATCTTGGTAAATTGAAACTCAGCGTTACGAAGTGACCTTTCCTATCCCACATGATGCCTTTTATCTCAAAACCTATTTTGTCTGCTCTCAATGGGTCTATTTCTGCTTTCTTTTGATTAATGCTCTCACAATATATTTTCCTATTCTTTTATGCTTTTGATATGTCGCTCGTAAACGACATTGAGCTGGATTTGAAAATCCATAGTGACAGTCTAGCTCTTGTCCTGACTGAGCTTCAGCCACAGCTGATGTATTAGCTCTCATTTCTCTCATCTTACTTTTTGATTTCCACTAATCTTTATTTTTGAAAACTGCTTTTTTAGTTCTAAGTTGTAAACTTTTTATTTTGATAGAGATTTCGTATTTACATGAATGTTGCAGAGCTAGGACTCAGAGTTCCTGCATCTCTTTAAGCCATGCTCCCCAGCCTTTGGCACTTCTTTGTCCTGAGAATCACTTACACCACAATGTTGCTCCGTAATACCTCAGCGTGGAATTACTGAAGGCCAGGACGTGCTTCTGGATAGCCATCAAACCAGTAAATCAACACTCATCAGATGTGACTGTCGAATCATTGACTCCGTTCAGGTGTCAGCGATGGTTCCAATAATGTTCTTAATCTCCAGGATTCTAACCCAGTTTCATTTGTTGGGTTTAGTCGCATCTCTTTAATCCATGGAGTGTTTAGAAATTAGTTCCTTTTTTTTCTTGCAGTTTATTTCCATCTTTCATTTGTTTCCCTTGCGATCTGGCTGCAAAGTCTAAAGGCAGACATGACTGCTGCCCCTTCCTGATGGGCACACGGAGCTGCTGGATGTGTGAGCTCAGGCCCCTGCCTTGGACCCCCGACATCCTCAGTTCTTTTTTTCACAGACTCCCCGGTGGGATGCCCTGATTTTTGCAGCTGGTGTGAGTGAGGATCCACTGTGTCATGTACTGAGCACCAGTGGCTATTTTTATCTCAGATCTTCTGGGCTCTTTCTCCTTCCTGAAGTCAGTTTTTGGGACCAGTCTTGGTGATCATGTAGACAGTTTCTTTTTTTTTTTTAGCCACAAGGCATATGGGATCTTAGTTCCCAGACCAGGGATCAAAGTGGTGTCCCCTACATTGGAAGTGCAGAGTCCTAACTGCTGGACCCCCAGGGAAGTTCCACGTGGACGGGTTCTGTTTGTCTTTGTTTCTGCGTTGCCCAAGTCTTCACACGGGGTGTTGCTGTCAGGAGTTCCGTCCAGTGCCAGCTGGCTCCATTTGGCTACCAAGGCATTTCCTGACTGTCCTCCTGCCTTCTTCTTCTTCTTTTTGGGGATCTGTTTTTTTTTTTCCCCCTGGCCAATTGAAGAGCTTGTCTTTGTATTTAGAATTTATGGTTTTCCCAAGGTATGTCCAGATGTGGACTTTTCCCCTTCTGCTTTATGGCTGTTGGGTCAGTGGACGCCTGTGTGGACCCGTCCTGGGAGACCGCGGCCGTCACCCCTTACGTAGACCTGTCCCCGTGCTCCCTGCAGGCCCGTCGTCAGCGGGGCCTGGCTTAGAGGCCTCCTGCCGTCTCTGTAGCTTGGACCATCTCCTTCCTGCTTTCCAGTCTGCTTGCCCCCTGGGGTGACGGCTGGTTCACTCAGATGCGTCTCTCTGGTTTAGGCTGGATCACGTCTTCTGCTGAACTTGTCAGCTAAGTTTTTCACTTCAAAAACCGTGTTTCTTTCCAGAAGTTCATTTCTTTTCCAGATCTTCTGTTCGTTCTCAATAGTCCCTGGTTGCCTCTCAATGACCGTATCCTTCATTCTTTAGACATTTACCCGTGCGTTGCCCTGGGTTTTTACAGTCTCGGTGGTCTAATCTGTTTCCTGACGCTGCTGCCTCCTCGTTTGATGATGTTTGATGCCGAGTCCATGGCTTGGCTGAGTTGGAGTTGGGGGTTTCTCATCCAGAGAGCGTTGAATTCTACTTGCCCGCCGCCACGGCCCTACTGCATCATCCGTAACCACGTCGGTGGGGTCTGGCCTCCCTCCCTGCAGGAGGTGGGGACCGAGCCGACTGCTGGACGTCTCAGCCCCGCTTACTTGATTCTCCTGCCCAGTTCTACGGGGTCGCTCTCTGAAGCAGAGAGTTCCTGGGAGACCAGCCCTCCTCGGATGACTCAATGACTGCTCCTTCCTGGGTGCTGCTGGGGGAGGGAGCCAGCTCACCAGTTCTGATGTGGGGGGTGGTGTGCAGGCATGGTGTGGGGCTCCATCCCTGGAGGTACTGGACCTGGTCTTCAGGTCAGGACGTGAGTCAGCTGGAGGGTGGACGCGGACGGTTCAGGCCCTAGTGGACAGGCCCATGTCCCGTGCAGGACCCTGCCTGGTGTGGGGACCTCAGCCTCTGCCAGAGCAGCAGACAAGCCGGGAGCTCTCAGCCACCCTTGGGTTCCATCCTCAGGACAAGTGCCCCTGAGCCCCCGTCCTGAGACACAGAGTCCCCGAGTCAAAAGTCACAGTTGTGGAATTTCCCCCCAGCCGAATGTTTCAATAATTACAGCATCTGTAATCCATTTAGAAAACACGGTGTTTGTGATGCTCACACTTCAGAAACAATCCGTTCCATACCCATCCATCCAAATGGCTCCGATTTTGAATAATTCTTTTGAAATGGAGTCTAAATATATACAAAATAGATGTTTCTGAAATGTCATGTATTCTGAATACATTTGCATGAGAAGCGGCTTCTGAGGAAGAGAGTGGGAGCCTGATGGCTTCTGAGGAGGGGATGCCCGGCCGTGGGTCAGACGGGAGGGGCAGGGGGCGAGGGCTGGAGACCGAGGACACAGAGATTACGGGCCCACCGTTCGTTTAAGGTCGGTAACTCAACTTTCACCATTCTCCTCGCTGGTGCACCATCACCCTTCTCTGGGCTTCGTGCTCCCCAGGGCCTCGAGGACAGCCCCCACATTCCCTGCAGCCGGTGTCGGGGGTGGGGACAGAGTGCGTGTTGGTCCCACTGAGTCCCAAGCCGGCATCTGATGCCCAAGTGCCCTGGCCCCTCCTCACCTGCCCCTCCCTCCTTCCTCCCTGCTCCCTCCTCCCCCGCAGAGCCCCTGGCTGCTGGAGATGGGGGAGTCCAGGGCCCTGAGCCCTTCTGGCCTACTCATCAGGGGACGGTAAGCCCAGAAGGACCCAGAGGGCCAGGCTGCGGCCTCAGCACACGTGGGCCCTGGAGGAGGCTCGGGCTTCAGTGAGCACCTGCTGTGCGTGGGTGGGCCCTGCTGGCCTGGGACACCTGGGATAGGGGCAGCTCTTGAACTGGGGGCTGAGAGGACAGAGAAACGAGCCCTGCTAGTCCCGAAGGGGTGCACACACGCTGGCTGGAAGGGGCTTCGAAAGGTGTGAGCCGCCGTGAGCTTTACAGGGGTCGCGGCCTCCCTGGGCAGCTGGGGCTCCACCCTGAGCTCTGCTCTGATCCTCTGCTGCTGCGCCCTTCACCGGGCCTGAAGCCCCAGAGCTCAGGCGCTCAGATGACTCCTCCAGACAGCAGCCTGGTCCCTGGGGGTGGGGAGGGGCCTGGGGCTGCGGGGCTCCAAGTCAGTGCCCTCCCCTCCTGGGGGCCCTGCTTGTCAGGGCCGTGGGAGCTGGGGCCTTGCTTCTCACAGTGGCTGCACCCCTCTGCAGCCCCAGGGGTTCCTCCCCTCGCTCTGCTCAGGCTGGCCCAGCCCCGACAGCTAATCCCAGCCTTGCCGCCTCACCCTTGCTGCCTCTCCCGAGCTACACACTCTGGATCTTCATTCTCGTGGGTAAGGGGCAGGCAGAGGGTGGCAGCTCTGTGAGCCCGTTGGACCGACCGGCCAGTGTCCACCTTCCCTCGCCGTGGACACGAGCCTGAGGCGGCCTGAGGGTGTGTCCACAGAGCCCGTCCCTGGACCCCGAGGCTGGGATGCTCCTCTTGCTCATCCTGCTTCCGCTGAGTCCTGCCAACCTTGGGGCAGGGTCGTGGTCACCTTCAACAGCTATAGCCAGAAGGAGGCAAGTTTTGAGCAGAGGGAAGCAGGGCCGGGGACCCCAGGGACAGCTCCTGGTGCAACTAGGGAGCACCTGGGCAGACATCCTGGAGGTGGTGATGCTGGAGGTGGGTTTTAAAGAGTGAGTTGTTCTCTGAGTGAAGCACTGCAGAGGGAGGGATACATAGGAAGGCCCTGTGGAGGGGGGCTGTCTGAGCAAGCCCCCTTCCCAGACCGTCATGTGGCCACCCCCTCCCACAGGGTGAGTGGGCTGGGCCAGGCCAGGGCGGGGCAGGACGGCAGTGGTGGGGTGGGGTGGGGTGGAAGCTGCAGCTTCACTGAAGCTGTGGGAAGCCAGCCGGTGTCCCGAGCCGGGGCGGGGAGGTGCAGCCCTCCCCAGCCAGGGAATTAATTCAACAATTACTGTACCAGGACTGCTTCTGACCCCACGTGGCCAACACTAATTGGGCCCCAATCAAGAGCCTAATTCAGGTTAATTGGCTCCCTGCTGCCAGCCCCCATCAGACTCCTTCAGCGTGGGGCTGCCGTTTAAGAGTGATTCATCAGCTGACACTGACAGCCGGGGCACCGGGGCATAGGGAGCCAGGCAGGGGCAGGCGGGGAGGCGGGGCGGGGGTCCCCCTACCGGCCTCACTTGTCCCGTCCCCACAGCATGCTCTCCTGCTCCTTCCCTCCTGTGTGGTCCCTGGGCAGCTCTGTCCCCAGCCATTACTGAGGGGTGTGGGCGAACTGCACTTCCCAAGCCTCAGTGTTTTCACCTCTGAAATGGGTGTGCTTGGGCCCCTTGCAGGGCTGTCCTGAGGGTCATTGTCAGCATGCAGCACCCAGCACCTCTCTGAGGGGACTGAGGCAGCAGCCACCAGGAAGGGGCTGCTCTGTGTCTTGGGAGCCTCTGTGTGGAGTCTATTCCCCAGGGGCCTCATGACTGCCTTGTGGGAACAGGCCCCAGACGAAGGATGAGGGCTCTGGGCAGCCCACCACCCTTGCTCCAGATGGTGACCTCTGGTGCTGGCTGCCCGGACGTGCCCAGTGCAGAGCTCTCCACCTCCGGAGGCATCCATAGCCCTGTGAGCATCCTTGTTGAGGCCACCCCCTCCTGTGTAGGATGTGATGGACTTAAGGGACCTGCGGCCCCACTGGCCTTTGACCCCCATGTCCTAGGCCCGGCTCCTGGAGCGGGGCAGGAACAGGGCCCGAGGGCGCCCAGGGCAGTGAGGGCATCAGTGAGCAGGGGGGAGGTGCTTTTGTGGGGTGCCCAAGGTGGGCCTGGATAAGGCCCAAGATGCTGCTGGACCCACGAGCTTTGTGTCTGAAGGCCTCTGGCAACTGGGGTGCAGCTGCTCCCCGGGGTCGGCGGGGGAGATGGGTCAGGGCCTGGCCTGTGGTCAGTGCGGGCTGCCATAACAGACCCTACAGATGGGCAGCGGAAACAGTGGACATTTACAGTCTCGAGACTCTGGAGACCGGAAGTGCGAGATCAGGATGTCGGCATGGCCGGCTACTTCTGCCACCGGAGAGGGACTCCGCTCCAGGCCTCCCTCTTGGGCTACAGGTGGCCGTCCGCGTGTTCACACGGCCTTCTCCCCATGGAGCTGGTCAGAGGACCCTGCTCTCACCCGGTGGCCTCCGTGAAAGCCCGTCTCCTGTTTAGGCCCCGCTCTGAGGTCCTGGATAAGGTTCAGCATCTCTCTCAGGGTCTGTCTCGGGAACTCAGCTTAGCCTGTAACCCTGGGCCTCCTAGGTCTGTGTCCTGGGGTCCCTGCAGCAGGGGGCCAGGGCAGTGCCCACAGTGTGGGGTTATGAGAGCTTGGTGTGGATGAGGGTGCCCCCCCCGCCCAGCTTGGAGAGTAGGGGCTCGGGGACCCTAGGCCCCTATGATCCTTCCCACAGCCTCTGCCTGGGTCCCTGGGCTCCTCCTGCCTTTAAAAATGGCTCTAGCTCCATGCAAAAAAGGTGCGCCAGTTCTTAGCACCTTGAGGGGCCCTTCCAGGCCCGTCTTCCTTGTCGGACACAGTGGTGTTAACAGGAAATCTCATCATGCCTCCTTAAGGACGTCTCCTCCATGCTTTACTGGAAGGTCATGGATGCGGTCAGGACACCTCCGTTGGGAGCCGGAAAGGTCAGCCCATCAGTCGAGGTTGTGTCCAGGCTTCCTGCTCCCCGGAGCTCCGGGAGGGGCTCTCGTCTCACCGGCTGCTCCTGGGGGAGCCCAGTGTGGCCTCTGTCCCTGGGCCAGCCCAGCCCCACAGAAGCCGCCTCCATCCCTGCGGGTGAGGGTGCAGGTGCCCGGGGCTGAGCAGAGGCTAGGGGGTGGCGGGGCTCTGCCTTGTGCCATGGGAGGGGGCCCCAGGGGCCGGGACTACAGAGCATGTCATCAAAGCCTGCCTCTGCTCCTCCATCTGTCTTTACCTGAGCATCTGGCGGCCCCCGGCCTACCTGTCATCGCCTGCCCGCCTCTTCCCCTTGAAGTTGGAGGAGAAGCCCAGCGTGGTTCACTGCGGGGAGAGGAGGGACAAGAAGGGGCGGGCCTGGTGGAGGCTGGCAGGGCTAGCAGGGCCTGGGGAGGCTGCCTGCTGACCCGTTCCCCCGACGGCCTGTCCTGCTGCTCTTGGGCCACTCTCCCTGCAGCCAGGCCCCTGGGCTGCTGGCGTGGCTCCAGTTCCACTGCCTCCCTCCCCTTGCTCTGTGTGACGTGGCGGTGAGGTGTGGAGGGTGGGCAAAGGGGGACCAGGGAGGCCCAGGCCTGGCATAGATCATACCCACGCAGGTGCTCAGCTGCTGTCCAGCTCGAGGTCAGCCTGAGGGTCCCGGGAAGGCTGACCCGGGCTGGGCCGGGCACGGACACTCCTCCTGCCGGTGGCGAGCATGAGGCCAGGCTGATCCCAGCTGGGCTGTACCTGAGCCACGTGGATGGGAGAGCTGGGACAGCGGCTTGCTGTGACTGCCTGGAGCCTGGGAGGCGGGCAGTGTGCCCCAGCCACACACAGTCAGGTCGTGGAAGCCAGCTCTGCCCAGCCCTGGCAGCTGTGTTTCTCATGGGTGTCCAGATTCCCGCAGATGGTCCCCATCCGTGCTCGTGTGGGGGCCCAGGCGTGCGAGGGGTGCTGAGAGCTCACAGGGCCCGTCGGCCCTTCTGTGGGGGATGTGGAGCATACACACAGGCCTGCCACGGGCACCGGGTTGGAATCCTGACTGCAGCTCGTGAGCTGGTGGCTCTTTGTCTGCAGACGCGTTGACAGGACCCGCCGGTCAGTGTTGGGGAGGGGCTGAGTCCAGGCAGTCCGTGGGGGACCCTGGGCACTCACAAGTTTTCAAAAGGGGGGCTGTCCTGCTGCACTCGGACAGCGGGCCCTGTCCAGGGTCCTGCAGGGGCCCTGGCTTGGAGACCCTTTCCCTCGGAGCCCTCCCTGCCAGGAGGGCTGTGGGTTTCCGACCTCCCCAACCCCCAGCTCTGGGCTCCCTGAAGGCTGTGTCTGATTCACTCTGGCCCCTCCCCCACACAGCTGGCATGCCAGGGCAGCAGTGTGACTTGTGAAAGCTGGGAAGCGGGACAGAGAGGCTGAACTTCAGATGAGCACACCATTTCTGAGGCCGGGGCAGGTCACTTAACCTCTCTGAGCCGAGTCCTGGCCCAGGACATGGCGTGACAGTACTTGTCCACAGGCCTGGGAGGCAGGGCTGTTCTGATGATGGCTGGTCTTCAGCTGGAGTAACACTGAGGCAGTGAAGACGGGAATGGGGTTGGTCATCCATCTGTCACCCAGCAGATCTGAGACACCGCCCTGAAGCAGAGTTCAGTCCTGCCTACTCCAGGGACCCCGCCTACCCTGTCCCTGCCAGGCTCTTCCCTTCCCCACTGCTGAGTCAGCTTTCCACTGTAATGTCCACTGTAGAGACCAGAGCCACCTTGCAAGAGTGGAAGGGCAGAAAGGTGGATAGATGGGTGGATTGTTGTGGGTGTGTGTGTGTGTGTGTGTGATCACGTTGCTGGAGGGGTGGAGGGGTGGGGGGATGGATGAGTGGATGGAGGAATGGGTGTGTGGACTGGCAGGCAGGTGGGTCATTGGAATGAATGGATGAGTGATGGATGGAACAATGGAAGGAGTGCAATAATGAATGGATGAATGCAGGGCCAGCCCCAACATCCGCTTGATGGCTCAGGTGAGCTGTCGGGGAATTCATCCTTGACCTCTTTCCCTTCTCTTGAGTAGCCCGTCACAGCCAGGTTCTGAGGGTCCCCCTCCTGGTCTTGCCCCCATCCTCTCAGATTCCCCTTCTGTTTGAGGCCTTTGTCTTTCCAGGGATCGGTCTTCCTTCTCCTCCCCATCCTCCTAGTTACTTCCTAAGTCACTAACTCTTGTGAAGTTGGAGGGCTTGTCACCAACCCTCTTGAACTGCTTGGTGACCTCCCAGGCTATTCTAAGCTCTTGCTTTGCACCAGGTTCCACCTTGGTCCCTTACCTCCCACCGGTTGGCGTGCCTGGGGAGTCACACCCCCTGCGCTCAGGACCTGGAGAGTTAGAACCCTCCCTGACGAGTTCTCCAGCACCGATCTGTGTGTCTTCCCGCCCTGAGGCCTTTGATGGTGGGCCCGCAAGTTGTAAATTTATAGTGACCACAACAACATACAGGAATAAGAAAAGTGTCTGGGGAGGACTTTGTGGCTGGCATTTGTCAGACTCCATGGTGTGTACTTGCCATGCGTCATCTTATGAAGTCTTCCAAGTGGCTCCTGGAGTCCACGGCATCATCTTATACTTGCAGAAGAATCCAAGGTCCCAGGAAGGGGCGTGGCTAAGGAGGAGGGCAAACCAGGAACCACTCCCAAGCCTGGCTGCCTCTGGAGCTGCCGGCGCCTCACTGGCTCTTCTGCCTCCTTTCCAGGGCCAACCCAGAGCGGCTCTTGGATGAGTATGTGCCATCTGTCCCCTGCAAGGGACAAGGTCTGTGTGGGCCTTGGCCTCAGGTGGGCCCAGCCCCCTGCAGTCACAGGCCCAGTGTCCCCCAGGATGGGAGGCCAGGCGCCCAACACACGACAGCAGCCTCTGTCTCTCTCTCCAGCTCCGGAGACGCAAGGTCAAGTGCTTCCTCCTGGCGGCTGGTGTCACCATCCTGCTGGTCATCGTCCTCATCGTCGCCACCTCCGTCCGAAAGTGATGCCGCCCCGGGTAGGTGCGGTCCCTGCCCCCACACCACCCATCTGATCTCCTTTGACCCACCCCCATCCACCACCCACCACTTATCCATCCACTCGTCTCCCCATCTCTGGTCCACCCACCCGTCCACTTATCCATCCATTCATCCTCCGATGTGTCAGCCATGGCTGGGCCCTGCTGACCAGTGGTGAACAAGGCAGAGGGCAGCCCATGTGCCTGGAGCTCACAGCCCAGGGCAGGCTCTCCTGAAGACCCCTGTGTAAGCACTGACTTCCAGAAGGTCACGACTGACTAGTCCCCTGGGATGGTATTGAGCAGTCAGGCAGCAGACCCTCCCTGGAGCTTCAGATGGTCTAAGGCCCTGCTGGCCCTTGATTTTGGGTCCTGGCCTCCAGAGCTGGGACAAAACCCCACCCCATCTGTGGTCATCTGTGACGGCAGCCCAGGGCATAGATAGAGCTCCAGGTGTCACCCTTGGGGGCGACACGCCTGCTACTTAGGTCATTCTGCTCACAATGGTGGGACGGTCATCATCAGCACCATCCAGCAGGGGAGACTGAGGCCCACGGTCGTATGCAGGGCACTGCCATGTCCAAGGCTGGGCTCCATCACCGGAGGTGAGGGTCCATGATGACGGGGCCTCCCGCGCTCCTGGGTCCTGGGCGGGGACAGTACCTGGCGCTGAGGGACCAGCGGGGAGGGGCTTCCCTCCCCTCTCCACTCCTTCAGATTTCCCTACAGCCCTCCTTTGCTCAGACCTCCCAGACCTCCCACTTACCCTCCCGCCCCACCCTCCCCTGCACACCCAGCTGTGACCCCGCCCCAGGGCTGGGAAACCCGTCCCACTGCTAGAGGGAACCCAAGGATGCGTCCTCTGGCCAGGCACGCAGACCCCGCAGGAACGGCTGATCGGCCTCCAGTGAGCTCCCTGGCACGCAGACCCCGCGGGAACGGCTGACCCGCCTCCAGTGAGCTCCCTGGCTGGAGCGGCCTGACCACAGCTGCGCTTGTCCCCTGGGGAGATGGAAGGCGAGGCTGAGGCGCAGGCCACATGGCCGGCCAGTAGCCCCTTAGTGGCCCGCGGGCTCAGGAGGCAGGAGGGGTCTCCAGCTCCTAGCAGCTTATAGACAGACAGTGGGGAGGGCCTGGGGCTGGGGCAGCTCAGACCCTGGTAGGACAAGCTGGGAGTCAGGCCCCAGGCCACCTGGAGGGGGGCCCAGGGGTGTGGGTGTCCCTGGACACTGTGGGACCGGAGGAGCCCTGAGCCCATCCCTGTAGGGACACCTCATCTCTGGCGCATCACCAAGCCAGGAGATACCCCAGCCCGCTGTGCTCAGGCACCCTCTGTGACCCGCAGGCCATGCGGCAGGGGTCCCGGGACCTGGAGGCCCACCTGCTCTGGGCACGGCTTCTGCAGAGCTGTGGGGCTACCGTCTGCCTCTCTCTTGCTGCCGAGTTGCTCTGAGGACAAAGGCAGATAATGGCTAAATATAAACAGTGCTTTGAGGAAGGAAAAGGCTCTATTCAAACGCAGGGGGTTATTACTTCTGCAGAAAAAACAGGCCTTGAGGGAGGGGCTCCCTGACACCCGCAGCCTCACGCGCCCGTTCTGTGTTTGTATGTCGGGCAAGGCCCTGCCCTCCAGGGGTCTCCCAAGGAGGGGTTGCGGCCCTACATCACCCCCACCCCACTGTCCAGGCCACCCCCCAAGGGCCCCTGCCGGCTCCCGGGGCTGCGACTCCCCTAGGCTCAGTTCTTCCCAGCTGCCGAGGTTTGCAGGCCCCTCTGCCTGGTCCTTACAGGCTGGGGCTTGGGGGTGGGTGGGCGGGGCACGTCAGGACCTGGAACTCTCCAATGTGGAAGGAACCCCTATCTAGCTCAGCAGGCCTCGCTCACCTGTGAGCTCCTGCACTCAATTTACAGCAGGATGAGGGCTTGTCCAGGACCAGGGTCAGGGCTCAGAGTGTGAGCAGGTTCAGGACTCAGAGTGTGAGCAGGATCAGGGTTCAGAGTGTGACCGGGGTCACGGCTCAGAGTGTGACTGGGGTCAGGGCTCACTGTGGGACCAGGGTCAGGGCTCAGAGTGTGACCAGGATCAGGCTCAGTGTGTGACCAGGGTCAAGGCTCAGTGTGTGACCAGGGTCAGGGCTCAGAGTGTGACCGGGGTCAGGGCTCAGTGTGTGACCGGGTCAGGGCTCAAGAGTGGGACCAGGATCAAGCTCAGTGTGTGACCAGGGTCAGGGCTCAGAGTGGGACCAGGGTCAGGGCTCAGAGTGGGACCAGGATCAAGCTCAGTGTGTGACCAGGGTCAAGGCTCAGTGTGTGACCGGATCAGGGCTCAGTGTGTGACCAGGGTCAGGGCTCAGAGTGGGACCAGGGTCAGGGCTCAGCATATGACCAGTTCAGGGCTCAGAGTGTGACTGGGATCAGCCTCATAGTGTGACCAGGGTCAGGACTCAGAGTGTGACTGGGTCGGCCTCATAGTGTGACGAGGCTATGGACCAAGTCTGTGGTCCGGGTTGAGCCTCCTTAGCCCTGGTAGGAACGTTGGATGACACAGGAGCAGAAGCAAGGGTGCCTGTCCTGGTCAAGCCCAGCTCCTGCCCCAGCTTCTCATCTCATATCCGACCCCCTTGCCTTTCTGGAAAGTGGTGTTTCCAGAAGTACCTCCAAGCCCAGTCGCTTTGAGCAGATCTGAGAGATGAAGGTTTGGGGTCAACCTTGGTTTTCAGGGATGCGATCCCAGAAGCCAGGCAGAGGAAGCTATGGTGACTCTGGGTCCCCAGCAAGGCCCAGGGCCCGGGCATGTACCCCTGTGATTTCTTGGGACGCGGGGCAGGGTGTCAGGCTGCAGGGGGGCTGGTTTCCCAGTGCCCAGTGCAACTGGCCGGCAGCAGGATTGCCCAGGTCTCGGCCTTGGCTCCTAAGGGGAAGGAGCTGGTGGAATCGGTAGGAGGAGTTGAGTCCTTGGATCTGGGGGGCTTCCCCGTCCCTCTGTCCTCCTGGGGACCCACAACTTCGGCGCTTACACCCTCAGGATCTCTTTTCACGTTTAACTGTGTTCTCTGTGGATCTGTCTGTGTGTCCCTGTGGGCTCTCTGGGTCCCAAGTCTTGGTGCAGGATGGGGGAGTGGCTGGAGGAGGGAGCAGGGGGTCAGGGCAAGCGAGGGCTTGTCCTCGCCTGCCCCCGCTGGGGTCACAAGGCTGGGCCTCAACAAATAGGAAATTCCAGTATCTGGGCAACAATCCATGAAGCATTTTTCACAAGCACAAAAATTTAAGGGGCTCAATGGAGGCTCATAGCAAATCGTGTTTTTTATGTTTTCTGAAAGCTGTGGAATATCAACCTCGAAGCCATTGATTTCCATTTGGGAAGTGAGTGGTGGGGTCTTCATCTCCAGGCTCCTCTGTGCACGTGTGTGTCTGCAGCTCTGTGTGCGTGTGCGCTTCTGTTTGCGTGTGTGTTGTGTGTGTTTCTGTGTGCACCTGCATGTGTGTCTGTGCATGCACATGTGTGTCTCTGTGTACACGTGTGTCTGTGTACATGCGTGTGTGCATGTCTGTGTGCACGCGTGTCTCTGCGTGCATGTATGTGTACACGTGTACCTGTGTGTGCATGCGTGTGTCTGCATGCCTATGTATCTATGTTCACGTGTGTGTCTCTTTGTGTACACGTGTGTCAGTGTACATGCATGTGCACGTGCATCTCTGTGTGCATGTGTATCTCTCTGTGTGCATGTGTGTCTGTGTGTACACACGTGTATCTCTGTGTGTGTGTGCGTGTCTGCATGTGTGTGCACATGTGTGAGGTCAGGAGGGAGGGACAGACCGCCCCTTGAGCTGCCCGCTCCCCCTCCCCAGAGGCTGTGGTGGTGGATGGAGCGTGGCGTCCGGGTGGGCAGGAGATGACTGTGCCCCATGCGTAGGAGCTTTACATGGGAGAACCTCACTTAATCCTCACCACAGCTCCATGAAGGAGGTGCTGGTGTGTCCCCATTTTTCAGATGAGAAAACTGACACACAGAGAGATGAAGGGACTTACCCGGAGGGGATAGCACAGAGGGGTGAGCCTCCTGGGGTTGGGAGTGCCAGGGAAACACTGCCCAGAAGGCCAAGTGGCTGTCCAGGATCACAGAGCGGGAGTGTGGGGCCAGGCTGTAGCTCGGGTCTGCGCGACCCTGAGGTCTGGTGGTGTGGGGACTGCGGGTCGTCCACGTGGCCTGGGTGGTCAGTGGCGCTGTCCTCAGGGCATGCTCATGAAGGTGGCTCAGATGACCGCTCTAGGCTAAGCCTGCAAAAGGCCTGGTGGCCTGGTCATCTGCAGTCTGGTGACATTGGGCAGCCCTGCCCGCCCTGCCTCAGTGGTAAGCGTGCCTGCCGGGGGTGCTGGGAGGCCTCCCTGAAGGTCACGCGGCTCCCTGGGCATTTATGCATGGAAATCTCCTCCAGGGACCCAGCGCCCACCTCCCAGAGCCCCCGGTCAGCAGGCAGGTGGGCAGAGACCCCTGGGAGAGGCTGGGGACAGCAGGAGGAGGGGAGGGGCTGTGGCCCCCATCATGGCCCAGATCTATGAAGGGTCATCCGTGTTGCCTCTGCAGTGACCGTGGGCATCAGCGGCGAAGGCCGCCGGATGTCCTGCTCAGAGGAGTCCCGCCCTCTGTGACAGTCTGTCTCCTCACCACGCCGTCACCTTCGCAATGGTGTTACTATTGTCACGAGCCTGCTCTTGTTCATGGAGACAGGACACTCAGCTGGCCTTTCTCTCTGATGTTCCCGTGTGGCCCTCCAGCCAGCAGGGCCAGGCCTTGTCCTCCCGGTCACCTCGGACAGGACACACGGGCACAAGTCCCAGCAGCCCAGAGGTCGGCGATGCCTCTGTCTGATTCAGTAAACACCCCCGCCCCTGCCAGTTGGAAGCAGACCCAGCACTGCTCCCTCAGGGGAGAGGCAGGCCCCTGAGATGCTGACCTGTCAGGAGCAGAGTGGAAGCTGGAAGGGGCGCAGCTCTGCAGGGAGGGCTTCCTGGAGGAGGTGGTTCTTGAGAGCTGAGGATTGAGAGGTGGGGATGGGGTCCTCCATCAAACAAGAAGGTGGGCACTCGGGGCTGAGAGCAGGGACAGGCAAAGGCCTGCGGTCACTGTGGGTGGAGCACGGCAGCAAAAGCCAGGCCAGGCCGTGTTCAGGAGGCCCCCAGGCTTCCTGGGGCCACTTGTCAGAAGCAGTGTTCGCTCCCAGCAGGCCCCCTTCCCCTTGCATATGATGGCCCCACCCCTCAGCACCCCCAGGCTGGGCAGAAGGCCACCTGAGGAGGGCTGGCCCAGCCAGCCGGTGGGAATGCCCTCCACCAGGACAAAGGTGGAAAAGAACAGAAGCACGCCAGTGCCAGCGGCCGCACAGAAGTGAGAAGACGGGAGGCCTGATGGACGGTGTGGTGGCGTTTGCCGGCCGCTAGGCAGGGGCGAGGTGGAATGGCCTGGAGCCTTTCGAGTCCCAGCCACCCCAGGTGCCCACGGGGATGCGCAGGCTTCCTCTCCTGCAAGCTGGCCGCCGACCCGCCTGACCACACACCTCCCCAGAAGCAAGAGTTCGGGTTCCCTGATGACTCCTGTAACCCAGGCTGGGAACCTTGCTCAGACCCCAGCCCCAGGCCTTTGTTCCCATCATGGGGGGTAGGGGCGCTTGAGGCCTGTGTGCCCAGCTCCTGGGGAGGCGGCCATAGCCCTCCGTGTCCCTGGGGCAAGCCCCCGCCCTCACCGTCCCCTTCTCCCCGACCCCCTCCCTTCCCCAGCTGGCACTGGCCTCAGATTTGGTTCTGTGACTCCAGGCTCTGGGGCCGCACCTGTCCAGGGGTCACACTGTCCCTGGAGTGACCACTGGACACACAGAATCCCAGGCTGTGCCAGGGCCCTAGGCCCTCAGCAACATCAGGACGGGAGTGGGAGTACCTGATGATGCCAGCCGGGGGCCCTCTGAGCAGGGGGAAGGCGAAGCTCGGCACCACCTTCATCCCCCATGCCCACCTTGACCTCAGGGTCAGGCCACTGAGCCATCTAGTCCTGTGTCCACTGTGATGACCCCACTCACCAGGCGGCAGGAGGACACATTGCCTGAGGCCAAGGGTTGGGCGAAAGCGTGTCTGTGTGGTGGCATAGCCCTGGGTTTGGGTCCCACCTGCCATCTCCACCTGGGGCAGAGGGCAGGTCCCCAGCTCCATGCAGCTTTGGTATCAGACCTGTGAGGGGGGATAGTCCCCGCCCCGACATAGGGCTGCACGGTCATGGGTGCTCCTGCAGGAGCCCTGTCAATCAGCCCAGCAGGGTGGGTGAGGGCCTGGCCACTTTCCTTCCCTTGCTTCTCCAGAGCCACGCAGGAGGCGGCCGGTGGGGTCCTGCCCTTGGGGACCCCCTGAGAGGAGGGCTCCAGGCCCCACTTGCAGGGCAGGCACTTGGAAGGGAGCCGCCAGGCCTGACAGAGGAGAGAGGGCTTCACTGCAGAACGAGGACTTCAGGGGGCCAGGGGGAGCCTCTGGGCCAGAGTCTACGAAGCAAGCATTCTGAGGGTCAGCTGCGTTTCGCAAGACGCCCCACCCCGCCCCCTTACTGTTTCCCTGCTCAAAGCTAGCAGTTTTGCTTCTGGGTACTTCTCAGTAATTGCAATAATAAATTGAATAATTAAGCTAAATCCACAGAAGAGAATTAAATATTAATTTATAATAAGCTATTCAGACAGGGTCACTAGGGAGGACCAGCAGACTGTATCTGCGCTGGGTGCTCTCCTGCCCAGCCCCCGAGCTCTCCCTGCCAGGGCAGGGCTAACCCACATGTAGCCTCGGTCCAGGGGGCAATGGTCACTGTGCTGTCAGTTGGCCTGTCAGTCGGCCAGCAGGCACACGAGACTGGCATCAGGCCCAGCAGTGGAGGAGGATACCCAGGGGTCTGGGCCTGGGTCCCCATGGCAGCTGAAGTTGCCCGCCACCAAGGGGGTGGGCGCATCACTGGCAGAGTGGTGAGTGGATGAGAAATGACTCGTCTGAGGGACATTGACAGTGACCTGAGGGATGGGAGCCAAGCCCAGTCCCTGTGGTGCCTGCACCTTGAGAAGGCCTCTCACCGTCACCTCATAACCCAGGGAGCTCACGGGTGATCTGAGCCCCCGACAGTCAAAGGACGGTGCGCCAGACGGACCCTAGGGCAGCCTGCTCCCACCCTGAGCCCTGACCCTGGTCACACTCTGAGGCCTGACCCTGGTCACGCCCTGAGCCCTGACCCTGGTCACGCCCTGATCCCTGACCCTGGTCACACCCTGAGCCCTGACCCTGGTCACACTCTGAGGCCTGACCCTGGTCACGCCCTGAGCCCTGACCCTGGTCACACTCTGAGGCCTGACCCTGGTCCCGCCCTGAGCCCTGACCCTGGTCCCGCCCTGAGCCCTGACCCTGGTCACACCCTGAGCCCTGACCCTGGTCACACTCAGAGCCTTGACCCTGGTCATACCCTGAGCCCTGACCCTGGTCCTGCTCTGGTCATGTGATGGACCTGACTCTGAACCTGATCCTGGCTGTAGACCCGGCCCTGACCCTGCTCTTAAGAGATGAGAAAGCACGGGGCAGGCACAGTGTGTCTGCTACATGAAGTTGATGGTGAGGTGGGGAACGTGGTCAGTGCAGGTAATGGGTCTAAATCAATCCAGGGTCCCTGAGACCCCGGGGGTGTTTGGAGCTGGGCACCATCTTGATGGGATGGGGGTGTGTGAAGCCCCTGTGGCCCCCAAGGTGACGCCACCCTGAGGAGATGGGGACTGAGGAGTTTGGCCGGGGCAGGAAAAGGGTGCAGCAGGGATGGGGGCAGGGCAGGGCTGCAGGTTGTGCGAAGCCCGGAAAGACGGCCCCCTCCAGCCCTAGCACCCTGAGAGCCAGTCTCCGCACCATGGACCTGTGGGTGCCCTCCTGGAGGCCCTGTGGACCCCAGCCCAGGGGAGATTCCAGTGCCGGGGGCTCAGCCCTGCAGGCCGTGGCCTGTCCCAGCACCTTTCAGATCCTGTCAGCGTCCCATCTGTTCAGACCCAAAGGTCTGCTCCATAGCCTCACGTCAGAACCATGTGGCTGAGGCTCCGCCTGCAGAGCACGGGGCAGCAGGCGGGGCACTTGGGGTGGGGGCCGCGTGCTGGGTGCGGGGGGCCCCACATGAGTCCATTCATGCAGGTGGAGACGCACTTGCAGAGGGCCAGATGGGGTCTGCACAGGCCTGGAGGCTGGGGTCGGCAGGGGCGTGCTGAGTCTTCACCATCCTGCCAGCCAGAGCCTGTGCCCAGGCTTCCAGGAAGGGCTAAGCCAGCTTGGGGGTGCCAGCTGACTGTAGCCCCATTTTACTAACCAGGAGATGGAGCTTAGAGGCCCAGGCCTGCAGCTGGCTCTCGGGATGGGGTCTCCCGTGAAGCTGGCATTGAGAGGGCCTCCTGGGAGGGACCCTGGGGAGGAGGTGACAGGCGTGGAGGTGGGGTGCAGGGACAGGAAGGCGGGAGAGGCCACAGAGGAGGCACGCAGGTGCCGGGGGCTCTCTGGTGGGGACTGAGGCAGGCACAGCTCTGAAGGGTGCCCATGTGGGCTGAGCCTCGGTCACCCTTTTAGGCCTGTGTCTGGGGGCACATTGGGGAGTGACTGCTGCTCTCCTCCCTGCCCTCCCCTTCCTGGCACTCAGCATACCCTCTGGGAGGAAGGTGGGCAAGCTTGCCCAGCAGGGAGGGAAGCATAGGCCAGCGGCGGTTCCTTGTGGTCCTCAGGTTTGCTGCTGGGCCCTGGCTGGGGCAGAGGGGCTGTGGGGAGGCGAGGGAGGTGGCACGCGCCTGGAGACCACGTGCAAGGGGCGCGCGGGCCGGCGGGGGTCCCGTTCCTCAGGGCCTTTTCAGGGGCCTGGCCTGTGCCCGCCATGGCGGGCTGTGATTTTCAACATGCGCTCTGGGGCCTCCTTAAGAGGCGCCGTTTGAGGAGCTGCCCTTCACCCGCTGGCTCGTGGCTCCAGGATGGTGCGGGGGGCCCCCAGCCTGTGCAGACGTGCGTGGCTGCAGTCCTTGTGGTTCCGAGGAGGACATGTGGGCGGCGCTGCAGGAGAGGAGGAGGATGGGCGGTCAGCAGGGCCCTTGGGGCTGCAGGGGCCGGCCAGCTGTGACGTTCCGGGAAGGGAGAGGCCGGGGGCCAGGAGGCGCCGAGGACAGCTCCTGGCGTGTGGCTTTGGAGGCAGGAGAGAGCAGGGCAGCCAGGGTGGACTCGCGGGTGAGGACGGGCTGGACAGGGGAGGAGGGAGGGCAGTGAGGTCTGGGGAAGCCTGACTTGGGCCGGGGCGGGGGTGGTCCACGCTGGCACTGCGGCCACGGTGGCTCCCCTCCCGGGACCTCTGCCTTCTCACCTGCGAGATGGAGGCTGGTCGCCAGGGCCCATGCTCCTTGCCACCTTGTGACTCACTGCCCAGCGTCTTGCCCCCAGGATCGCAGGGACAGGGACCCCAGCTCCAACAGCCCTGCCCAAGGGAAGGCCCTCGGCTCCCCAAGGAGGCTGGCGTGTTGGGGACACCCAGGCCTGGGAGCCAGCAGGACCCCTCGCCCACCGTTGGCTCCCGGGCCTCCTCCCTGACTGCTCTTGCCGCAGCTGAGCCGGGCTCTCGCCAGGAGCTGACGGAGCCTCTTGTGTTGCAGGCTGATGCTGTCGCCTGGCCTGCATGGACCCGCAGAGCTTTGCACCTGCCTGCCACATGCCGACCCCCTGCCTCTGTGCCGGCCCCTGGCTGAGCCGCCCAATAAACTGCCATCATAGCCAGCTACAGGACCACTGTCTCCATCTGTCATCTGTCAGCAGGAGGCAGCTTCTGGCTCTGGGACCCCAGAGATGGAGCCTGGGCTGCGTTGGGTGGGAGGGGTGGCGGGGGTGTGTGTGAGTGTGTGAGTGTGTGGGTGAGATGGCCGCGTGGGCAGGAAATGCAAGATGGGGGTGGGCCTCCACCGACCGTGGGAGCCCAGCCCGGCCGCGGCTGGCCCCGTCCTCCCCAAGGACCAGTGGGCAGCCCACCACCCTGTTCCCCCACGCAGCTCTGCGGCCTCTCCAGCTCCCGAAGTGATGTCACAGCTTTTCTGCTTCTGGGCACGCGGCCAGGGGCTGGGCACGGAGAATAGGGTCCCAGGTGGGAAGAGCCCAGCCCAGGTCGCCCGTGGGTCCCCCTCTTCTGCAGGAGTGAGGCGTGGGGGAGGCATTCCTACCCAGGAGGGGCTGGAGCCAGAGAGGCCGCTGGGAGTGCACGGTCTCTGCAGGTAGAAGAGGGCGGGAGGCGCCCCGCCCGCCGTGGGGAGGGCGTGCAGGCAGACCCCAACCCCTCTCTGCAGGACTCAGCGTTGCCCTTCCCAGGCCCCCATAGAGCTCAGGACCTTGTGGGCTGGGGGCTGCACACACCAGGCCCCAGGACAGGCAGAGTCCATGGCCTCAGAATTCCAGAAGGGTCTGCAGGAGGCTGCTTCCTGCTCAGCGGCCCCTCGTTCTCCAGCCCCCCATCCCCACCCCCCAGTCCGTCTTCTGCTGCAGAGGGTCTGAAGCATTCCGGACCCTGGCTGCTTTGCCCCAAAGACAGCTTCAGGTTGAACGATCCTACGAAGCTCTGCGTTTCTTGACACTTTCTTCCCCAAGGCCTGGGAAATGCGACCCTGCGGCAGTGTGGGCACGGCGGCAAGACAGGCTTGAGGGGCGAGGTGGTGGGCAGACCCCTGGGTGGGGGCGGCAGCTGCATCCTCAGCTTTGCAGCCATGGGGCCGCCGGCTGCTCGGGCCCAGGGTGTCTGGAGGAGGTGTCGGCCGCAAATTGGATTTTACACCTCTGGCCGCAGGTGCGAGGCCTTGGGCCTTCAGGAGCCAGGAGGGCGGCACATGTGAGTGCACAGCCCAGCTCTGCTGGCCAGGCCAGGGATGGGCTGCAGAGGGGAGGCTCTTGAGGCAGGGCAGCCTGGGGTGGGGCAAGGCTGGGCGTGGGGGCAGAGGGGCAGGAGATGGCTGGCCAGTCCCCTGTGCCCCACCTGGACGCCTGAGCACGGGGGACCCTGGCTTGCCTGCATAGACTCTGCATCTGCTCACTCTCAGCCACCAGACCCTGGAGTGTCTGGGGGTGAGGGGTTGTGGGAGGGGCTGCCGGGACCCCAGCACCCCCTGCCACCCCGCCAGCACCACTCGCTGACCCTGGGGGAGCAGGTGTTCTGGGGCGAGGCCTTGGCATGGACGGGCTGAGGGCAGCACAGGGCCAGGAGGAAGGCTCCCAGGGCAGGGCTGGTGGCAGCAGTGGCCACCACCTGGCTGGACTCTGAGCCTCCCTGCTGGAGAGTGACGCGTCAGGGTGACCTTGGGCTCCTGCTGTCTGGAGCAGCAGGGAGGTCGAGAGCCGGGCCAGCTGTCTGGGTGCAGACAGCGAGCAGCCGGCCAGCAGGTGCCCATCTGGTGCCTGCACAGAATGGGCCGGGGCCACTATGACCGGCGGTACCCACTGTGCCCTCCTGGAGCCAGCGGGATGCGGGGAGCACCCCCACTCTGTCCCTTCCTCTCCTGGGAAGGCCCAGAGAGAGACCAGGCTCCCTGAAGTCCCACAGTACGCGGCAGCAGAGCCAGACTTGGAATCAGTCTCACGTCTCCAGGCCAGACACGAGTCACGGGAAGCCAGAGGCTGGCTGCATTGAACTTTCCTTCTGGGGAGCGTGTGGGTGCTGGGAAGAACCTGGCTTGGGCACCGAGTTGGTGTAAGAGAGGTATTTGTTCAACGTTGATCACAGCCCAGGGGCACTCATGCCTCCCTCCCCTGAGCCTCGGTTTCCTGTCTGTAGAATGGGACTGTTAGAGTCTCCAGCGGGAGGGTGACGGGAGCCAGGCCTGCACAAGGCCGGGGCTCAGGCTCCACCCTGTGCTGGCCGTGCCCTGCCTGCTCCCTGCTTGCTGCAGAAGCCTGAGAGGACCCTGTTGCGGGGACCCTCTGCCCAGGATCCGGACCCAGCACTTCAGGGCCCCTTGGACCCTGAGCCACAAACCTGCAAGAGCCCCTCGCTGAGCCAGCCTTGGGTGGGGGGCTGCATCCAGGGGGTCCTTCCACTCTGTGTGTACACTGTCAGCCACATACAATCTCAGCAACTCCTCCACTTCACAGGACACAACTCAGGCAGACAACCAAACACAACCAAACAAAACAGGACAAAAAGAAAGAGTGCCTTCCTCTCCCTAAGGGGATGTCCACCAGGCACCGTTGCTCTCAGATGTTTTCTAGCAGTGTCGTGAAGCCATTGCCAAGTCCTGCGGTTTATGGACTCAGTAAGAAGCACAGCCTCCTCTAAGGCAGCCCGAGTGATACGTGGATGGGGCGGGGGGAGTAGAAAACCAGGAGGAGACTCATTAAATAGACAGCAGAGCGGGAGACTCAGCTAGTGTATGTAGTAGCTGTCATGACCGTGGAACAAAATAGCCCCTGACAGCACCACTGACCCTCCGGTTAGGCCGGGGCCCTGCAGGGACAGCTCGTCTCTGGTCCTGGTTTGGAATCACCCACGGGTTCACTCAGCTGCAGGCCTGCCGGTCAGAGCCGGCTGTCGACTGGCATCTGAGCTTGGGTCGCCGGCCTCAAGCCAGCATGTGGCCTCTCCCTGTGGTCCGGGCTTCCGTGTGGCTGGCCGCTGGTCCCAGGGAGCAGCCCCAGAGGGAGAGCCCGGCAGAAACGGCATCCTAGTCTGAGACCTCATCTCCGAAGTCACACAGCATCACTGGGACTGCAGTGAGCAAGGCTGAGCCCGCCAGGTTCACGGGCAGGGAGGGAGACATCACCTCTTGGGAAGAGCGGCAACGTGGCCGTCTCTGGAAAGTACAACCTGCCCCCGTCCCCCTTCACTTCCTTCTTCGCTTGCTGTGCCGTGACTTCACTCTTCATCAGAGTGAGGAGGGCCTGCCTGCCGTGGACGCCATGGGAACACACGCTGCTCTGGGACCTCGGCTCCGTCCTCTCTGCCCTGCCCCCACCCTCAGATCGCCTGCCCTCGGCCACGGCTCCCATGTCCTCTCAGCCTGTTAACTCCGTGGCCCTGGACAGGTGGCCCTGTCAGCCTCACTGCAGCAGAGCCGGTGCTGAGACCGCCAGGTGAAGAGTCCTCCTTGGCGCCAGCTCAGGCAGACCCTGGGGTGGACACAGTGTGACCCCACGGGGGAGGTAACTTGGAGAGGCGTGACCTCCACAGGCTCCTGCAGATGCCCTGCCCCGCAGGAGTGCACCCCTCCTTATGGGCGCTGTTCCTGGAGGGGTCGTCCAGGGGCTGTTCATTGTGCTCAAGGCCAGCTGCTTCAGTCGACGGGGATACCTGTAAATCCTGTAAGCAACAGGCATTGCTTTGCTCTGAAAACAGTTTCTTGGTTGGAAGTAAGAAAGGCTCTGGAATAAGAAAGGCACTTCTCAACGAAGTGGCCACTTGTCTTGATTAGCTTAGAAACATCCAGCAGTCTTGCTAAGCTGTTCACGCATCTCTCTAGGCACTCTGCACCCACCTACCCACCCACCCACCCATCCATCCACCTACCTATCCATCCACCCACCCATCCACCTATCCATCCATCCACCCATCCATCCACCTACCTATCCATCTACCTATCCATCCACCCATCACCTACCTATCCATCTACCCACCCATCCATCCATCCACTCACCCATCCATCTACCTATCCATCCACCCATCCATCCACCCACCCATCCATTCATCCACTCACCCATCCACCTATCTATCCATCTACCCACCCATCCATCCATCCACTCACCCATCCACCTACCCATCCATCTATCCATCCATCCATCCACCTACATACCCATCCACCTATCCATCCAGCCACCCCATCCATCCATCCATCCATCCACCTACCTACCTATCTATGCACCCATCCACCATCCACCCATCCATCCACCTATCCATCTACCCACCCATCCATCCATCCACTCACCCATCCACCTACCCATCCATCTATCCATCCATCCATCCACCTACTTACCCATCTATCCACCTACATACCTATCTATCTACCTACCTATCCATTTACCTATCTATCTATCCATCCATCCATCCACCCACCCATCCACCTATCCATTCAGCCACCCCATCCATCCATGCACCTACCTACCCATCTATGCACCCATCCACCATCCACCTACCTATCCTTCTATTCATCCATCCATCCATCCGTCTATCCACACACCCACCCACCCATCCACCTACCTATCCATCTATCCATCCATCCATCCCCTCACCCATCCACCTACCTATCCATCTATCCACCCACCCATCCACCTATCTATCCACCCACCCATCTACCTGCCTGTCCATCTGTCCATCCATTCTTTCACCCATCCATCCCCTCAGCCATTACTCACCCACTTATTCTCTCGACAACTGCATGGTCCAAGCATTGCCCTCTCACCTGGGCTTGGCTCAGGAAGTAAACCAGCACCCCTGCCCACTGGAAGCCCCTAGTGTGGAGGGAGATTCATCCATGTGACAGAGAAGCCCCAGCTTGCTGCGGGAAGCATGGGCAGAGGTGGAAGTACCTAGGAGCAAAGGTGGCCCAGAGCAGGTGGCCATGTGCTCTGGCTGGGGGCTAGGACAGTGTCCTGAGGAGGTGACCCCCAAGTGGCAGGCAGGGCAGGAACATGTCCCCTCCCTCCAGTGCAGAGTCGCCAGGCCAACCAGCGCTGGAGACCCAGAGCCAACTTCGAGCTGAAGTTTTAGTTCTCCTTGAACCAAATCCCACTCCCTTCGCGGTGAATTTCCAATTTAAATACCCAAATTGTTTACTTGCGGAAATCAATTGACAAGGGACCAGCTTGTATTTGCGATTCAATTGACTATGATACACTGTATTACAATTACAGCTCGAATGGATTTCTTTTTAATTTATTTCCCCCTTAACGTTCTCCTCCACCGGTAATTCTGAGACTAATTGTCCTCGCAGTCCTCCTCCTTAGCTGTGGAAGGATAGTGGATGGCTCCGGGCAGAGGCTGTGCTGGGCGCTGCCAGCCCCCAGGGCTCTGGCCCTGCAGGCTTCTGTCCCTTTCAGACTGCCCAGGCTGGGCCCGGAAGGTCCCACAAAAGGCTTCTCCTGTCATCGCCAGGATGGGAGCTCAGGATGGGGTGCCTGGGAGCCGGAAGGTGCTCCCGCCCCCTCCCTCCATCTTCAATGGCTTTGCTCCTGCTGGGTGCTCCTGAACAAACCTCTGTTCCCCTCTGGGCCTCAGTTTCCCCACCTGTGAGAGGTGCCCTCTCTCCCCACCTCTCCTCCCCCACTGTCCCTGGCCTCCTCCTTTCTAGTCCTGATGCACAGTCACAGGCTCCAAGGGGACCATCCACTCGGGTCTGTCCTGGGGCCAACTTGGGGTGCAGGTGGGCACCCCACCCCGCTTGCCAGGAGAGACATTGAAGCTCAGAGGGACCACGTGGGCTGTGAACTTGCCCAGTGCCCCCACCCCGGGCAGTGCTGGAGCAGGGGTTGGATCTTCTCCCACTGGGCCACCGCCCACCTGGGGACGCCTGCCTCTGCTTCCCCGGAGGCCTGCCAGGCGGGCTGCTGGGGCAGGGGGAGCCTCCCCAGAGCCCCTCATGCACTCTGTGCTGGTTGACTGAGCCTGAACACCTGCACCCTGCCCTCTCTGGAGGGAGCTTCCCCAGGTGCCCAGGCAGCCAGGTGGTGACCTGCTGGTAAGGCCAGCAGGGCCTGAGAGGCTGTCACCCCATGCTTAGTCACGCAGTCATGTCAGACTCTTTGTGACCCTGTAGACTGTAGCCCTCCAGGCTCCTCTGTCCATGGGCTTCTCCAGGCAAGAATACTGCAGGGGGTTACCATTTCCTTCTCCAGGGGATCTTCCTGACCCAGGGATCAAACCCTCATTGGCGGTGGGGTCTTTACTGCTGGGCCACCTGGGAAGCTCCGTGACCCCTTGGCCACCCCCTTGAACATGCCAGCAGCCTCTGGGTGTGTGTGCGTGTGGCTGTGTGTCCATCCTCAGAGCCTGGCGCTGGGGCGTCCCGGCTCAGGCCCAGCCTGCCCGACTGGAGCCCGGAGCACCTAACTCCCTCCCTGTCCAGGCCTGTCTCTTACCTGTGACGTGTGGTGTGGATGAGGGGTGTCCGCGTGGCCTTTCACGGGTGACGGATGCTGTCCGACCCTCACCTGCGCGTGCAGCGGGGCCTAGTCCCCTGCCTGTGACAGACACGGAGCTAAGGCTGGGGGTCCAGATCTGGCCTCTGGCCCCAGCGTGCCTTCCGCCTCTGCCATCCTGGCGCTGGGGAGATGGACGGCTCCCAGGCCTCGAGCCGGTTTGTTTGGCCACCCTGGGAATGGAGGTAGGTGCCTGTAGATCAGGTCGCTGTGGAAACCCAGCCCGACAGCCCCATTCTGCACCGCCTCTGTGGAGAAATTCTCACACGATGGGGACTTGCTGCTCTTTTGGGGATATGTGAATCCTTGCAGAAGGCGGGACGCCGTTTCCATCAGGGAGCCACGTCTGTGAAAAGGAGAATCAGTAACAGAGAAGCGAGAAGGTGGGGTGGGGAGGAGCAAGCCACGCTGAGCTCGGCCCTGGGAGGTCAGCCGCACAGGCTTCCAGAAAGGTCGGGTGCAGAGGGTGCCCAGCCTGCCGCCGCGGACCTCGCTGGAGCTGCCACCAGCCGGGGTGGCGGAGCCCCTGGGCTGGGCAATCAGCCGGATACATGGGCCAGAGCGGCAGGGCCACAGCTGGGCGTGGGGCAGGCTTGTGCCCAGCCACCGGGGTCTCTCTCCCCAGATAGGCTGCCCTGAGGGAGATGGCACCCCCATCGCACACAAACCCCAGTGAAAAGCTCAGTCTCACTTTGGTGGGGGCCCACCCTCGCTCAGCCCTCTGCCTGCTGACCCCCTGGGGAAGAGGGTCAGTGTCATCTCAGTGCAGGTGGTCGGGGCCCGGCTGGGGGTCCTGGCATGGGCTCAGAGCCAGCTCTCACACGCCAGCCTGGGAAAGTCATTCTCAACCGTAGCATCCTTCTCTGTAAAATGGGAAGATAATACCTTTCTCTAAAAGTGTTGAGCAGCTGACGTTGGCGCTTCGAGGAATGTACCTGATGAATGTGGTCCTGGGCCAGAGTGAGTGCCCTTCACAGGGGTAGGTATGAGACCCCAGGCCTGGGAGACTGGCAGAGGGGGCCCAGAGGCCTGCTCAGTGGGGATCAAAAGAGAATGCAAGGAAGGCCCCCCAGGGATGGGAGTGACCCAGCTCGCTTAGGACCGTGGAAGTCCTCCTAAGATCACACTTCGTTCCTGTGAGCTGGGCCCGGGAGGCCCCTTCTCTGCGCTTTCGCCCCAGGCTAGGGGTGGGGGTGGGGGTGGCGATGGCTCCCGAGGGGCACGCACAGTGCAGTGAGATGCCAGGGAGCCTGGATTCAATTCCACACCAGGTGTTATGTATGTGGCGCCCTGAGAACGCATTGATTCCTCAGGGTGACAGATCGGTTATGAATCGGGTAATAGACTAGCTTGTAAACGAAATATATTGGATCATGCAGACGGCTGGGCTGGGTGTCAGCTTGAGGGGAATGGGGCAGATTTATGAGCCTGGCAGGACTTGTTTCAGGCTGGGTAGCTGGGGCACCAGCTGTTCACCCAGCACCATTTCCACTCCTGGACTCACACCCGGGCCCCAGGGACCTGGGAGATTCCACGTCAGAGGGCTGTGTGTTCCAGGGACTTGCTGAGGGTCAGCTCACACCCAGCAGTCTGGTGGCACCATGATCCCACTGCCGGTGGGCAGGCCAGGATCACAGAGGTCACGCGGCCTTCCCTGTGTCACACAGCGAAGGAGCAGACAAGGGCTTCAAAGCCAGGCTGACTTGTACCCCTCTCTCCTCCTGGTCAGCTCTTCTGAGCTAGGTGAGGGCGACATGCAGGAGTGGGGGCCCTCGTGGTGGAGGGTCCCAGCTCAGCCCCAGTGCTTGGTCTCTGTGACCTTGGCCTTGGCATATTTCAGATCAGAAGATGGACCCACACAGAGGGTCAGCGAGGAGAGACCCAGGAGCCGGGCTTGGCTTGTCTGAGGACCTCACTCCCAGAGACGCAAATACTGGAGGCCCCTGGGGTCAGAGCTGGGGACAGGAAGTCGGGGGCGAGGCGGGTCACTGCCCCCTGCTGAGACGTCTCGGGTCACTTGGCTGACCGTGGCTGTTCCCCAGCTGTCTCCCCCTGACCAACCTCCCCAAGGGCATGGAACCTTCTAGAGACAAGCAGAGCCAGCATGCAGGGAGGGGCTGAGTGCATGAATGGGGCGGGGGTCAGGGCAGGTCTCCAACTCTGGGATCGAGACCCGCCTGGGAGAGAAACAAGGGGTCAGCGTGACCATGGTCACGGTCGGAGTGGGACAAAGATCACTCACTCTACGTCCGTGATTGCGGCCCAGAGCACAGCATGGAGACGGGATGCAGGGTCCTGGGGCACACAAGATCGGATTTCTAACCTCCTCGGTGCCTTTGCTCCACCTCTTAGCCGAATATATGACCGAGAATTTCGTGAGATGCACAGGACTTTCTGGATCTGCCCAGGCCCCTCTGAGACTAGAGCCCTGGGCCCCTCTCCCGGCTGAGGCCTGTGCCACTGACGGAGGCCCCACGAGCATCTCTAATGAGCACCTCTGGTGGGGTGGGGGGTGCGGGGAGAGGAACGGGGGCCCATTCATCTCTCTTCCTGTCTCTCCCTACAGCTCCACCAGCTTCTCAGCGATCTTTATGGGGTTCAATTATTATATCTTCAATTGATATGAGTGATCTCAATGGTTCTTAATGTTCCGTATTAAGTCTCCAGTGTAAAATATCTTTAACGTTCAGCAGGAAGCCCCTAGTCATTGCCAGCAATGCCGCCGCGGCGGAGGCCTTGGCGGGGCTGCAGCCCCTCGGGGTGGCAGCTCGGCGTCCTCGCCCCTGGGTCCCCGTGTCAGGACGGGTCCCGCCCCGGCCCCGCAGCTGGAGGAGTCTGTGATGAGACCTTCAGGAAGAAACAGAGTCGAGGAGTGAAGTTAGGAGCAAAGCCATGGTGCTAGTTTTCTTGTTTCTGCTGTCACAAAGCCCCAGCTTGGCAACTAGACACAATGTCTGTTCGTTTGTTATGGCTCTGGGGGTCAGGAAGCCCTGATTCCTGAGCGAGTGGGTGTTAAGGGTCTGGCGTCCGGGCGCTGGCAGGGCTGGGTCCTCGGAGGCTCTGGGACGTTTGCTTGCATCTTCCAGCGCCGGCGGCCTGCACCCCTGGGCCTTTGTAGCATCAGTCTGTCTCTGCTCGCCGTCACCCTGGGTCCTGCCTTCACCATGCAGGCCCTTGTGATTACAGGTTGGGGTGCCGGGTAGCCGGGCAATCACCCTTTTGAGCCTCCGCCACACAGCAGGCCGGGAGCTACTGTGCGGCAGGACCCACGAGACGCCTGCTGGGCCTGGGTGCGCAGCAGCGGGACAGCCTGCGGGTGGGGGCTCTGCCCTCTGGGTGAGGAGGCACCAGGGCTCCCCGTCCTGTCTCCCCCTTCGTGGGCTGGGGCGCTGACCCTTCCCTGGGCCCAGTGCCTGTGGCTAAGGGCAGCTTCCCTCCTGAGATTCCTGTGGCCCATGAGCGACCCCAAGATGGACATGGAGGACCTCATCTTGGCAGCAGGCCCCGGACAGGCTCTGGCCCAGATGCCGCACACTCTGTCACCCCAGTGCCCTCTCATAGCCCTGCCCTGCTGCACACAGCCCTGCCCTCTCAATGTTCCACTGGGGTGCAATCCCCTTGCACCCTTTTCCAAGGGGGAACTCCTGCTCATGCTTCAAGATGTGGTCTTGGTGTCTCCTCTTCCAGGAAGTCTCCCCAGATTGTGCCCACCCCACGCAGCTCCTCCCGCCCCTTGTGGGGGGTAGGGGGGTTGGTGGGGCTTCCTGTGAGCTCCAGCCCTTGCCCAAGCCTGCTTTCCCTGCCCTGAGCAGCTGCCTGACCTTTTCTGGGGTGGGGGTGCTTTACCTGGTCCAGGTGGGTGTTGCAGGCAAAGGGCATCCTGCTTGCACGGCCCCATTTTCTCACGTGTTGTTGATACTTCCCATCACTCTCCGTCTTCTTGGAACAACTTCAGGGTTTATTGAATCTGGAAAGAAAGGAGCGGGAGAAGGAGAGAGCCATGTGCCTTGCACAAATCAGTGGTTCTGACAGTTTTATTAAATAATGGGGCGGTCTGGTCACGCTGCAAAATAAGGCTCCTGGGAAGGAGGCAGGGGCCAGGCTGGAGACATGGAAGGAGCAGTCTGGCCGCTTCCAGAGTCGCTCCTGGGGCTCCTTCATCGGTGGGAGGTGTGGATTCACTCAGGTCTCCCACTCTGCAGCTGGGTGACCACGAGCAGCGCCCGGTCCCCCAAGGCCTGGAGCCTCCCTCCTCTCTCTTTGGGCCGGGCAGCTGCCGTGCTCCTGGCCTGCTGCCCAGGGTCCCTGAGAAGTTCCGGGAAGGTGTGTGACTTGCAGCCTCTCACGGGAAGAAGCGCAGGGCAGAGGCCGAGGGGAGAAGGAGGAGGAGCCCGCATTTCCGGGGGCTCTGCCGTGTGCCCCAAGCCAGCCGCTGGGCGCTTGTGACCAGGAGCCCCTGGAGGCAGGGCCGCCCCCAGCTCCCGGGAGAACAGGCAGTGTCCAGGCGGGGCGGCTCTGCTCAGGTGGTTGCTGGTGGAGCCGGCTGCGTGCTGTGTCTGCGGCTCAGCTTCCGCGGCCCTGCCTGGGGAAAGCAAGGCTCAGACATGTGGGGTCCGGGCCTGAGTCCAGGACACCAGCTGCCTGTACCCAGGAACCCGGGTAAAGCAGAGCCAAGCTCCCACCTTGGGGCTGCCTGAAGCTGAGATAGATAAGCACAAGCATAGAAAGTTCTGGATCAACGAACCCGGCCCGTGGGGAGCCTGTGCTAATGGCACAAGGTGCCATGTGATGCTTTCCTGGGCCATGGTAATGTGTACACAGGATGCCCAGTTTTTACACTGATCCTCACCCCAAGCCAGTGACAGTTAGTGGCCCAGAGAGGTTAGGACACTTTCCTGGGACCACACAGCTTGGGAGAGTGAGAGCCTGGGCAGAGGCAGAGCCCACGGCCTCTCAGCTGGCAGTGCCCCTCTGGTGCCTGCAGCACCGTCCACACCTCCCAAGGCCCTCCACCCCACACCCGGCACCACGAGCCCTCGGCTGGAGGGAGCATCGTTTGCTTCCTGCCTTGGCCAGCACCATCCGTCACGGCACCTCAGGCTTCTGACGCTGGTCCCCGGGCGGGGGAGGCAGAGACAAACCAATGGGGCACTGCAGACTCCAGCAGCATCCTGGGTATGCTGTCCATAAACCGGAAATAATTGATCTACAGGCTGGCAAGACAGCCAGCAGAATACAAAGGCATTTATGGCTTTTCTGCTTAATAACCCTCAACTCTTCTGGGCAGCTGAGGGGACCTGGGCTCTGACTTGGTCTTTGCAGACAGAGTCCCAGGAGTCCAAGAAGGGGATGGGGAGGGGGAGGGGGATGGTGGGCCCCTTCTCCAGGAGCTCCAGGCCCCTGAGAGGCCAAGGCAGGAGCTGCATCGTACGTATGTCGGGGACTGGGGTCATGGAGGTCAGCTCACCCCATCCATGGGCTGTGCAGGTAAGCTTCCACTGAGTCACAGCCCCAAAAAAACAAAAAAATTGCAACAGAATAATGGTCAGTAGGAAGTGATTTCCTCATTCCCCTGACACGCAGGCAGCTCCTCAGTGTGGGGACGGGTCTGGACCGTGGCTCTGTGGAGAGGGAGCAGAGCATTTGGGGTGCTCCCGACGGGGAACTGGGGCCCTGCCGGAGGGGCCTGGGAAGGCGGCTCCCCATGCGTCTGCCTCAGTTCCTGCTTCCTCCTCCAGGGCCTGCCTCTGGACTCGGGTTTCTTCTCCTCCCACTCGCTGGCTCCCGTGTGAGTCCCGGTCCTCGCTTCTCTGCTCCAGAGCCCAGGGAGCGTTGAGGAGCCTGACATCCGCACTCCCACCCAGGGCCTGCTGTCCTGCCTGGGGCTTTGGGCCCAGCCCCCTGAGTCCCTCGTTAAGTCACTCAGCAAACACGCACTTGCCCCTTTCTCAGGTGGGCCCTGTGTGGGAGGCGGAGGCTCCCTGGGGAAATCAGACACAGCCCCCAGGAAAAGCCCCAAGGGGCAGAGCCGGGGAGGGCAGGGTGAGGAGCCCCAAGGCAGGGGACTCCAGGTGGAGAGGCCAAGCGGAGGCCCAGGGTGGGCTCCCCCAGCCTGCTGTCAGACACCAAGGCCATCAGGACGTGGGTGTGCGGGTGGGCAGGGCCGCCCTGTCCTCGTGTGCTGGCACTTGTGGAAGGGAGACGGCCCCCCTCCCGGGATAACTTTGCATCTGTCTACTGAGACCTGCTCCCCGGCCCCGGGCCTCCAGGGAGGGGCGCTCTGTGCTGCTGCGGGGACCAGAGGCTCTGCCTCCCTGCTAGGCTGACCTCCCACCTCTGACCCCTGACATGCTGGAGCAACGCCAGATGGACAAGTTACCCGTGTGACAAAGACCGGAGAAAAGTAAGTTGAACAAATCTTTGAGGAACTCCTCTCCCCCACCCCCATACTGGCTCCCTCCCTCAGGCTGTCTTCTCTAAATAGACCAAAACATGGTAATTTTATGAACAAATCAAGCCATGCATTATACATTTTTATGTTCTTAAGTTAACAAAGTGACTTTGAATCTATAAAAGGCTCCAAAGTAAGTATTCCATTTATTTTTGCCTCCTGAATGGCCCTCTCATCCCTTGCCTTCCCCCTACCCTCGGTGGCCCTGGCTGGCACTCAAGGCCCTGGGACTCAAGCACTCAAGGCCCACAAGGTTCAATCACCTCCATCAAGTCCCACGTCCCCAAGTCCTCACATGAGTCTTGCCAATCCCTCTCCTCCTCAGATATCTGACACCTCTGTGTCCGCTCAAAGTGCACCTCACCTGCCCTTCGGTCAGCTGGTGAACTCCTCCCCATCCTTCAAAACCCAGCTCAAATGACCCCTCCTCTGTGCGATCTCCTGTTAGGACTCTGACAAGTGCCCACCATCCCTTCTTGAAGCCAAAAGGACAGCTAAGACTGCTGGACCTGCAGAAGTACAGACTGGGAAGGGAGGAGTCGGGGGCCAGGGGTGAGGGATCGGAGCTGTCTGCAGAGGCTCATCATGAGCGGAGGTGGAGGGACAGACCGCAGCCTGGGGGTGAGGGGCCGCCCTGGGGTGGGGGGTGGCTGGAGTGTCCAGGCAGGGCTGGGGCCTGGCATGGGCAGCTGAGAAGAGGTCATGGACACCCCATCCTGTAGTGACAGCACCCTGTCACCACGGGGCAGGCCCCATCTTTGGCCCGAGTGCCAGTCCACACAGACCCAACTCTGGCCCGAGCCCAGCTCTGCGGCCCTCCATGGGTGTGCATGATGTCAGAGGCCTGTCCGGGTGACCGTGCCAATTCTGTTCTTCTCTGGGTGGCCCCAGTGGGACAGTGTGAGGCTTAGAGTTCACAGACCAGCTGTGCCCTGCTGAGTGTGTGGCCCTGGGCAGGACAGGCTATCAGACATAAGGCTGTGGGTGCCTGGGGGTGATGTTGCCTTGGGGGAAAGCGAGGGGGTTCGTCCTGTGAGCCGAGGTCCTGCTCCGGGCTGGCGCCACCTAGGCCACTGGACACTCGCTCTTGGTTTGCTCCGACTCCCGCCGGAAAGTGAAGTCATAAGCCCGGCGGCGCAGTGCGCTCAACCCGCGTCCAGGAGTCTGGGGCAAACGTCATCCCTTTGACCTCTGAGTGGAAGCACTTTTGCTAATGGGGGCGCTGGTAAGAGGAGACCAGGTCTCCAGCCATCTGGGATGGGGCCGGTGTGCAAACAGGGTGAACGGCGGGTCACCAGGCTGCCGGCATCTGCTGCCCTGCGAGCCGGGCGCCAGCTGACAGCGCATGGGCGGCCGTGCTCTCCCAGCCCAGACTGGCGCGGGCCAGCGGGAGGGCAGCTCAGGGCAGGACGGGCGACTGGGGCCAGCCCTCCCACCAGGACCAGGCCCCGAGCTCGGCGCCTGGGGGCCTGCCCTGGTGCCTGTGTGCGCGAACATGCTTGCACACGTGTGTGAGCGAAGCATGTGTGCACATATACGTGTGGCTCTGTGTGGATGTGCACATGTGAGTCTGCACGTGAGTGTGGGTGTGCGTGCTCACGAGTGTACATTCAGTTAACCTGCCTAGTGCAGATGTGTGGGTCTCCCTGCCCAGCAGCACAGCACCCACTCCGCCCCGACCGCAGCCATGCTCCAGCTTCGTCTAGAGTCTTCAGTGATCCCTCCAGTGGGAGGCAGGGCTGACACGAGCCTGCAAGTTGATCTTTCTGGGAGGTTGGCCTCGTCGCCTCTCCTGGAGCAAGGTTGGGACAGGAGAGGGGTTAGAACAGGGACACTGAAGGCCTGTGGGGGCCCATCCCCCTCCCATCTCACCCCCAGCCCCCCACCCAGAGGAGACAAGGAGGAGCCTGGTCTTCCAGTGGGTGGGGTCTGCGAGGGGAGACCCTCTGCCCTGATCAGGCCTCCGGGGCCTGGGGAGGGGCCTTTGACTCTCAGCGGGCCATCAGCTGCAAGTCCTGAGACAGGTGGGGGTCCTGGCACAAACCCGACCAAGCCCTGTGGGCCCTTTGCTGTCCCCTCGGACAGCCCTCGTGGCGGGAGGGCCTGGGCGCCATCTCCGGGGTCCTTGGCCCAGACACTGGCCGCAGCACACGCTGCATCCTGCAGCTGCGTGGGGAGTTGCTGAGTGGTGAGCGCTTTGCTGAGTCCACGCTCTCGCTGGCCGCGGATGAGCTGCAGGGTGGACACGGCGGGGTGGGGGCGCCTCCAGGCTGCTCCCTGCACAGGAGTTGATCCAGGGCTCCCGTGGTCCAGCTCAGGTGGCCTCTGCCCCAGCCTCTTGCTAAGCTCCAGGTTCAGCCCCTTTCTGGAGACGCCTCCCGGAACGAGCCTGACGCAGGCCCACTGTGTCTGACTGCCTTTCTGGGCACCCAGCCTGGCTGTCTCTGGTTCCTGGGTCTGCATCCCGACGTTAGTATTTTTTTTCTCCATGAAGGACTTTATTTACTTGCTAAAAATACTCTTCTCCCTATGCCCCTAAGGAAGCTTTAGTAAATAATTGCTCCCACCTCCCAACAGAGAGCTGACCCCCAGCCACCCTGGGGAGACACAGTGGACCCTAGCCAGCCCTGGGGGAGCCCAGCATCTGGCATAAGAAAGGAACAGATGGAGGCTGGGCCAGGCAGGGGCTGCCTGAGCTGGGGATGGGCCCACCCAGCCCCGACACTGTAGAACCTGGGCCACCCCTGGGAGTCAGACCCCAGAGTGGAAGGGACTGTGCAAGTGCCCAGCCCAATCCCACCAGACGGTCCAGTCCCTCTCCCAAGTCTCCAAGTTAAACCCTCTTGAAGATGGGGGCCTCCCTGCTCTCCACCCCCTCACCCCCCGCAGACGCTTGTGTTAATCCTGTGGTTCCCCCCGGGGTCCCTGCCCATGTGCGGACTCTGCCCTCCTGGAACCGCAGGCAGCTCCCTGGCCTGGCCAGCAGTGTCCCGAGGGCCTGTGCCCCTGGAGGGTGACCACGTGAGGGGCCCAGCCATCTGCCTTTCCTGTGCAGGAGGCAGGGAGCTGAGCTCCATCTCTGGCGTAGAGCTGTGAGCGCATTCAGGCAACTGTCAGGAAGCAGGCAGCCATGACCTCAAGGCGCAGAGATCCCCAGGAGCCCGTTGTCCTGCACCCCAGGACCAGGAGGAGGGCACTCCTGCCTCTGCAGAGTGTGCTGGCAGTGGGCTGAGGGTCTGCTGAGCTTTTCAGGCTGGGCTGCTGGGCACTGGGGAGCCCAGGCTGGGTTGGGGTTCCCTGCCTGGCCCACCAGTCCTTCTGATACTTCTCCCTGGCTGGGGCTCCCTTCCTTTTGCCAGAATCCTGGGTACCAGCACCCTCGCCCACCTCCACAGCCAGAAACACCCGCCCAGGGTGACACCATCCCTGCTGTGCTATGTCTGATTACCCCCTCCACATCCACCCTGGGTCCGGGACGATTTAAGAGCTTCCCTCTGAGACTCAGTTTTCAGCTGCTGTGTTCAGGGTACACGCTGGGTGACAACCAGCCCCATCGGCAAAGCCCACCTGGGCGCAGCAGACAAGGAGACAGGGTGCTGGGCTGGACGCAGAAATGGGGCTCAGCGGGGAGGAGGAGGTGGATCCTGCTCCCCTCACCTGGGGACTCCCTGGGGTGGGGCAGTCACAGCCCCGAGGGGGAGAGGTGGGCTCCTGAAGGTCTGAGGAGGCTTTCAGAGCCCAGGCTTGTGGGTGGGCGGCAGAGCGGGGGTGGGGAGGGGTAGCCTGATAGTGACTCTGGTTCTGGGGTTTAGGGGAGTAGGGAGGGGCCCTTAGGTGGAGAAAGGGCAGCTGTGGGTCAGGAGAACCTTGTTCCCATCCTGGCTCTGCAGCTCTCAGTGATGGGCTTGAGCCCTGGTCCCCCCAGACACCTCCTCACTTTCCTCTCCTGTGAAGTGGGCTCCTTGGGCTGCTGCTCGCCTGAGGGAGTTGGGGAGGTGCTGGCGTGGGGGAGCTGGGGCTCCCCTGACCTGGGGCTCCCTGTTCCTTCTCCTGCAGGAAGGGTGGGGCAGGGAGGCAAGACAGGCCTTCAGCCCAGATCGGCAATGGGATTTCTTACTTGTTCAATCATCCATTCATTCTTTTATTAATTCATTCATTTAAAAATCTCGATTGAACAGCTTTTGTCTGTGGTATGGTGTTCTAGGTCCTGGGTTTTCTCCCCTTACTGGGACAAAGAGGCAAGAGGGTAGACAGAAAACAAGCCATCGAAGAGGTGCTGTGAATACGCTGGAGTGGGTTAGAGACACTGGGTGGGAGGACCATGCTACTGAAGGTCTCAGGAGGCTTCTCTGAGGAGGGAGTCCTGGAGCTGGGTCCTGAATCCAGGCCTGTGAGGTTCTGGTGGGCCAGGCATCTGCAGGACTCGCTGGGATGACGACGATGGTGGTGATGAGGGTGATGGATGTAGCAGTGGTGATGGTCATAGTGTGAATGGTGATGGGTACCGTGATACCGTGGTGATGACGATGGTGATGACGGTGGTGATGACGATGGTGATGACGGCGGTGGTGTTGATGGTGATGACAATGGTGGTGGTGAGGGTGACGTGTTGGTGACGGTGGTGATGGTAGTGGTGACGGTGGTGATGATAGTGTGAATGGTGATGGCTATGGTGATGAATATCATGGTGACGATGATGGTAATGATGAAGAGAACGGTGAAAGTTAACATTTGTTGACCTTAAATAAGTGGTGGCTCCAACACTTTGCCATGCATTATTAACTCATGTAATCCACACAGTGAGACAGATGCTAGTATCTATCCATTTCATAGATGAAGAGACTGGGATCCAGAAATGGGCAGTCGCTTGCTCATGCACGGCTCCATGACTTCTAGTAGTATTTGAGTCAGAGTTTGAACTCAGCACACTGACCTCGGAACACCTGCTTTTAACCCAAACTTCTGATAAACCACAGCTGCTCACTTGCCTGCCGAGCTTGTTCTCCAGGAACACCACCACCAGCCACCTATCTGTGCCATCTTGTCATTACTGGGAATGGCTAGATTTGTCTTTGTCAAGCTTGCACTTTCTCCCAAAGTTTGAATTAACCTCGACATTAATTTGCTGATGGAGAGCCTGCGGTAGGTCATATAGCGTGAGCATCTGTGATATTCTAATACATTTCCAAGGAAATTATTGTAATACGCTAAATGGGAGATTTAAAGGTTACTTGTTCCCCTGCAATCTATGAGCTGTTTTATGAAAAAGTCATAACTGAAATAATTGAAGTGTCAGAAAGGAAAAAAAGGATAAGAGCCAATCAACAATTCTATTATCACTTACCCATCATCCTGATTTTATGTGATATTGTGGCAACTCACCCACCTTTGAATATTGCTCTGGACAGCAAGAAAGGGCAAGAGGGAGGGACTTCAGGGTCACAAGTGACACAGCTCGGGGCTCAGTTCCCGGGGCTGAGCCTCTGACTTTATTCAGAAAGTGGGTTCCCATCCCCAGAGGTGAGCAAGCACCCCACGCGTGTCCTCCTGGGTGAGATGCTGTTGCAAGATCCATGTCTTCTATGGTTGATGACCTAGGTGTTGACTTAAAAAAGAGCCACAACCTAAAAGTTGAGCGTTATGTTTTATTTGGTGGGAATTTTTAGGACTTCAAGCCCGGGAGATGGCATCTCAAGTGACCCTGAGGGAATCGCTGTGAGGAGGAGGCAGGGGAGGAGTCAGTTTACATAGACGCTTTCAACAAAGGGCAGGTAGTGTGAACATCAAAAGTATTTTGTGAATTAAAGAGAACCAGATATCTCCAGTTAAGGAGTTTAGCGCTTTTCTGCGTCTGGTAAGGTGCAAGAGTCTGAGCTTGCTGAAATCGGTCCACTCACACGCATCTCAGCTACCTGGGGCCAGCACCCCGTGTGTTATCACCTCCTGAGTTCCCCAGGGCTCACCATAGGAGTGGCTGCAGCCTGGCGGCTGCTGGATCACACAAGTATCTTTCTCTTCTGGAGGAATTCACATTTGGAGGACCGCAGTGCTTGATGACTCTGACATCCTTGTTTACTATACGGCAGGAAATACTCCACTCCCCGCTGGAGGGCCCCAAGGTTCCTCCCAACCCTGAGTTTCTGGGATTCTCAGAACTTTGGTCCAGTCCAGAGAAGCAAAGTCACTTCCCCATGGCCACACAGCAAATTCCAAACTGGAGTCCGGATACTGGAAAGTCAGTCCTGGGTCTTTGTGGACAGAGTTCAGGGAGAGAAGAGGGGAAGGGTTGTGGTGGGTGGGATGACGATGTGAGTGGGGGTCAAATGTGGATGGAGATAGAGTGGGAACAAGTGTTGAGTGCTCAGTCAGGCTGTGTGTGTGTGTCTAAGCTTTGAAGAGTGAGCTCTGCAATTCATGGGGGTGAATAATATATCGAAGGAACATTAAGTGGCGTCAAAGCCAGAGATGATCTCTGGACAGGAGCCCAGACTCTATCAACAGCCTGGCTTGGCCTGTGAGCCTGGTGGCCTGCGGGAGTGTCCAGGCCTGGGCAGAGCACCCTGACCTAAGGCTCGTCCTCCGAGCTGGCATTCCAGGTTGGTGGAGGAGGCCGCCGCTGGGTGTCATATTAGCTGATTCTGGGGCCCCTACCGAATCCCTGTTGCCAGACAATAGACCACTGGCGGGTTTTTGCAGTGGGGGCCATGGGGTAAGTGCTCCCCTCCACAGCCCTGCCTGGGAGCTCTTCCAACCTGGGGCTCAGTGTTGCCCAAGGATCTGGTTAACAGGCAGTTTTTCACCAGGCAAGCCTGGGTGAGCCCGAGGCCTCCAGGTGACGCTGGCCATCTGGTCCTCAGGCTGCCCGCCGCCTAGTCAGCTGATGAGGGACCCAGCGGGTGGTACGGTTTTTCCTGACTCTCTGCCATGTTAGACTGCAGAGCGTGGGCAGTTTCTAAAGCTGGGAAGAGCGGGCTCGGGTTTTAGGCGTCTGGGATTTGCAACATGGAGTCTGAGACTGGCTTTTGCTTGGAGGGGCTTGCAGAGAGCCATGGGCTGGAGCTGCAGGTAGCAGCCCAGCCTCTCTTATTGTGTGTCTGGGGGCAAGTGAATTAACCTCCCTGCACCACCCCTGTCTCATTTGCTCAGTGCGTGTAATATCCAACTGCAGTATCACCTGATACTATAGTGTAGTAATACCTGAGCACAGTCAACGTGTGGAGAAGTAAACGAATAAGAGAAAGTCCCTGGGAACCTAACGGTGAGGCGGAGATGAGAAACCTTCCTACGGCTGCATTAGGAAGCGCTCGAGGGAGGGAGGGCCTAGAAGGAAACGGGTGCAGAGCCTGGCACCGGGCCGGGTGTCCAGGTGGCGTCTGGGCACGGCGGGAAGGCTGCTCTGGAGCTGGGGGAGCCCCCATGTCAACCCCCACACCCCGTAGGCTCCCTGCACAGAAGGGGCTGCCTCCTGGGTCCTGGGCCCCTGGGCTGGGCTTGGGAAGCGAACAGCTCAGGGCCCACCATTCCAGGCTCACGTCTGGTCTCCCTGCTGCTCTTGGGGAAGCCCTATGGTGGGTGGATGGAGGGCCCACCTGCCCTGGAGTCTTCACAGATATGCACATAGCCAAAACGCTTTTCTTTTACCTGGAATGCTTGTGTTCTGGCTACAGGGGAAAGATTTTTTTTTTTTTTTTCTTCTCCATAAATAAATGGAAGCTGTGAAACTTAACGCAGTGAGAAGAGCTGGAGTGTTTTCTTCAGCTGAACACTGGGGCGTCCCACCTGGAGGGCCGCTGGGAACATCCAGAAGATAAGGGGTGGAGAAAAGAAAAGGGAACTTCCTGAGGACTGGACTCAGCGATGTTTAGGGTCACCTGGTGGCCATACTCTCCCTGGGGAGACCCCTCCCGTCCACACTGGTGGGTTCAGGGAAGTTCCCTGCCCCACAGCCCGAGAAGGCCTGGCCCCGTCCAGCGGTCCCTCTCCTCTGTCTGAGCTGCTGTTTCTCCTGAGTGGCTGGATTGTCTTGATAGCAGCCCAGAAGTCACTTCCCCCGGAGACCGAAGGACCCGAAGGGCTACTGGTTGTTCAGTCGCTCAGTCGTGTGTGACTCTTTGCTACCCCATGGACTGCGGCACACTAGCTTCCCGGTCCTTCACTGTCTCCTGGAGTTTGGTCAGACTCAGGTCCATCCAACTGTCTCATCCTCTGTCACCCCCTTGTCACAGAGACTCCATATTCACCCCTGAAGGTCCGGCGTCCACAGGCCCCTGGTCCGAGAGGCTGCTCCTCCCCTGACCTGTGGGTGTTTGCTGGTTTCCTTTCCATGGTCTATTTTCCCCCCGGCCAGACTGTGAGCTTCAGGGGGCAGGTCTCCATGCTGTTGGCTGCAGGGGGCTTGCCCAGAAGACCAGTGCACAAGGAAGTGAGTGAAGGCGTCAGTGGACAGGATGCCCTGGGTGGGGAGATTTCTGCCAGCCCCACATTACTCTCAGCCTGTGCTTGGTGGGGGAGGCGTGTCATGGACCCCCGGGACCCAGGAATATGGGTGTGGGGGTGGGGAGGGTACAGGGTGGCTTTTCTGAGTTGACTGACCCCTGTCTCCCTAATCCTGCAGAGCCATCTCACCCCAAACCCATGTCCACCCCAACCACCCAGCCAGTGGCACAGTGCTCCTGACGGACAGGACGCTGAACCAGCAGGACTGGAAGGTGTTCCCACCTCCTGGCAATGTCCCCCCCACCGGGCAGGCCCCCAGGCCCCTTCATGAGGCAGGGCACCGTGCCCCCCGCTGAGTTAGGGGCCCTTATGTGAGCCTGGCCCAGCTGGGGGGCAGGTCATGGGGATGGGAAGGCCCTTGGGAAGCCCCTACCCCATTGCACCTGGAGCCCAGCACCAGCCTGGAAGCGGCCGCTGAGCTGTGGCCGGCGTGAGGGCGGTGAGCATACCAGCCGGGGGCTCACCCACTGGTCCATCTTATGAACAAGTCAAGACGGGGCCACCAGGACAGGGCCACACCCAGTGCGGACTCATGCCCCACAGCCTGTGGGCGACCAGTCACTGCCCTTTGAGCTTGGGGTCAGACACGGCCCCACAGAAGACTGGGGTTTGGGGCAGGGACAGCCCCTCCTAGGGTTCTTCAGGTGACCTGTGGTCAGGCCTGCTTCCTGGCTGAAGCAGATGAGGAGTTTCCTGTGGGAGGGGCTGAGCCTGAACTAGGGAAATTTGGGGGTAAAAGCATCGGGAGGGCCCTGGGGAGCAGGGGTGGAGGGGGTGGTGGGCCCTTCATGGAGCAGGCAGACCCTGGTGATGGACCCCTCTGCTGGGTCCTGGGGTTGGCCCTCCACTGCCTCCCGCAGAGCACAGCAGGCCAGGGCTTGGCCCCCTGCCTGTAATCTCAGGGCCAGATCTGTGTGCTATGCAGGGCCGGGTGGACCGGGGGTTAAACAAGGGTTTGGCCGCGTGACTGTGGCCTGAGCCACGTCCATGGCTCGGAGCGTCAGCTTCCCGTCCTACAGTGAGCGGCGTGTCGGCTGCCTGCTGTGTGACAAGTTCCCGGGTGCACGTGCGTTAGATGGCCAGCAGTTATCCCCTCACGGTGTTGGCAGGTCAGGAGCCAGGTGCCAGGGCCCGTCACGAGGGGGTTGTCGAGCTGTGGGCCGGGGCTGTGGTCTCCTCTGAGGGCTGGACAGTGGGTGGGGGAGAGGGGGTTGGGGGCTGGACCGTGGGAGGCCTCCAAGCTCCCTCGAGTCGTGTTGGAGGGTTCAGTCCCTTGTCATGGGAGCCTCTGCCCAGCGCTGCCTCCCAACAGGACAGGGGCTTCCCACGAAGAGCTAGAGAGAGCAATCTCAGAAGGGATGCCCCATCTCCTCTGCCGGTTCTGTTTCTTACAAATGTGGGGAGTCCTGCCTCTCAGAGGGAAGGGCGGCTCGGGGCGTGGGCACCAGGAGCAGCCACCACTGCGGGGGGACCGTCCTCCCCGGGCAGCGGCGGTGATTAAGGATTGTGTACCCATGAGCTGGTCAGAGCGCCAGGTGCACGGCAGAGCGGGGTGGCCGCTTCCGGGGCCTGGTCGGCCCCTTGCCACATCACGGGCTAATTCTTCAGCGGTGATGCCTCCGACGGCTTCCTGAGATCGCGCTGGTGTTGCAGGAGACCAAGATGAATGCGATGAGGATCCTGCAGCCGAAATATGAGGAGACCAGTGTTTGCTGGGCAGGAGGCAGGGGAGGCACTCTGGCCCCGGTGCCCGTGCCCCCCGAAACTGTCCACCCGCGGAGGACCGTTCCCCGCTCAGAGCCCCTCCGCTGTGTCCAGACTGAGTCAGGCAATTAACCTGCGCTCGGAGCTCCCCGGCGGTGAATCGAGCGCGGGCGAGCCGGTGTGTGGCGCCTTTAAATAAGCCTTATGTAACGAGGCGTCGTCGGAGCAGCTGACTCTCCGCACACGGGCCTCTTTTAAAATAGATTCTTGTCTTTATATAGCCGAATGCTTCTTGCTTCTGGCTCTGCCATCTTACAGAGGCACTGATGTAGGTCAGATATTGCTTGGTGAGAATTAATTAATCTATAATTTTATCAAAGGAGGGGGAAAAACAAGTAAGGAAGCTCTTGAGTAACAAGTGAGTAAGCTCTCAGTGTGCTTGGCACAGCCTGGGAACCAGCGTTCCAGAGTGAAGCTCTGGGAAGGAGCCACCAGCATAGGGCTGCTCTTCCTAAGACCGGCCCTGGCCCGGCCCACACGGGTCTTTACGAGAACACCAGATCTGGGGTCCAGTCCGAGCTCCGTTCTCACCCCTGGGCAGCTTCAGACTCAGCTGGGGCGTCAGGCCTGGCAGCCTGCCCCAGGCCGGCAGGGTGGTTACCTTCAGACTGGCTCCACGTCAGCGGTGACCAGAGGCCTGGGCCCCTGCCTCAGCCCCGGGTCCCTGTTCCTGCCGTCCTGTGCTCGGCCGTTCAGAGGCTCTCCGGGGCCTGTGTCCAGCCAGGCCTCTCCAGAACTCCCACTTCCAGCCGCCGCTTCTGCCCGGGGGTCACAGTCACCAGAGCTCAGCACGGGAAACCCTGAGCTCCGGAGCTCCTCCCGTGGACTCTGCGTCGGCCGCCGGCTGCTCTGCCCCAAGAAGCTCAGGGCTGGGCTGCTGGCGCCTCACCTCTGTCTGTTGGCAGAGGCTGTCCACCCCGTCTTCAGAGGAGACTGAAGTCCGGCCCTGCCCGCCCCTCTGGTCTCCCGTCACTGTGGGTTCTCAGCGCCCCCCAGGGTCCCACCCGCATCCGGGTCAGATCACGTCCCCATGTCCAGAACCCAGTGGCCCCTGAAGTCCTGGCAGCACCTCCTTCCCCCTCTCCCACCGCTATCCCCCTCCCACTTTTCCACGTGTGGCCCCAGGTGGGGACAGCCCTGCACCCAGGACAAGAGGCACCGCCCATGGAAATCCCACCAGCTCGCCTGCACTCAGCACTGAAGCCCCCTTCGCCCTGTCCTCACCAGAGGGTCACTCTCCCCGAAACGTCATCCTTTCACAGCCAAGCCCGAGGATGTGCCCACGGGGCCGCTGGCTCCAGCCAGGACCAGAGCCTCTGCTACTGCTCAAGGCGGAGCGAGTGTGGGCTGGACCCAAGGCTTGGACTGAGTAAGGGGTGTCCCCGCACAGCTCAGGCCGGGAGGGGTCAACCAGCGGCCTGAGCGCCTGCAGGGGAAGGAGGGCGGAGCTGGGCGCTGGCCCCACCTACCCCTGAGGGGTCCCCACCTCCTCCCGGACCTGTGGAGCCTCTCCAGGTGGCTCTGACGCTCCCACCGGAGGGGCTGTCTGTGCTTCCCCACGGAGCTGTCCTGGCCCAGGCTTCCCACCTGGATCCAGGAGGACGTACTTCATCATGAGCATCCAGTGTCCACTTAAAGACCCCACTCGTCTGGGGTCAGAGGGGTCAGGGCCTCTCACGGCAGTGCCCTGGTCCTCCCCCAGGTCCCCTGGGCTCAGCCTGTCACCAGCACTGAGACCAGCTTGAGGAAACCCTGGGTCCCGGAGGTTGGAGGCTGGAAATGGGGTGCAGACACTCAACGTCTAGACCAGCCCGCCCTGTGCTCGGCGCCCGTGGCCTCATTAACCCTTGCAGCCCTGCAGGGCGGCCCCGGCAGTCACCCCCTCTCACAGCTGAGAAAATGGAGGCCCAGAGAGGCGTGAGGGGCTACCCTAGGCTTTGGGAGAGGTTGACTGGCTGATCGGTGCCTGAGCACCTGCTGTGTGAGGTTCTGACGTCCTGATGCCTCGTTCAATCTGGGTTCCATCCTGGGGGCTCAGATACATGGAGACATGCCCAAGCAAGTGCGGTGGGTAATGCACTTGCTTGGGTGTGTCTCCAGGTGTGAGTTTTGTGGGAGTGGGAGTAGCCAGATACTGGCCTTGTTCTCCAGTGGGTGACCGGCAACCACAACAGCTTCTTGTGGGGAGATGCCCAGCTGCAAGTGGAACAGAGAGGAAGGCTCCTGGCAGGCTGCCTGGAGCCAGTGACATCTGAGCAGAATCTTGGGAAGTGGGCAGTGGGTAGATATGGGGAATGTGAGTGTATTGGAGGGAGCAAAGGGGCCAGGAGGCTGACAGCACTGGGTCAAACTCCGCCACAGTGATGACAGGGTGCTGGGATTTGAATCTGGACAGTCTGATCCCAACATCCCTGGGCCCAGCAGCCCCACCTTCAAAGGAGGAAAAGGAGGTTCTGAGGGGGTGGACTGGACCCCATCGCTGAGTCAGGCTCATGGTATAAGGCTCTCTTTGTGAGAATTAAATCAGACTAGAAACAGCTCAGCATTAAAAACACAAAAGCATGGGTCCCCCGCTGTCCTAAGCCCACTCAGGAAGTGTGGGGAGCAGCCCCCAGCTCCTGCACGGAGACATCGCCGTGAATGCAATTAATCACTTTTCAATTAGTATTCCGGCGCTTTGTGGGGACGTGAAGCAGGCCAGCACCAGAAGGCAGCAGGCTTTAGATGCGGTTATGAATGTTGGGAGCAGAAATAGAGCCTGGAGCCAGGCTGGCAGCCCCCCAAGAGGGGCCAAGAGTGCATCAGAGATGGGGCGGAGAGCAGGGAGGGGCAGCCCCCTGCAAGCACACTGCGGAGGGGCCCTACGAGCATTCCTGCTGCGGACCTCCCCTGGCAGGGATGCGGGTTTGCGGGTGGCTCTCTGGGCAGGTTTAGCGTCTCTGAAAGGCTGTTGGGGTGAACAGCTGATGATGGCCTGGCCCCACCACTGCCGGGCGCTGTGTTTGGCTGAGTCATGGAGCCAGCCAAGGGAGGTGGATCTGGAGACCTCTTGTTACAGGTGATGCAGAGTCAGGGCCACTCTGGGGGGGCAGTTTGGTCCCGGGTGAGAAAGGGAGCCTGTAAGTGCGGGCAGTGAGGCAGGCAGGCCGGGTGTAGCTGGGAGTCCGGTGGCGGCCTGTCCCGGCTGGCTGTGTGATCGCAGGCTGCCCCTCAGCCTCTCTGGGCCTGTTCGTTTGCAAAAGAGGGATGAGGCCTCCCTGGGTGATGAAGAGCAAAGTGGGAGCTGCCTATGGCACCGGGTGTGGAGCAGGCTCTGACAAGCTCGTACCTGTTTCTGAGGGAGTGCCCTGTGTCCCTGAAGCGCTGGGTGGCACGTTGCAGAGGACAGGGTCATGACTCTGGTGGCATTTTGGACCAGGCTGTGTCAAGGATCTCTGTTCTGAGGATCAACCTGAGCACCGAAGAATTGATGCGTTTGAATTGTGGTGCTGGAGAAGATCCTTGAGAGTCCCTTGAACAGCAAGGAGATCAAACCAGTCAATCCTAAAGGAAATCAACTCTGAATATTCATTGGAAGGACTGATGCTGAAGCTGAAGCTCCAATACTTTGGCCATGTAACATGAAGAACTGACTCATTGGAAAAGACCCTGATGCTGGGAAAGATTGAAGGCAGGAAAAGGGGGTGACAGAGGCTGAGATGGTGGGATGGCATCACCGACTCAATGGACACGAGTTTGCGTGAACTCTGGGAGATAGTGAAGGACAGGGAGGCCTGGGGTGCTGCAGTCCACGGGGTCACAAAGAATCGGACACAGCTTAGTGACTGAACAATAGCAGTTCAGTTCAGTTCAGTTCAGTCGCTCAGTCGTGTCCAACTCTTTGCGACCCCATGAATCGCAGCATGCCAGGCCTCCCTGTCCATCACCAACTCCTGGAGTCTACCCAAACTCATGTGCATTGAGTCAGTGATCCCATCCTGCCATCTCATCCTCTGTCGTCCCCTTCTCCTCCTGCCCCCAATCCCTCCCAGCATCAGGGTCTTTTCCAATGAGTCAACTCTTCGCATGAGGTGGCCAAAGTATTGGAGTTTCAGCCTCAGCATCAGTCCTTCCAATGAACACCCAGGACTGGTCTCCTTTAGGATGGACTGGTTGGATCTCCTTGCAGTCCAAGGGACTCTCAAGAGTCTTCTCCAACACCACAGTTCAAAGGCATCAATTCTTTGGCACTCAGCTTTCTTCACAGTCCAACTCTCACATCCATGCATGACGTGAAAAACCATAGCCTTGACTAGACGGACCTTTGTTGGCAAAGTAATATCTCTGCTTTTTAATATGCTATCTAGGTTGGTCATAACTTTCCTTCCAAGGAGTTAGCATCTTTTAATTTCATGGTTGCAATCACCATCTGCAATGATTTTGGAGTCCCCAAAAAATAAAGTCTGACACTGTTTCCACTGTTTCCCCATCTATTTGCCATGAAGTGATGGGACCAGATGCCATGATCTTAGTTTTCTGAATGTTGAGCGTTAAGCCAACTTTTTCACTCTCCTCTTTCACTTTAATCAAGAGGCTTTTTAGTTCCTCTTCACTTTCTGCCATAAGGATGGTGTCATCTGCATATCTGAGGTTATTGATATTTCTCCCTGCAATCTTGATTCCAGCCTGTGCTTCTTCCAGCCCAGCGTTTCTCATGATGTACTCTGCATATAAGTTAAATAAGCAGGGTGACAATATACAGCCTTGACATACTCCTTTTCCTATTTGGAACCAGTCTGTTGTTCCATGTCCAGTTCGAACTGTTGCTTCCTGACCTGTATACAGCTTTCTCAAGAGGCAGGTCAGGTGGTCTGGTATTCCCATCTCTTTCAGAATTTCCCACAGTTGATTGTGATCCACACAGTCAAAGGCTTTGGCATAGTCAATAAAGCAGAAATAGATGTTTTTCTGGAACTCTCTTGCTTTTTCCATGATCCAGAGGATGTTGGCAATCTGATCTCTGGTTCCTCTGCCTTTTCTAAAATCAGCTTGAACATCTGGAAGTTCACGGTTCACATATTGCTGAAGCCTGGCTTGGAGAATTTTGAGCATTACTTTACTAGTGTGTGAGATGAGTGCAATTGTGCGGTAGTTTGAGCCTTTCTTTGGGATTGGAATGAAAACTGACCTTTTCCAGTCCTGTTGCCACTGCTGAGTTTTCCAAATTTGCTGGCATATTGAGTGCAGCACTTTCACAGCATCATCTTTCAGGATTTGAAATAGCTCAACTGAAATTCTATCACCTCCACTAGCTTTGTTCGTAGTGATGCTTCCTAAGGCCCACTTGACTTCACATTCCAGGATGTCTGGGTCTCGGTGAGTGATCACACCATCGTGATTATCTTGGTCGTGAAGATCTTTTTTGTATAGTTCTTCTGTGTAGTCTTGCCACTTCTTCTTAATATCTTCTGCTTCTGTTAGGTCCATACCATTTCTGTCCTTTATCGAGCCCAATTTTGCATGAAATGTTCCCATGGTATCTTTTATTTTCTTGAAGAGATCTCTAGTCTTTCTCATTCTGTTGTTTTCCTCTATTTCTTTGCATTGATCACTGAGAAAGGCTTTCTTATTTCTCCTTGCTATTCTTTGGAACTCTGCATTCAGATGCTTATATCTTTCCTTTTCTCCTTTGCTTTTTGCTTCTCTTCTTTACAGAGCTATTTGTAAGGCCTCCCCAGACAGCCATTTTGCTTTTTTGCATTTCTTTTCCATGGGGATGATCTTGATACCTGTCTCCTGTACAATGTCATGAACCTCTTTCCATAGTTCATCAAGGTTCTCTATCAGATCTAGTCCCTTAAATCTATTTCTCACTTCCACTGTATAATTATAAGGGATTTGATTTAGATCATACCTGAATGGTCTAGTGGTTTTCCCTACTTTCTTCAATTTCAGTCTGAATTTGGCAATAAGGAGTTCATGGTCTGAGCCACAGTCAGCTTCTGGTCTTGTTTTTGCTGACTGTATAGAGATTCTCCATTTTTGGTACAAAGAATATAATCAATCTGATTTCGGTGTTGACCATCTGGTGATGTCTATGTGTAGAGTCTTCTCTTGTGTTGTTGGAAGAGGGTGTTTGCTATGACTAGTGTGTTCTCTTGGCAAAACTCTATTAGCCTTTGCCCTGCTTCATTACGTATTCCAAAGCCAAATTTGCCTGTTACTCCAGGTGTTTCTTGACCTCCTACTTTTGCATTCCAGTCCCCTATAATGAAAAGGACATCTTTTTTGGGTGTTAGTTGTAAAAGGTCTTGTAGGTCTTCATAGAACCGTTCAACTTCAGCTTCTTCAGTGTTACTGGTTGGGCAACAGCAACCCTTCAAATCAGTATGCAAAAGTACAATGAGTGAATGAGCCTCTGCCCAACACTGCTGATGGCTTGGAATTGGGGTCCGAGTCTCCTCTGTCTGGGGGGCCACGCCCATGCAGGGGGGCAGAGAGTGTGCAGCTCCTGGGTGTCCAGCTCAGGGTGGCCTCCCTGCACCCCATGACTGCCAGCTCCTCCTGAGGCTGTTTCCTGCCCTTAATGATGGTCAGGCTGCACCAGGGGGCCCTGCCCATGGGGTGTCCTGGACCAGATGGCATCTCCTCAAGATTCATGTTGCAACTTGAGCCCCCAGGACCTCAGAATGTGACTATATTTGGAAACAGGGTCTTTGCAGGAATAATTAGATGAGATGAAGTTACACTGGGCAGAGTCAGCCCTCATCCAGCATGACTGGGGTCCTTCTGAGAAGGGAAATTTGAACATAGACACGTTTGCCCCTTGAACACAAAGAGGCCAAATGATACTTCTCCAAGCCAGGAAAGGCCATGGATGCTGGCAGCACCGGAAGCTGGGGGAGGGGCCTGGACACCTCTCTCTCCAGGCCTTGGAAGGAGTGAGCCCTCCCCACACCTTGATCTCAGGTGTCCTGGCCTCCAGGGCCCTGAGACCATAGACGTCTGTTGCCTAAGCTGCCCCTTGGGTGGGGCTTGGTTACGACTGCCCTGGGAGACTGAGATGACGTAAGCTGGCCTCAGAGACCCGGTGGGGAGGGAGGTGAGGAGCGGGGAAGGCCTTGGAGGCAGAGTGGCCCCCAGAAATCAGACATGTCCAGCAGGAAGTGCCTCCATTTGGGTGAGACCGAGCTCCGGCCTGCCCCTGGCCTGGGACCAGCCCTCGGAAGCAGGGCTGGCAGAGGCAAACCCTTGGTTTACCAGCACTCCCGGTAGCTGGGAGCGGAGGGAGAGGGCAGTCCTGCAGCCAGCCTGGTTCCTCTCCCCATGGCCCCTGGTGACCAACCCAGGCTGGTCGGTCAAGTTTCCCGCTATTTCAGGAGCATGCGGAGGCCTGTGTGGCAAAGGGCCAGTGGGTCCCCACTTCAGAGCTCCTTGCACATCTGTGTTCCGAGGGTGGTGTCTGATCTTTTGTTCCAATAACTCCCTTCATCAGCCGCATTCCAGAACCGCTGACAAGTCGTGTGGTCCTCTCCGGGCTGGGATGCCAGGGCCAGATGCATCTCCTGCCCTCCCCAGTCCCCGGAGCTCAGCCCGACTCCCCACGTTAATTTCCTCATCGCCAGGAATCAGTTTGTAAACAGCAGAGGAGACGTCAAGGTCTTCGTCTTCTTAAGGGGACTCTTTATTTCCCACAGAAATTCTGATCAGGGAGCCGAGCAGTGTCCCCGCTGAATCTCATCCAACAGCACGCTCACGTCTCAATTATTAATTCTTTTATAAATAACTTGATCTTCATCACGGCCGCATATTTTTTATGATAACTGTTATATTATTTAGATGTCAACGGCTCTGTGTTAATTGCAGCTTCCGGCAGGAGCTGTCAGCGGCAGAGAGTGTTGGACTCTCTTGTCTGGGTTCAAGGTGAGAATGGCCTTGGAAATCCTTTCTCCTCCTGCCCGGCCCCTGTTCTTTGCCCCCTGTACCCACTTCTGGGTGGGCCAGCCAGGGACAGTCAGCTGGCACCAGGCAGCGAGGAGGAGTGTCTTGCAGGGCTGGGCCTCGCTCCACTGGGCGGTGGGGCTGCACGGGGCTGCTGGATCTTTACCTTCAGGTTTGTAGGGAGTGGGTGCCCCAGCCCACCCCCTTGTCCCCATGCCGTCCTCTCCATCACCAGAAGGCTCTTTGAGCTCCACCGTCCTGGGCGCCAGCCACCAGCCACACGTGCCTCCTTAAATTGAAATTAATTCATTTTAAATTAAATTCGGAAGGGGGCGGTTGACACGCGAGGCCTGCATCCTGGCTCCATCCTCCCTTTGTGTGTCCGCTCTGACCCCTCCTCTCTCCCTGGTCATTTCCTCTAATATAAGCCACGGCCCAGTGTAATGACCAGCCCAGGCTGTCATAAGAGCCACCACACTGGGAGGCAGAAACACAGAAACTCGCCGTCTCCCGGTTCTGAGGCTGGAAGGTCGAGATCACGATGTCGGCAGGGCTGGGAGCCCCTGAGGCCGCTCCTCTTGATGTGCAGACGACTGTCTCCTCCCTGCGTCCTCAGGCGGATAGCCCCCTGTGTCCTGATCTCCTCCAACAAGGACGCCGGTCAGACTGGGTTAGTGCCGCCCTCATGCGCTGGCTTCCCTTAATTCCCGTGTCCACACACTGTCCCCTCCTGAGGTCCTGGGGTCAGGGCTTCAGCACAGGAATTTCGCTGGATCTGGGTGATCTTTGTGGGGAGGCAGTTCAGCCTTCAGCAGTCACGTGGCACTGTTTACAGGGCAGTGGCCCCACGGAGGTAAGTGACCAGAGCAGGCAGGTCTGTCTGCAAAGCGGGTGCTGTTTCCAGTGAGCTCCCTGCCTCCCTAAACCAAAAGCCCCAGGAAGTCACTGTGTGGCCCTGAGCCTGTTTCCTCACCTGTAAAGTGGACACATCATTAGTTTTGTTCTGGAGAGTAAATGAATGATTCACTCATTCATTCAAGGAGGTTCTGTTGAAGGGTGAGTGACTGGCCTAGGCGTCTGTCCTTCCTGTTGGCTCCTTCCCTCCCTCATTCGTTCTGTAAACAGAGCCCCTGTGTTGTACACGACCATCCTGGCTGCAGGGACCACGGGGGAGGCGGGGAGAGGGCAGGATGGTCAGGGGTTCTGCCCTCCAGGGATTCAGGGCTGAACCAAAGAGGCAAGTGGGCCATAGTGACTAGGAGGGTGGGCTGCTGGATCTTTACCTTCAGGACACAAACAGGTCAGGGGCTTCCCAGAGGACTCCCCTTTATGCAGAATCCAGGCCTCCCTTTGCCCACGACATGCTGAATGTCACTGGCGGTCACTCTGTGGGCCTGAGATGAGACTTAGAGGAGGAGGGTAAACCAGCTACTCTTGGTCCCTCGGCTGGTATGACCCCGGCCCAGGGGCAGCTTCTGGATGCCTGCAGGCCTCCCTGTCCTCCCCTCCCTCTGCAGAGCCTCCCAGGCCCCTGCCTTGCCCTCCCAAGTCATTTAAATAAATTTGCATACATTGTTTCCGATGAACCTTGATTGTTTCAGGAGCCAGACAATCTGAATCATAAGTATATTCACCCTCCTAGCCTTTTATTGAAGAATTCCATAAATATCCCACCTGTTAGCTCCCAGCTAGCTTTGTCCTGCCCCCCCTTCCTACTTTTAATTTCTCGTTATCATGCCGCCAATGAGGGTGGGGGCTTCTATTTTTATTTCTCATTTCTTGCTTAGCAGCTTCCCTTCTGGGTGAATTCTGGCTTCCTGCCAGGCTTTGATGGCCCCTGGAAGAGAGAGGGACTGGCTGGTGACATCTCAACGCCCCCTCCGATGGCAGGTGTCTCCCCGGGCAGCTGGCAGGCCTGTTCCGAGCCCTCCTTGGGAGCAGGGCTGGAGGGACAGCGTGAGTCAGCTGCCTGCTTACTGGGTCCAACAGGCCTCTGGTCTGGTGCTGGTGAGAAACTGAGGCTTGAAGCCCACCCTCCTGGAATCCCAGGCTCTGGCTGCAGAGCGGTGGCCACCTCCCTGCACCATGAGCTCCAGGGAGGGGAAAACAGGGGTGCTCACCTCAGCTAGAAGGGGCTGCCCCTGGTGCTGGACAGGGGCCGGGCCAGGGGAGAAGGTCCACAGGACGTGCCCACAGGGGCCACGGCCTCCAGGGAGTGTTGGGGGAGAGGCTGCCCACGTGACTTTTTAGCTGTACCACCCTCAGAGGCTCCCTACTGCCAGCAAAGCCTCTGCTCCCCACTCAGCGCCCAAGGCCTTCCCCCGGGCTCCTCTCTGCCCCTCGGGGCTCCCGATGTGGACACTGAGCAGAGCTGGCCCCTGCAGAGTCCCGCAGGGAGCTGACCTTCCAGCATCTTCAATTCTCTCCCCGACCCTATGGTGTGGGTGCTGTTGTCCCCATTGTAGAGAGGAGAAAACTGAGGCTCAAAGAGGCACTGGGCTCGGCCAGGGTCACACAGCTAGAGGGTGGCAGGGCTGCAGGTGTGTCTGAACCCAGAGACTGTGTGCTGGCCACACCCTCACATGCATCTGTCAAGACCCTGATGGCCCCGCACGGCCCAGCGCACAGAGGGTGCTCACTTCTCACTTACTGACACACGCACTTGTGTGATCAGTGCTCACAGGGCTTGTGCCTGGGGGTGGATGACTGGGCGGAATGGAGCCAGCAGGTCTGGACCCCTCCTGTCTGAAGGGCCAGCCCCACGTCCTCCCCACCCCTGGCTTGAATGTATCTTCCTGCGTCTGTTCATTCACGGGTTCATCTCCCACAAACATCTGTCACACTTTGTGCGGGTGGGGAGGGGAGGTGCTGCGTCCCATAGAGGGCCAAGGCTGGACTCTGTCCGAGCAGGGGGCGCAGAGCCAGGCTCAGACAGTGGCAAGGACAGGGGCTTGCCCCGTGCACAGGGGGGCCTGGGAAGGAGGCCAGGCTGTCCCTGGCTGCCCACTCCTGCTCTGAGGAGCCGCCTGGGTCCGGGGCATGAGAGTTCACTGAACACATCTTTGCATTATTCTTGTGTCCCTGGCAGGTGAAAGTGGGCTTCAGGTGCTGAGATCTGGGGCAGCTCGTTGGCTGCCCAGGAGGTCACGTCCTGCTGCGGGCTGCAGGAGGCAGGACTCAGGTGGGCTCCCCTTGGGGGCCCCAGGCTGCTATGTCCGGAACTTTGGAGCCTTGAAGGAGCTCAGGACTGAGGTGTCACTCTCCTTCCCTGGATCCTCCAGAGTCTGTCATTGTCTGCTGACCTTGGACGTTCACTTGGGTTTTCCTTGTAATTTCTGTGAATGTATCTGTGTGGCAGGATGGCCTGATTCATTCTGTCTCTTAAAAAAAAAAAAACAAAAACCAAAAACTGGTGCTAAAATATACATGACATAGGTCTTCCCTGGTGGTTCAGATGGTAAAGAGTCTGCCTGCAATGCAAGAGACCTGGGTTCAATCCCTGGGTTTGGACGATCCCCTGGAGAAGGGAATGGCAACCCACTCCAGTATTCTTGCCTGGAGAATCCAATAGACAGAGAAGCCTGGCGGGCCACAGTCCATGGGGTCTCAAGAGTTGGACCTGACTGAGTGACACTTTCACTTCACTTCTCATACATGACACAAAACTTGTATGATTATCATGTTTAAGGTGCACTTAACACACTCAAACACTAACACCATGAATACAATATGAGGTGTGCTCACGCTGCCGTGCAGCCCTCGCAGCCGTCACCACCCTCCTCGGAGCTCTTTGCACTTTTGCAAAGTGAAACTCTGTCCCCCTTTACACTGACTCTCCAGCCCGGCCACCCACCGTTCTACTCTGTCTCGGGATGTGACTGCTCCAGGGATCTAACGGAAATGGAATCACGCAGTGCTTGTCCTTTTGTGACTGTCTTATTTCACTTAACATAATGTCCTCAGGGCTTCCCTTGTGGGTCAGCTGGTAAAGAATCTGCCTGCAATGTGGGAAACCTGGGTTTGACCCCTGGGTTGGGAAGATCCCCTGGAGGAGAGAAAGGCTCCCCACTCAGTATTCTGGCCTGGAGAATGTCCTCAAGGCTGGTCCATGTTCTAACGGGTGTCGGAGCGTCCCTCCTTTTCAAGGCCGAGTAATATTCCATCGTGTTCATCCGTCCATCCGTCAGTAGACACGTGGCTTGCTTCCATCTTATAATTATCATGCATAATGCTGCTATAAACGTGAGTGTACGCATCTCTCTTCAAAACCCTGTTTTCCCTTCTTTTGGATATTTACTCAGGAGTGGAATTGCTGAATCGCATGGTTATTCTGTGTTTAAGTTTTTGAGGAACCTCTGTGCTGTTTTCCACAGTGGCTGCCCCCTTTCATGTTCTCACCAAAGTGAACAAGGATTCCAATTTCTCCACATCCTCACCAATACCAGTTGTTTTGTTTTTAGACACTGTCTTCATAGTAGCTATTCTGATGGGTGTGAGACAGCCCCTCACTGTGGTGTGATTTGCATCCCCTAGTGATCTGTGATGCTGCGCACGTCTCCCTGAGCTGATGGCCACTTGCATATCTTGCTGGGAAACTGTCTGTTCAAACCCTCTGCCCAGTTTCTAACTGGTGATTTGTTTTTGGTTGAGTTGCAGTGGCTGGTGTCTTGGGTCCGCTCTGTGAAGGTCAGCCAGGATGGAATGATGGACACCAGGCATGTAGTGAGCTTGGGGGTGCTGGTGAAGGCAGTGACGGGGAGTGGGAAGGGCTGAGTCGGGGACCATTGTTGATGAAGCTGATGGAGGGGGAGGTGATGGTAGCAGGGCTACAGTTGATCAAGATGCACCCCGATTGACAGAGCAGAATCAATTCCAGCAACCCAATTCCTGGTTTCACAGAAGCTTCAGAGGGGGTGTGAGTGTGGGATTAAGGGCCTTGCAGCTGTCCTCAAGGCAGGGGCACGGGGTGGCTAGCAGGGAGGCAGAGAGAGAGGAGATATTTGTTGAGTGATGGGCTTAAAGAGCTGATCCCTCTGGCTTGGAAAGAAATTACAATCTACCCTATCAAGGGTCGTTACTGACTGAGGCTGGGACGGAATCTGACATTCATCCGCCTGCACTTGACATTAAAGAACAATCCGGCAACGGGATTTGCATAAGTCTCTGGGGGGAGAGGCAGCTGGGGAAAAACCAATAAGACTTGGGAGGGGGGGCTCTTGGGGGCCCCCCACCAACCCCGCAGGACGTCCTCTCCTGCAGGAGTGGCCGAGGTGGAGGCGTCAGTCATCCAGGGAGCCTCTGGAAACAGCACAGGGTGTCCAGGGCTGGGTCCCTGCTGGGGAAGGGAGGTCCCCTCCGGGTGGTGGAGCCGGGACTGGGCCCCCCGACGGTGTGGCAGGGGAGCTGTCCACTCAATTGGGCGTGGAGTCTGGGGAGGCCCAGGCCCTGCTCTAGAGCACTCGGTCCGAGGGTGGGCAGACCCATGGGCTCCCTGGGCCCCGCACAGGGCGGCCCAGAGCAGGGGCTGCTGGTATGAGGGTGGGACCAGAGTGGCTGGCACCTGCCTCCTGCTGCCCTTCAGCCTGGGCCCTTCTCTGTGGAGCATGGTGCCCTCTGCCCGCTCCCTCCCTCGAATTGGCAATTTCTGATGGTGTGGGTCTGACCCTTCCCTCCAAGCCCAGATTGGGGGTGCTCAGAGGCAGGGCCAGGAGCCTCTTCTGTTCCTGCCTGTCCCCCAGTATGACAGAGACCCCCGAGGAGGGGGCGGCTCCTCCCAGCCACACAGACTGGACCCCAGAGGCTCCGCCCCTGGGTCACCATGGGTGACCCCCACCTCCACCGGCTGGGCTCCGCGCGCAGGGCCATGCCATTACGCTGTCCCCAGAACTGAAGGCTCACCTGCGCATTTCTCTGGCAGCTCTGAACACAGCAGTGTGACCACTTTATAAAGCAGGAGGCGCGAAGGCTGCTATCGATCAGGGGCCTCTGGGCTGCACTGGGCAGAAGAAAGTCAATTTTCTCCTTCAGTTCAGCTCAGCAAACATTTATTGAGCTCCTACTACAGCCAGGCCTGTGCTGGGTGCAGGGGGCGCTGGGCAGGAATCCAAAGCCTTCCTCGCCGCTCTCTACCTACTGTCCGTCCATCCGTCCATCCGGGAAGGCCGCATGGAGCTGGCATCCTGCAGATTTCATCTCCCCAAATCCTCCCACCCACCTGCTGGGGCTTGGGGAACTGGGAGGATCTGCCAAGACCAGGCAGTGAGAAAGATGTGCCCTGAACATCAGCCAGCAGGGATGGGGAAGGCAGTGCTGTTCACGCAGCACCAGGCCCTGCCGGGGGGTCGCTTGGGACAGGGACGTCTGGCAGGGGGACTGGGACCCAGGGCCCCTGCATTCTGTGGTCCACGCTGCAGGGAGCCTCTGCCTCTCTGGGCCTTGTTCATCTCGATGATAAACACGACGGCTGATGTTTTGGGCACCGAGGGAGTCAGGCTCTGTGTGGCAGGAAGGCCTGCATCTTGGCCACGTTACTGGTGGGGGGACTGGGCACCCCCAGACCACATGGCCAGGAAGATGTGGACAGAGAGGACTTGTGATTGGGCTCACCCATGGGTGCTGGGCACACAGCAAGTGTCAAATACATGCTAACGACCACACTGCTCTCTCCCGGGAGCCCTTTCAGCCCAAGAGCAGGACATGGCTCTTCCGTGCCCCTGTCTGCTCATTTGCTAAAGGGCTAATAGGTGGACACTGCCGTTGGTGAAGGTGCCCAGGCCAGCCTCTCTGCCTGACTCAGGGTATGTGCGTTCCCAGGAGCCGGAGGAAGAAGACCAGCTGGAAGGACCCTTCCTGGCCTGTGCACATCTGGGGCCACTGGGCCGTGTCCACTGCTGCTGCCACCCCCACCGACTCAGAAACCACAGCCCACTGACCTTGGTGGCCCTTGGTGCGCCCATGGACTGCGCGCCTCACCCCACATGGCAGGCGTGGATAGGCCCGTCTCCCCAGGCTGGCCCCTAAAGCCAGGCTTCTGGCTGTTGCGGGGAGGAGGGTTGGGAAAGAGGCAGATGACCATGGGTCTAAGGTCCCCAGCACTCTGCACACTCCACTCGGGGTGAGAAACAACAGCAGAAGTAAGAAAGGAAGGAAGCAGCCACTCAGCAGCCAGGGTGCAGCTTCCGGCCCGGAGGTGGGGCGCCTGGGTCCCCAGGGCAATGAATTCCCTTCAGATGGCATCTGGGATGACAGCGGACAGGTTCAGGTTGATTTAAGGTGTCAGCAGTTTTCAAGCTCAGGAAGCAGCCGCCTTCTTATTGTGCTGTGTCTGAGACCTGAAGACAAAGAAGCCTTCAATCTCTACACATCACCTTCCTGGGAGAAGGCTCCCTGCCCCGTTAACTTCCGGGGTGCTTGGTCCAGGCCTGTTTGCAGGGCGTGGAGACGTCTCATCAGCGCCTTGGGACTGTTCATGCTTTCGGCATCCCGGGAAGCTTGGCAGGGGAGGCTACTGACCCCCGTGCGGGCTCCTTCCTGGACGTCGGTCTAGGAGTATATTGAGTCCTGCCTGGTGGTCAGAAAAGAAAGAAAGCTGAGCGCCGAAGAATTGATGCTTTTGAACTGTGGTGTTGGACAAGACTCTTGAGAGTCCCTTGGACTGCAAGGAGATCCAACCAGTCCATCCTAAAGGAGATCAGTCCTGGGTGTTCATTGGAAGCACTGATGTTAAAGCTGAAACTCCAATACTTTGGCCACCTGATGCGAAGAGCTGACTCATGTGAAAAGACCCTGATGCTGGGAAAGATTGAGGGCAGGAGAAGGGGATGACAGAGGATGAGATGGTTGGATGGCATAGCCAACTCAATGGACATGGGTTTGGGTGGACTCTGGGAGATGGTGATGGACAGGGAGGCCTGGCGTGCTATGGTTCATGGGGTCGCAAAGAGTCAGAGACGACTGAGCCATTGAACTGACTGACTGACCGGTGGTCAGAGTCAGGCCTAGCCAACGCAGAACGGGTCTGGGGTACCCTGGTCGCTCCCCTGAGTGGCATCCAAGACCCTGTGTGGCTCAGTCGCCCTGGTCACCACCCTCCACCTCATTCAGGACACCGTCACCTCGGCTCTCAGAGCCTGCCCTCGCCCCAGCCCCCTGTCACCTCATGGCGCTCACCAGCCCAGACACGGGAACACGACTGTGACGGTCAAGTACACCTCCACCACCGTCGCCTCTCGGCCACCGGGGGACCTGGCCTCCTCTGTGGTTCAGGGGAGGCTGGAGGGGACGGGCCAGAAGCTCTAACACTAGGTTACTGGCAAGAAGAGAGGGTGGTTTGAGCCTGAGAGTGGGTAAGGCTGTAGGACAGTCGCCAGGATGCCTGCCAGGACTGTAGGCCCTGAGGGGCTCCTCCCACCCCAGCCAACAACGTGGCTGCCTGGGTGAGCCAGCTGTCCTGAGCTGGCCGGGTTTGGGGAGGCACTGTGGCCTCTCCAAGTGCTCAAAGGATCAGGAGCACCCACTGCCCAGCAACCCTGCTGGCAGAGTGGCCCCCTGGAGGGTGACCACACACATGACCTGTCTTCCCATGTCCACCCGGGCCGGGCCTCACAGCCCGAGTCCCCCTACCTGGCCTGGACTGCGAGCTTCTGGGAGCCGAGCTGTCATTGCCGGTTCCCTGCCTGCCGGCGCAGGGATGGGGGCGGGCTGGGGGTGCTGAGACCACTCTGACCCAGAGATGCGCGCGTCTGCAGGGACCGGCCCCAGTGGCTTCCTGAGCGGCCCCGCCTGTGGGCTTCCCTCAGGGCACTCGGACCCTCAGCCAGCGGGCCCTGGAGAACCCTGAGGTCCCCAGCTCTCCACTTTTCATCTCCAAATTAATACAGGTGAGTTTGTCAACCTGTAATAGAGGCAGGTACAATAGGCTGGGAAAAACACCATGGCCCCCCTCCCAGGGTGACTTCCTCTCCCGTTCTCGAGGGCAGACAATGCATGTGTCGGCGACGTGGGTCCTGACTCACCTCTGTTTGAATCCTCTGATCTCGTCAGGAAAGCCGGCTCACATGTCTGAGGCTGTAGCTAGGTATCATCATTTTCACAATGAGGGAGTATTACGTGTCTGGATGTTTCACAAAGAAGCTGAAATGCTGAGGATTACCCAGACGCCCCGCATGTTTGATGTGAAGGAAACTGCTCTTGTGACCAACGCACCGGCGTGTGTGCCAACATGAAAGGTTTCAACTGAGGCTCTCGCCGCAGCTCCTTCTGGGAAAGGACTGAGGGGGAGGAGAGAGGGAGGGGGCCAGGAGGGCTCATCCCTAAAATTTTATTTCTTAGAGGAAATGAGATCGGAGGCAGAGGACAGAATGTTGAAGTTTGACAATGGTGGTGTTTAGGAGGGCCATGGCAGCGGCTTCCTGGTGTTTAGTGTGTGGTTTCTCCAATCTTGTTGAAAATATTTTACGTGTTGTTTTTAGTCACTTCTTTCTGTCCTCTCCCGCTTTGATTCCCAGTTTATACAGTCATTCCCACGTGCATCTTGCTTGGGGGTGGGCAGGTTTGCCGCGTTACGGGACTGGCATCGACGTGCCCCCTTCTGTGCTCCCTGGGGGTGGCCTGTGCCCAGCCAGTGGCCGCGGGTCTACAGGGATGAGCTGTGTGGCGGATGCTGGGAGCAATTCACACACAGGACGCGCAGGCAAACTGGAATTTCAGATCAGCGACAGGAAAATTTTCAGAGAAAGAATGTCCCATGCATGGACTCTCTGGTGGTGCAGTGGGTTTTTAACCACCTGCCAATGCAGGGGACACGGGTTCAATCCTTGGCCCAGAGAGATTCCACATGCCGTGGGGCCGCGAAGCCCGTGCACCGACTATTGAAGCCCATGTTCTGAGGCCCGGGAGCTGCAACTGCTGAGCTCGTGTGTCTAGAACCCAAGCTCTCCAACAAGAGCAGCCACCGCAATGAGAAGCCCGCATACCACAAGAAGAGTCGCCCTGCTCACCGCAGTTGGCCCACGTGCTAAAAAGACCCAGTGCAGTGAAAAAGAAAAAGAATGACCCACGCAATATTTGGGAAGTAAATCTTATTTGTTATTTATGCAATAAAGAATTAAATTTGCCCCCTGCCAAAAGGTTTGGCCTTTGTCAGCTCCTTGGAGGTGACCTCTGAGCCCTTGAATGTCCTGCCTGACGAGAGCATCTCTGTTCCCAGGGGGCCTTCTGCCACGGGACTTCTCTGTGCTAGTGAGGCAATTTTGGGGGGCCCCTGAGCCGCACAGTCTCAGCTCCGCCTCCGGAGGGGCTGGAGGTTGAGGTCAGTCATGCAGGTGTCCAGCGTACCCAGTGACCGACCCTGGTCAGCAGGGTCTCAGGGGCAGTGCTGGGGCCACGGTCACTGCTGGGAGAAGCAGGGAAGGACCCAGCAGAGGCAGTGGGATGCATAGCTGGTCCGGCACTCAAGTTCTCAACTGGGGACGAAGCCCGCCGGTTCTCCTGGGCATGTGAGCGTGGGAGGGTCGGACCCCCAAGCCCGGTGCTGGCTGGAGCCTCTCCTGGGCAGCCTGGTTTCCATGTAATCCTGACACTGGACACATAGATTCCTTCCAGAAAAGGTTCTCTCAGGAAGGATTTAATTAAAGTCACCAAGGGATTTAATTAAACGTAATTGCAAGATTTATTTATTTATTTATTTTAAAGAAAAAACCATGCCTGGGAAAAAAGCCCGAAACTGCTCACACAGTTATCCACTCTGCCTCTGGTGTTTGACTTTTGTTGTTGTGAATAAGTACATGGGAAAATGCTCGAGATAAGAAAGCATGTTATTCGTTCACTTGTCCATAATTTCTTAAATCATTAGATGTTTGATGATCTGTTTTTTCCTGCCCATAACCTGGAAGATGAAAGAGGACGAGATATGCCTGGTGTGTCCAGGCAGGGGCAGCACAGCTGGGCGGGGGCAGGGAGAGCCCTGGGAGGATGCAGTCCTGGGCTGAGGGTCGTGTGTGGTGGGTCCCAGGCTGAGTAGGGTGGGGGTGCAGAGGTCTGCTGGCCGCACCCTCGGGAGCGCGTGCTGTCAGAGTCTGAGTGCCTCCACCAGGCCCTTTGCCTCTGAGCCTCTGTCGCCTCCCTGAGCGGACCGCGTGGAGACAGGAGGCCGGGGCAGGGGTGTGGCTCCCACATCAGTACCCGCTGCTCCTCTGGGGGAGGCAGGAATCCAGGGGGCCCCCTTGATGTACCAACCTCGAGAAGCAGAAGGAGCCCACGGTGGAGCTTCTGGGAGGAGGTGACCTTGTGGGGCTGGGCGACCTTGAGCCTGTGGCTCACCCTCTCAATAGCTTTCTTATTGCTGGCTGGGCGCTGGGCAGAGAAGTGGACAAGGCTCAGCCCCCGCCCTCGGGGTCTCAGCATCTGAGAGAGGCTATAGGATCTGCCTCGCTGGCCACAGCCTGCGCTTCTCCGGCTCCCTCCGCACCCTGGCCCCTCACCCCAACCCTGGTCTCTGCCTGGGGCTCCCAGGCTCTCACTTCTGCCTGTGCCAGGGGACCCCTGCCTAGGACCTAGCCTGTGACTTGCAGCAGCCACGTCCTCACACGTGTGAAGGTCACAGTGTCTGAAGGCGCTCCTCGGGCTCCTGCAGCTGTGAACCGGGAGGTGGTGGCTCGGGCCTTGCCAGTGGGGCCCGTCACGGCGGGCTCCTGTGCGCCAGAACCCTGGGTGGGCACAAGCCGGAGTGCGGTTCCGCCCTTCTCCTGCAGCCGGGAGGGCCCTGCCCTCCGGAGCCCCAGGATGGGCCAGCGTCTGACTGCTTAATAGCATTAACTTAAACCGTAACAAAATAAAGAAATAAAGAAAGCAAAGGGAAGACCAGCACATTTGTGTTGCCTGATCCACGAGGGAACAACACCCGGGGAACGACAGCGTCTGCTGCAAACAGGGGCATCGGGCAGCCGGCTCTGTTGCTCTGCTGCCCCCGACGGCGGAGAGTGTGATGCTGCCCCCGGACGGCGGAGAGTGTGACACCGGCGCCTGAAGCCTGGCAGACGCCAGATGGACAGGCAGCGGGGCCGGTCCTGGGAGAGCCGCATGGGCAGCTGCGGGCCCTCCTCCCGGGGCCCTTTGTCTCGGGACCACAGCGTCCTCCCAAGGGTCACCCTGGGAGTGCCACGAGGCCCAAGACCCGCGCACTCGCTGACGTGAATGGGGCCCATCCCTCGTTCCCATTTCCCAGCAGTGGACACTGAGGCTGGCAGGCGGCGGGGGCGGAGGTGGGGCTTCGTCCTCATTCACTGCTCCCTCGCTTTCCTGCCAAGATGGGTGAACCTCTTCCGAGCCAGCTGCCCCGGACTTCATGGGCCAAGAGTGGCCGCAGTGCTCAGACAGGACTCAGATCCTGACCATCACCCCCCAGGGCTCCAAGCGGTGTGACTTCACAGGGGTCGCGAGTGACGGGCCGGGGCTCCGGTGGGCAGGAGAGGGACAGCCTGGTCCGCCCGGCCGCAGCCCGCTGGCCCCCCACTCCCCGGTCCTCCGTTTCCACCTCTGCAGAGACCCTGCCCGAAGACTGTGGAGGGTCAGGAGGGAGCGAGGCCCCGGTGTTGTCACAGCGAGAGCCCTCTCCTTGAGCTTTGTCTGCATGTCCCGGCAGGGACCCTGGAGGTCGCCCCCTTCCTTGCTGCAAGCCAGCCTCAGTTGCCACAGCCCGTGAGCTGCCAGGGCCCGCGTTATCCGCTCATCTCACAGGCCGAGGAGTGACCACTCGCCTTGCCGCGCTCTGCCTCGTGTGGCGCCCCCCTCGCACCCTCTGGACCCAGTCCCTTCAGTCGGACCAGAGTCTGACCTCCTTCCCGCAGCTCACCGAGACCCTGACTAGGTTTGTGATTATTGTCTTCGATGTCATCACCAGTTTTCCATCATAATGATCAAACAGGGCAGCTTGGAGCCCCCCAGAGCCCCCCAGGGACACTCTTGCCTGAGGCCTCACCCTCCTTAAAGCTGGGGTGGCAGTGGGGGCCCGGGGGGCAGGGCTGGCTCCACCCCATGCGGCCAAGTCCAACCCGTCTGGCTGAGCTCAGGTCTATGCAGCCTGCGTCCCTTCCGCAGGTCCCGGGGCTGGGATGCCCATGGCTGCAGCCACCACCCACACCCGAGCTCGTTTCAGGGTGCTCCTTGCTCCTTGCTGCGGCTCCTGTATGACAGTGGAAGGCCACTCTCTGAGAAGGTCTGGGCCCCATCTTGGAGGGGAAAGGGGATCGAGGGCCACACGTGACCCTGGGGGTCTGACCGTGGGGAGCGTTGGCCGTGCTGCCCTGCAGGGGAGTGGCTGCTGCGCCCGCGGGTCCATGGACGTGCAGTTGTGCCAGCTGCCACGCGTGGGAGGGGGTCGCACCGGGCTCGGTCTCTGTCCCCAGAGTGCTCTGTGTCCCCCTGACCCCGGGAGCTGGAGGCACAGGACCGGGGAGCCAGGGCCAGGGCCCCTCGCCGGCCGCCAGTGCCCGAGAAGCGATTAAACCCGAAGACCTCTCATCTCTAGGGCCTTCGAGTGCTTTTAAGAGGCGATTAGTCAGAATTTTGTAATTTCTGTTTCCTAAGTGCTCTCCCCTTGCCTGGCCCTGACCTCCGTGAAATTATTTCCAGCCGCCCGACTCGAAAGAGGAGCTGAGCATCCCAATATTCAGGCACCTCCAGCCTGGCCCTCTGCCCCGGGGGCCAAATGCACCCCAGACGCCCAGGAGAGCGGCCGCCTGACTTACGGCTGGGGACTGCTGCGGGGCGTCTGCCCACCCCTAGCCCTGCCCCCGCTGCTGGCACCTCTTCCTGCCCAGAGTGGTCCAGGCTGGGGAGGCCCACGAGGGAAGAGACCCTGAGGCTGTTGCCCGCTCAGTTCCCATCCCTGCTGCCCGGAGCCAAGGCCCCTAGCTGTCCTGGGGGGAAGTCGGGCCACCGCAGGCGGGCCACAGACGCCCCCCCTCCCCAGCCCCCGCACTGATTCACCGATTCTCTGCTTCGTGGTGATGCCTCTGCAGTTTCCCAGGGGCCCACCGTGGTCACCCCCGAGTCGGAGCCCCCAAGGGCAGGCCGTCCAGAGCTGGATCTCAGAACACAGGCACCACGTGGCGTGAATTCAGACCAGCCTGAGTCCAGCGGGTGTGACCTCAGCAGTCAGACAGCGGACCAGCTGTGCGGTGTGAGCTGAGCCAGGCTGATGCGTGGATGGAGGCAGGGGCTGCGGCGGGGTGCTGGGAAGGGGCGGCTTACGTCCAAGGGAGAGGCCAGAGCCTGGGACGTGAGCCACGAGAGGGGCTGACTCCAGGCGCGGACCACGGTCACTGTGTCCCCTCGGCCTGCTCTCCGTCACACCGTAGTGACGCCTCGCCTCTGGGCCCTCCGCTGAGGACCTGGTCCTGCACTGCTTGCTACATCCGCGCTCTGCTTAAACACTGCCGCTTCCACTTCACAGATGGGTTGACGGAGGCTTGGGAGGAACTAATTCCACGGCAGGCACGTGGCAGAGCCCAGCTTGAGCTCCAGCCTCCACCTCTGAAGCTGTGCTCTTTCCCCAGGACCACAGATCCCGTCTCTGTGAGGATCAGTCTGAATTGCCGCCTCCTCCAGGCAGCCTGCTCCGACTGCTTCATTGCTTTTCTGAGTCGAGATTTATGTCCTGATGCACATCCTTCAGGAGGTCACAGAGGTGGGTCTCCCCACATGAGCTGTAAATCCTGGGGAGAAGCAGCAGGAGATAAGTCTGCTGGGCTATTTCCTCCCCAGTCCTGGGTAGGCTGGGGCCCCTGTGACCAGTCCTGCTCATCGGTTGACAGAGGGCCCAGAGCACTGCCGGGCGGGGCCTAGAGCCCAAGGTCCTGCCTCAGTCTTTCGGGGCGGCCACAATCCTTGCTGGGGGGCAGGCCGGGCTCACCGGACGACTGGACCATGGCTGCAGGGTGGTTTTCATCTGGGCTGCAGATACTGCCTGTTCTGGGGGGTGAGGCGGCTCCACACACAGGCTCTGCAGCCCCCCAGCAGCAGCGTCACCCACTCAGTGTGCACAGTGGGCTTGTGGGGGCCCTCAGGATCCCCGCCGAGTGTGAGGACTCAGGAGCTCTGGAGTGAAGGGACTCTCCTGGGACCACCCTAGACTCTGGGGTGGGAGGCCAGGGCTCGGACCTGTGGGGTGTGTATCCTGGGCTGAGCCTCTCCTGTTCTCTGCGTGGAATCGGGGAGAGGTGCCCCCACGAGGGGCCCAGGTGCCCGGGCACCCCCGTCTGGCGGCATACGTGCCCTCTCTCCTTGTGGGGGCTGGGGAGTGCTCCCCACTGTCCCCTGCCTGCCTGTGTGTCACAGTGAACACTGGATCCAAAGCAAATTGGCTTTAATTAACCAGCCGCCAGATTACAGCTTGGAGGAGCCAGTGGAAAGGACGGTTCTTCCCAAGGGAGGGGAGTGGGGGCTTAATTAGTGTGGCAGCCAGGCCGGCCCCTCCACCAGACGCCCTGCCTGCTTCCTCCCCCACGGTCTCTTGCTATGAGCGCTTGCCCAAGCTGAAGACCCGTCTTGGCAAACTGTTCCCCTTGACGCTGAGCAGGCTGTTGGGGAGGTGGTGCTTGGGGATCCCCAGGTGGACGGGAGAGGGCCCACTCACTGCCGGCCATGTTTCGGGGATCGAGAGGGATGGGACAGCATCTCCATCACGGCAAAGGCCACCGACTTCTCTTGATGGTTGTCACGAGTACCGTCAATCCTGGGGGCGTCTCCAGAGCCGCTGTCACTCCCACCGTCACCATGGTTACCAACACCACCCCCACCGTCACCGTGGTTACTGTCACTGCCAGGTCCACCACCATGGTTACCGCAACCTCCGCCGTCGCCATGGTGGCCACCACCCCACCCCTGGGCTGGATGTCCCCCATCTGGCCCTTCAGGTCCACTCTCCTCTGATCCTGTGTCTTGGGAGGCTGACCTTTATGGAATGCATCAAGGAGCTGTGTCCCCCTCCTTCTGTGGGTTCTGCCAACACTCGGGGGTGGGGAGGGGGAGGAGGAGGAGAAGGAGGAGGAAGGGGAGGAAGACTCTAGGAGAAGGATGAAGGCTGTGGTCCTTGGAAGAGACTCAGTCAGAGCCGCCCCCTACCCTCTGGAGCTGGGGAAGACAGGAGATGCAACCAATACCACACCAGACATACTCATCCTGAGAAAGTATCCCTTGTTTGCTTGAAACTCAAATTTAACTGGGCGTCGTATGTTTTAGCATCCTATGTGCACGGGAGGATGTGAGTAGCCGAGTTCCATGGTCCTAGGGGCCCCTATCAGAGAAGGCAATGGCACCCCACTCCAGTACTCTTGCCTGGAAAATCCCATGGGCGGAGGAGCCTGGTAGGCTGCAGTCCATGAGGTCGCTAAGAGTCAGACATGACTGAGCAACTTCACTTTCACGCATTGGAGAAGGACATGGCAACCCATTCTAGTGTTCTTGCCTGGAGAATCCCAGGGACAGAGGAGCCTGGTAGGAGGCCGTCTATGGAGTCGCACAAAGTCAGACATGACTGAAGCGACTTAGCAGCAGCAGCAGGGGCCCCTATTTCTCCAGCCGTCTAGTGCCCAGCCTGTCCTGCAGGCTGTGAGTGCAGGCGTCCCCTCCCGCCTCCATCCCCACCCCGACATCATCTGGCAGGCTCTAACACGCTTGCAGTAACCCCAGAGCAGCACCCTAAATATCCCAGCATTGGTGCTTCCTGTTTTCCAGAGCTGGGGACTTGGAGGAGCAAGGTGGGGTGGATGAGGCTGGACCACGCTCTTCCCTGGCTGAGTTGTGTAGTTCACAACCACAAAACTGTTAGCTCACCCAATCCTCCCACTCTTTACCTGGGAGCTGTCATATGCCTATACCCATTTCACAGCCAAAGAAGCTGAGGCAGGGATGGATGAGGGGCCTAACCCTTTCAAGCACTTTTGAGAGACCTGAGAGGTGGGAAAGAGACCCTGGGGAAACCATGGTGACAGAGGTGCGGCCTCTAGGAAGGCATCCCCCTTTTGGCCTCCAGACCAGGGGGACCGTCCACGGCATTGCTGAGTCCTTCCCTCCAGGAGGCGGGAGGGGTGGACAGAGGCCGGGTGGGTGTGGTTGACGAGGAGCCCAGCTCCCGAGGCTGCAGGACTGGGATCTGACCCCCGAGGGCCTGGCCAAGTCTCCTTTTTCCTGCAACCACCTCCTGTCCAAGCCTGCCAGGCCCCCGGGAGAGCACCCATCCGTGCATCCAAACAGCAGCACACACAAAACCAGGAGCCACGGTGTCTCCTCTGTCGGGTTAGGGCACTGAATTGAATTTCGGCTTCCATCATCACCTCTGGTGTGGAGAGGCCTCGTCAGCAGGGGGCTGGGGGAGCTCAGGACTGATGAGGGGCCAGGCTGTGATGGGTGTTCACAACCACAAAACTGTTAGCTCACCCAATCCTCACACTCTACCTGGGAGCTGTCATATGCCTATACCCATTTCACAGCCAAGGAAGCTGAGGCAGGGATGGATGAGGGGCCTCCAGGAAGGTCTCCTGCTGGGTGCAGAGCTGGTTCTCAGGGTTCTCTCTGACGTCAGTCTGCACTCTCCTGCTTCCTTGGGCCCTGACGGTGACAGGGACCTCACTACCTCTCCAGCCTGTCCCTGTCTGACACTGTGGGCCATTGCAGACCCAGACTGCTTCTTCTCTGAGTGACGAGGGTCAGATCTCCCCTCTCGGGGTTCCTGCCTGGTTCCCAGGGGTCCAGGCTGCCATCTAGGCGTCAACCTTACAAGGGAGGCTCGGAGGTGGCTGGGGAGCAGAAGGGCAGGGCTTGAGTTGCTGGTGTGACTGGCCCTGCCACTCGGGATGTGACCTCAGGGAGGCCCCCTCTCCCCCTGGAGCCTCAGCCATTTGTCTATAAATGTGCAGGCGTGGTGGGTCCCAGACAAGATGCTGTCTGTGAAAGCAGTGGCTAACGTGGGGCTTCTCTGCCATCCCAGAGGCCGGGTTTTGGCAGGCAGAGGGGCAGGCTGCAGCCTCTGGCCTGGAGGTCAGCTCTGGACGGGGAGTCCCGCTGACACGGGCCCGGGCCGCCTCTCCCCTTCCACTCCTTCCTGAAGTGCCCACGACATCGGTGAGCTTTGCTCTCTTTGTTACTTCCTTGAGGAGCGGCTTATTATGAGTCTGAGCACCCGGCAATAGCAGTGCTTTGGCTGGTTTTACGCCGGCCCACATAATGCATAAACATTTTAAATCTTCTTGGCTATGCATGAGTGTGTCCTAGAGAGGAAAGAATAAACACGACTGGGGGTTGAGCTGCCCGTTTCACGCTGCAACATAGAATTTAAAATCCCTTTCACGGCTGGCAGCTGTCCCTCCTCCTGTGTTACCCTTGGTTGGGGGTGGGCAGGCCGGGCCTGGGCATGCACGGCGAGCCTGCAGGGACCCCGGGGTCCTTCCTGCCCGGAGCCGGGCCCGTGGACTCGGCCTCTCCACCTGTTCGCGTTTGCTTTCTCTCTCCACGTTCCATTCTCCAGCGTTAGGGACAGAAATAGCCGGAGTTCCTAGCAGGACACTTCTTAAACATTTTGCGGGTGTGATGGGCACGCAGATTGGCCAGGCAGCCACTTGCCTGCTTTGCCTCTGGGGTGAGCCGCGCACACTTGTGGGCACAGGCCCACCTGCCTCCCCATGGGCAGGGCATGCGCCCATCCAGGTTGGCTCATAGTTTAGATCCATGGCTCAGGCCTGGGGAACCTTACACCCCCGCCCCAGGCTCTGCCCAGACAGCTGAATCAGTCTCTCCAGGGCAGGCCCGTGTCTGCGCTGTTAAAAGAAGTGCCCAGGAGATGCTCATGTGAGCTGGAGCACAGGATCCTGACCCAGGTGGGCTCGGGAGGGTCTGGCAAGGAGGACAAGCGAGAATCAGGGGTCAGTGAGGACAAGGACCCTCCAGCCTCACAGACCCGAACTCCCTGGGAGCCTCAGAAGGTGGCTGACAGGCCATTCCGCTACACCGGGAGTGAGAGGCGGTCCATAGCTCGGTGTCAAGCTGGGCTTCTGGCCTTTGATCAGAATGCTCATTCTGAAAATTGAGGACCAAAGGGGCCCACGCCATCCGCCCGCACCCCTGGCTCCAGCAGCCAGAGGGTGGCTGCACTCCCTGGACCTCAGGTATCTTCCTGTGCCCGGGGGTGTTTGGCAGTGGTGGTAGCAGCAACTCCCGGTCGGCCCACCTCCCGGCTGCCCCTTTGCTGCACCCCGGCTGCCGAGGGGTCAGAGCAGAGCCAGGCAGGTGAGGGGCATGGAGCGTGGACACCTGCCACTCAGCTAGGGCAGCGGAGGCCCCCTCTGGGGACTCAGGGCAGGGGGCAGGGGTGCCTGGTGCTGGGCTGTGTTGAAGGGACACTGCCAGCCTGATTCTGCAGCTCAGATCCGCCTGGGACCTGATTTGCCCCTGCCTGGGTCCTTCCCTTGTTGGGGCCTGAATGGCTTGAACGGTGTCCCTGCAAATTCACATCCAATCAGACCCTTGGAATGCAAACTTACTTGGAATAGGGCCTTTGCAGATGTAATTACAGGCTTCCTCGTGGCTCAGATGCTAAAGACTGCCTGCAATGCAGGAGACCCAGTTTCAATCCCTGGGTCAGGAAGACGCCCTGGAGAAGGGAATGGCAACCCACTTCAGTATTCCGGAGAATCCCATGGACAGAGGAGCCTGGCAGGCTACAGTCCATGGGGTCACAGATGAAACTAAGGTGAAGCTCCGAGACGAGGTCAGTCTGGATTCGGGTGACCCATAGAAACGAAGGCACAGGCACCAGGGCCAGTGGCCTGGGCACACATCATACTGTCTGTTCACCCACGGAGAGGGTGCAGGGAAGAATGTCTGCTGTGGGCCGGGGGCAGTGGGCCGGGCCAGACCCGAGCCTGGACATCAGGTGACGAGCCCACAGCCCCACGGCAGGCCACCCTCCACGAGGTGGGATGCAGAGGAGGACAGGGCCCTTTGCAGCCCTGGGAAGAGCTCGTTAGGGCATGTGGCCCATTATGGGAGCCAAGGGACACGGAGCCAGGCCAGGAGGGCTTCACAGGGGAGGTGATACCAGGGCTGAGTCCTAGGCTGGGTGGAAGTGGCCGGCAGAAGCAGGGTGGGCTCTGGTCAGAGGGTCAGCGGGGCAGACTCCCAGGTGACTGGCCCTAGGCTGGCGGAGGAGCCCAGTCCTACAGCTACTGAGGCCAGCAGCGGAGAAGCAAGGCCCCAGAGGCATGGCTGGGCCCAGAGGGCGCATTCCTCCAGGAGGCAGGGCGCAGGGTCAAGGGTGGAGCGGGAGGCCCTGCGGACTAGACCATGGAGGGAGCAGGGGAGGGGCTGGGGCTCCACCAGGACGACAGGGGCCTCTGAGGTGCTGGGAGAGCGTGCAGCCCCAGTCTGTGTGTGTGTGTGTGTGTGTGTGCGTGTGCCCATATTTCCCAAGAGAACACGAGGCCCCAGTGTTTATGGGTGTGGGCGCATATCTACCACTGTTGGTGAGAATTCCGTAGTCCATGCCTCTTGTGAGGCTCGGTGACCAGATATCGTTCATTACGCAGTCATCAGTTTAAGCCAGGCTCACTGCGCCTCGGGCCCTCTGAGCTGGGTCTGCATCTGCTGGAGCGGCAGGCCCCGCCATCTGGCCCTCGCTGGCCCCACCAGTTCCCGTGAATTTGACGAGCCTTGCTCGGAGTCCCAGGATCAGCCTCCGTCCCCGTGCGAGCAGGTCCCCCAGAGAGTCCAGTAGTGGAGCTGGCCGGGGTGGTCTGGGCCGTTGGGACAGCATCCAGCCACGCGGGGCCTCCTCCGGGCTCTTACAGCTGCTCGGCCTCGGGGCTCCGGTGCTTCTCTTCCCTCTGCCTAAATGCTGTTGGCTCAGCCACAGCAAGGTGGGTTGACTGCTGCTGTCCTTGCCCCGCCTGCCTGGCAGTCACTGTACAGCCCCTGTTTTTATAAGGCAGGGCCCGGAGGAAGGCGGCCGTCTGTGACATGCAGGGCAGGCTGTACCCGGTCAGCAAAGATGTATTGGGTCACATGAAGGTTGAGTGAGTCCTGCTTAGTGACAGAACTCAAAGACATTGTGTGGAGACACGTGGCCGCCCCCCGCCAAGGCCCCCCACTGCCCTGTCCCCAGGCTGGTGAGGGGCTGGAGGTGTCCAGCAGGCACCACCCCATCCAAGGTGGAGACAGAGTCCCTCCTGCACAGCGGGGCACCTGTCAGACGCAGGAGTGTGACTTGGCCCTGTGCTCCCATCACTCAGGGAGGAGGGCCCCAGGGGAGGACAGCATCTCTGCCCAAGCTCTGGGACCATCAGGATGTCTCCACCAGCGGGCCAGCGGCTGAGTGGGGTCAGGGGTTGTGTCTCCCCCATTCTCCAAACCCCAAGGGTCTGTTCAGGCCTGAGTCTCACCAAACCCACCCTGGGCCCCAGCTCAGGTTCCCCCACCCGACCCAGGCGCTCCTCACACCCTGTGTGGCCGTGCCTTCCAGCCTGACTGCGCCCCGGTCCACCGCCGGCCCCTCGCAGGGTCAGAACAGAGCTCTTGCATGACGTGGGGGCCTGCGGGCGCAAGGATGGCCTGGAGCCTGTTCCTACTTGGGCTGATTTACCGAGCCTTTCTCATCGCCCGTGTGTCCCTTCATCTTTGTGCTGAACATCGGCTCAGTCCCGCAAGGGGGCTGTGATCAGCCCCTGTTTCAGAGCAGGGGGCCGAGGCTTAGTGGGAGGCAGCGTCGGTCGAAGCTGCCTGGCTCTGGCCACCCCTGATGCCCGTGGCTCCTCGGATGTCCGACGAGGGTCACACAGCTTTCTAAGCCGGGGGTTGATGACGTTCGGCTGTCCCGGCTGCTGCACGAGGAGGTGCCCCCCCAGCTGTGAGTGACTTATGTGCCATGTCAACACACCGCCCAGGAGGACAGGGAAACCCCAGCCACGCCACTAATTACTCTTCTCACATGAGGTAATGATCGTTAATGTGCACTGGATCTCATTAATTAACTCCCTGACTTTAATTAACTTCTTGCCTATTTCACCTGACATAATATATTATCACAAATGTCAACTTTGCAGAGTGTTTGCCTCCTGGCACAAAGTGAGGTGCGTCACACAGATGTTGTGGTTTGAGCCTGTGCAGGACAGAGTCCTCTGTGCTGCGTGGATGTGCCACCGGTGGGACACAAAAATGTCTAGATAGAATACAGAGATCCCTAAACACCGACCAAGACTTCATCACCATGATCGGATTTGTCCCCAGTCACACCACCATGGCTCTTTTTGTCCCCCAAACACAACAGCAGAGCACCTGAGCACAGACCAGTGTGATTTGGGGGAAATTTTTAAATTTCTACCACGGTGGCTCCTGGGCTCCTCAAGAGCGTGCCAGGTGTGGGAGGTGAAGATGGAGGACCACCAACTGAGAAGACTCCCTCTGCTTTTACACTTGTTGGGACGACAGATGCCCTATTGTTACTGGAGCCTGCAGGGAGAGGCAGAGGACGGGGTCATGGTGCTGAGAACTCAAGGCTTCCTCTGCTATCACCATGGCCACCGTCACCACGGTCACCCCTCCAGCTTTGCTCTGGTATCACTGTGACCACCATCACTGCCTTCACGTCTCCAGCTTTGCTCTCTCATCACCACGACCCCCATCACCACCATCACCCCTCTGGCTTTGCTCTGGTATCACTGTGACCACCATCACCGCCTTCACGTCTCCAGCTTTGCTCTGGTATCACCGCGACCCCCGTCACCACCGTCAGCCCTCTGGCTTTGCTCTGGTATCACTGTGACCACCATCACCGCCTTCCCGTCTCCAGCTTTGCTCTGGTATCACTGTGACCACCATCACCGCCTTCACGTCTCCGGCTTCGCTCTGGTATCACTGTGACCACCATCACCGCCTTCACGTCTCCAGCTTTGCTCTGGTATCACTGTGACCACCATCACCGCCTTCACGTCTCCAGCTTTGCTCTGATATCACCGTGACCACCGTCACCGCCTTCATGTCTCCAGCTTTGCTCTGGTATCACCGCGACCCCCGTCACCACCATCACCCCTCCAGCTCTGCTGTCCCTGTGCTCACAGCTCTCCACCGCCATTCCTAACACAACGACCTCAGCATCGCCCTCACGGTGCCATCCTCTCAGAACCGCCCCACCTGTGTGCAGCACCAGCGTCAGCGAGGCCGTGTCCACCCACACCATCACCATCGTTCTCCCGCACCCCATACTTCTGGACCACGCCCCCAGCACACCCCCATCTCGGCATGACTTGGGGCCCTTCATGGGCACTAAGGTTTGTGGAAGGGGAGAGCTCACATCAGTGATGGTGGCCGGAGAAACCCAGAGTCCCGGGTTCACCGACGATGCTCCATCCCCACTGTAGACACGTTATCGTAACACGTATTATGTGATTGCTGCTCCGTGTTTGTTCATCACCTCAGCTCCGCCACCCTGCCAGGACCACGGTCGCCCTCTCTTTTGGCTCCACAGCCACATCGCAGTACCTTGGCCAGTCGGAGATGGACTGAGCGTAGGTCCCTGAGGCTGCAGACTGGGTTTTCTCCACTGTGTGTCTCGAATCCCCAACACAGGGTCCAGCATAGTCAGAAAGAAATGGAAATTACATACGGATTGGAGCTGGGCCCCATCACATCAGAAATTGTCAACGTAAATTCCGCAGCCAAGATGTCCATGAGACCCTTGGAGAGCAATGGAGGCTCCCGGCAATGAAGCCCACCTCGTGAGGGTGGGGGCGGGGGCAGCGAAGTGAGCAAGCCTTGTCCCCTGCAGCCTCAGTGCCAGTAATCAGTCCAGCTGAGTAGAAGCGTTTGACTTAATTTCATACCTCAGTAGGCATTCGGATGGAACACGGACTATCCGCCAGCCCTTTGTTTAGCTGAGCCCTGGCACTGTCACCCCTTAAATCATCTCTGCAGGGGACTTCTGACTGTTCAGATGCAAATGCACCCTGACCCCTTTTCTCTGCGCTACCTGTGCACACACACGTCACACACACACGCATTGCATGCTGGCATCACAGTCACGCACGCATCACACACACACACACAAACACATGCATCACACACATGTACACATGCTATGTGCTTGCACACACCACACGCCTGCACAGCAGAGCCTCCAAGTCCTCAGAACAGCGAGGAGAGAGCCCTGGGGGAGAGGCGTGCAGGGTGCAAAGGGCCCTGGGAGCCAGAAGACCTGCTCTGCCCTGCGCATTTAGCTGAAGATTCCTTTTCTGGATCTGTTTCTGTATTTTTCCATTTTTCTAAAAATGCCTGTTAGGAGCCGGTTCAGTGCCAAGAGCACTGTGAGTGGGGCTGGGGAACATCTTCCCTCTTCATGCAGGTCAGCTGGTTCCTCCTGCTTGGCTCCCACCCCGTGGGCCTGGCCAGATGTGGTTGTGAGGTGGGCTGAGGCAGGGCTGGACCAGAGGTGGGCCTGGCATCAGAAGAGAGGGCACCACGCTCTCCAGTAGAGGCAGAGAGTGTGAGCGTGGATGGCGACACCGGCCCGTGGGGTCCTTCTGGGTGTGGCAGAGTGGACCCTGGGCATCAGGAGAGCGGAGGTTAAGCCCAGTGCATTCCCAGGGGCCTCGGGTCAGGGGACAGAAGGTCCTTGGAGCCAAGTGACGGGGAGGTGGACTGGCTGTGTGGTCAGAGTGGAATCAGCCTCTCGTCCCAGTTCTTTTCCTGCCTGTGTTTGGAATTATGCCCAGTTTGCCCTGTTCCAAACCAGCACAGGAGCTAGTTTATCTGATCGTTGCTGCTGGCTTGGCCATCGAATGGCTTTGGCCATTGGATATTAGCAGACAGGACACAGGCTTGGACCCTGGGCTGTCATCTGCTGTGAGAAAGGTGCACCCAGTAGCCACGGGTCCCAGAGGCACGGACCCGGCTGACCACACACGGGCCGGGAGCAGTGCCCACAGCCTGCCTGCAGCCCTGAGAGCCAGGAAAAGGAGGGCTCCTCCTAAACCACCGGCTAGGAGGTTGGTTTGCTACAAAACATTATTGCAGCAGAAACCTGACTCACACACAGGCTTTTATACTCCTGAGAAAATACTTCACCCTTTCTGAGCCCGATTGTCATTGTTCATTAAGGTAACAATATGAGTGTAGCTTTGTTGGGAAGTGTGTTAGTCACTCAGTCGTATTTGTGATCCCATGGACTATAGCCCGCCAGGCTCCTCTGTCCATGGAATTGTCCAGGTAAGAATACTGGAGTGGGTTGCCATTTCCTTCTCCAGGGGATCTTCCCAACCCAGGGATTGAACCAGGGTCTTCTGCACTGCAGGCAGATTCTTTATCATCTGAGCCACCAGGGAAGCCCCAAATTTCATGCGATTCTGTCTGAGCCTGACTCTGGAAGCGGCTCAGACCTCCTGGAGCTCTTGGCCAGCAGCTGCTTCTCCAGCCTCCAGCTTGGAGTTTGCAGAAGGCTCCTCCAGCCTCCATCCTCACAAGGATATGGCCTGGGCAGCCACCCTTGTAGCTGAGGAAACCAGGACCCAGTGGTCTGAGGGGAGGTGTTCACGCGGCTGGGGTGTCACACACCCAGGTCACTAGCTGCTCCGTGATGGGCTGAAGCAGGTGCCCGTTCCCGGCCACGCTGGAGTTCTGTGTTTCTCTCTCCGGCTGCCATAAATGAAGAGGTGTGTGGGGCCAGTCAGATGCACAGAACACCCACGAGGCGCACTCCTAGTGCAATTCCCTGCGGGCTTGGGGCACCGGGCTCCTCCCAGCGGCTCCCGCCTGGCAGGCAGAGCCGCACCGCTGACTCTCCGCTCAGGACGCGGGAGGCCGTGTTCCAGCTGGGAAGAGCCGCCCGTGCGTGTCCGTTAAAGAGGGGGCTTGCAGAGACGGGACCTGGCGGCGCCCTCCACTGCACTTCTCCACCAGTACTGCCTGCCCCCGCAGGTCAGCTCAATCCAGCCACAGGGCAATTAAATCAGGGTCCTGTCAGGCTGATGGATGAGCTGAAGGGACTGAGTGTTTGAACAGAGTCCAGTGAGGACAGGCCCGCGCACAGTTGCTAAGTGTGTGTGACTACCCTGTGAACTGTCATTCCCTTCACAACCTTTGACATCCCCCACCAAGTGGTGGCCACGGCACTGGAGACACATGGGTCCCTGCCCTCCTGGAGCCGGATGTCTGATGGGGGAGGGGCACAGAAAATCAACAGAGAAGCCCAGCAAGTGGCTGTAGGTGATGGTAACACCACAAAGCTGGTTCCAGGGGGTCTTGATGGCAGCAGACGTGGATGGCGGGTCAGCTTAGCACATGTGGGTCACTGAGCATCCACATGGTCACCAAGCATCTAGATGGTCACCGAGCGTCCACGTGGCCACTGAGAGTCCACGGGCATCACTGAGAGTCCACATGGGTCACTGAGCATCCACGTGGTCACCAAGCATCCACACGGTCACCAAGCGTCCGTGTGGCCACCAAGCGTCCACGTGCGTCACTGAGCGTCCACGTGCATCACTGAGCGTCCATGTGCATCACTGCAGGCTGGACAGGGCTCACAGAGGAGGCACACTCAGGCTCATCCAGCAGAGCTCGGGGGCTGGGGGGCGGATGCGGTTGTGTATCCTCGCTTACTGTGAGCGTGAGGGGGCAGCGACTGGTGGGGTCAGGGGTTGCTGAGACAAGGCGGGCTGGCGGGGAGGGTGTCCTGAGCAAGGCGCCTGTGTGCTCAAGCCCAGGTGGGAGGGAGATGCTGCGTCCATCTGCCTGGGGATGGATGGGGTGTGCCTCTGGCAGCCCCCACCACCGCGTGCTCTGGGCTCAGGGAACAGCTCTGGTCTCTGCCATCCACTGTGAAATGGGCAGCATGTGAGTGTGATCTCCTTCAAGGCCCCATTTGTCCCCAGAGTCTGACCTGAGGTGGTGAGGCGGGCAGTGGGTACCAGGCCCTGTGGCAGCCCAACTCCACCCCCAGGGTCTGCCACTTGGCAGAAGGTGCTGTCCCCGCACACTTGAGCACTCAGGCGAGGTGATGCCCCTGAGGAAGGACCAGGTCGTGATGCCCGCTCTCCCTAAATGCTGGGCAGCTTCGGATGAGATGATGGACACTCAGCCACGGTCCTCAATGGCCAGAGCTCGGGGTGCAGAATGGAGACCCTCATGTGAGCAGAGACTTCTGCGGGGAGAAAGGGGGTGCCCTGCCCCCTCTGCCAGCTGCCAGGTGGGTGTGTGGAGGGCAGGCCCGGCCTCGTGAGTCCCGTGGATGGAGGTGTACCAGGCCACAGTCACGCCCTGTGCTTGCCATGGCTTCTCTGGGGCTGTAGCTGTGGAACTGAACAGTTACCGCAAAGGAAGTCTTGCACAACTGGGAGCATTTCCTCCGTGGACCTTCACAGCCAACATGAAAGAGCCCTGGTCCTGGGCATATGAGCCTGGGGGGAGGAGCAGGCTCCAGACGGGATAGAGGAGGGGCTCGTCCACCTGGAGGAGCTGGGGTTGTGATTCCAGGGGTGGGCCAGGGGCCCCAGGGCAGACTCTGTCCCACCCTGTCACACAGACTTGGCTGACATGCTGTCCCCACAAGAGGACACTGGGCAGTGATTGCAGCCCACCCCGGCAGGTTCTGGAGCATTGGTGGCCCGGAGATCCCCGAACACCTGGAGGGAAGATGCCACAGCACAGTCAAGGGCATGGAAGTTGCTCTTGAACACGACATGATTTGTGCTGAAATAAACATTCCAGAAGGAGAGATAAAGGAGAAGCCCCCCGAAAGAAGAGAAAATGCTCCCAGCTGTCCTCTGACTTGTCCCAGCCACACCCTCCAGCTCACACGAGAGCCAAGTGTTCTGTAGGGCAGAGGCAGGCTGTCTACCATTGCTGTCAGAGAAGGAAGCTGGCTCATCTTAATGAGGGGATCAGGGAAGCCTTCCTGGAGGAGGGGGTGTTAAACAGGGCATTGGTGTGGGGCAGAATGTTGGTGGAGAAAGATGATAGGAGAAAGGGCATCACAGAGAAAAGACACAGCGTGAGCAGTGGCTCTGAAGTAAGAGGGGCAGCAGGACTTTGAGGGACAGTGAGTGATCCGGTTTTGTTGTGGGACAGATTGGCCGTAAAGTTGCTGTTAAGTGATGAGGTTGGACAGGAGCCTCATCAGTGGATGGGGCCTGGCAGTAGATGACTTCATCTGGCACACGTGTGGTTTAATTTGACAGACAAATAGGAGAATAATGTGCTCAGAGAGCAGGGACCACCACTTTTTAACCTTTCTTTATCCTCAGTACCGGGTACATCGGGGCATATTAAGGGGCTTAATTAGCATTCACTTAGTGGATGGTGGATGGTTAGATGGCTGGCTGGCTGGCTGGATGGGTGGATAGCTGGATGGATGGATGGTGGATGGGTGGATGGATGATGGATGAGTGGATGGGTGGATGGGTGAATGGATGGGTGGATGAGTGGATGGGTGGATGGCTGGCTGGATGGATGGTGGATGAATGGATGAACGGTGAGTGGATGTGTTGATGGGTGAATGGATGGGTGGATGAGTGGATGGATGGATGGGTGGATGGATGATGGATGAGTGGATGGGTTGATGAGTGGATGGGTGGATGGATGGATGGTGGATGGATGGATAAATGGTGAGTGGATGGGTTGATGGGTGAATGGATGGGTGGATGAGTGGATGGATGGATGGGTGGATGGATGATGGATGAGTGGATGGGTGGATGGGTGAATGGGTAGATGGATGGATGGTGGATGGATGAAAGAATGGTGAGTGGATGGGTTGATGGGTGAATGGATGGGTGGATGAGTGGATGGATGGATGGCTGGATGGATGGATGAATGGTGAGTGGATGGATGGATGGATGAGAGGATGGGTGGATGCATGGGTGGATGGGTGGATGATGATGGTGATGAAAGTTGGGAGGCTGGAATGGGAAAATGGGTGGTGGATGATGGAAGATGAATGGACAGATGGTTGGAGGGACAGATGAAGGACAGATACAGGCATGGAGGCATGCTGGGGTGAAAGGGGAGGAAGGCAGGCCATGGGTGGGTGGAAGAACGAATAGACGGATAGGGGGATGGATGGATTAATGGGTAGATGGATGGGTGGGTGGGTGGATGATGAATGGGTGATGATGCACAGATGGACAGATTGGCCTGTGGTGAGTGACAGATGGATGAATACATTAGTGTGGTTGGGTGGACGGGTGGGTGGATGGATGTACGTTGTGGATCCTGCAATTACTGGAGCCAGCACAGATGAGGAAAGGGTGAGTTTGGGGAGGTGGGAGCTGTCACTTATCAGAGATAACCACGTCTCTTCCCACAAGAGGAGTCAGAGATCTTCCAGTCAGATGCCGGCTTTCACCTCCACACTGTACTTTAAGGTCTAAGTTTCTTCATAACCATGCCCTTAGTGTTTGAGATTAGTGTCCTGGGTCCATTGTTTTTAAATCATGGAAATGCCGTCAGGAAAGTTACTTAAGGCTTGAGTGCTTGTTGAGGAGAGACAGAGATGGAGGGAGGGGGAAGGAGGGAGAGAGGTGGTGTTGGGTGGTGGGCAGCCCCACGATTTGCCTCCAGACTGTTAGTGGGGAACGCTTGGCCTGGCAGGCTGGCTCCCAATCTGTGACTCGGGGCTTGGACCTAGTGAGGCGTCTGTCTGAACAGGGCCGCCTGCCCACGTGCGAGCTCCCCGCCTCACCTGTGGGCCCTGGGCCTGTCCCTGGCTGTGGCCGTGCCTCCCCCTGGGGCCCTGTCCCTGCTTGGTCTCTGGGTGGCTCAGGCAGTCAGCTTCCTCTCCAAGGACCTACTGTGTGACAAGCGAGCTGTGGCCGCTGTCCCCGGCATTTGCTGTCTTCTGGGGGCAACCAGCCGCATCCTGATCCCAAGGTGGTGGGTGCCTGCGGAGGTGCCCGTGCAGTGTGGCACCGAGGGGGTGGCACCCCGGGAGCCGGGATAGGTACCCCGGGAGTAGGAGGGAGAGCCGTCTGCGTGGGTGCTCACGGTCCCTGGGGAAGGCAGTGGGTGTCCCAGGGGACAGAGGCTTGGTACCCATGTGAGTTTGAGGCCCAGCTGCACCTCTTTGAGCAGAACCACCTCCTTTCTCTGCCTGGACGGCCTTGGCTCCCCGCTCCCCAAGCTGAGCCCAGGGCCTCTCTCCAAGCAGACACACCATCATGCTTGTAAGGCCAGACAGTCAGGGGACTGAGCGAGGACACAAATCACCGAGCCTGCAGGAAGGACCTCGAGGCTGCAGGTGCATGATGGAGACCTCCCGTACCCCGACGGTCTGCTTAAGTATACTTCGAATTCTTACTGAATTATATATGAAGTTTTCTACAACACTAATGGATGTACTCAATGTGTTAACGGAGGGACCATCCTGACCTGTAATAATATCCAGTGAATTATGAGAAGTAAGAGTTTAAATAAACTGTGTTTTTTAATCATAACAAGCAAGTTCCCACCCTCAGCAGCCCAGTGAGTGCTGGACCTCCCCCGCTTTCTGGAAGAGAGACCATGAGGACATGCCCCTTGGCCACACGCCACTGGCTGCGGAGGACCAGGGCCAGAGGGTGGTACTCGGGGCCACTGGCGACCAGGCTCCTCCCCCGCGGCGCCCTCCAGCCTCATCCTGTGGGCTTTCCCAGCGCCTGCCCTTCTGCCAGAGGCGTTTGGAGCAGGAGGCTAGCTGGCTATGAGCGGTCAGACCCTTCAACGTTTGATTTGCACGGGGCTGCTTGTCATTGTGTTAATTAAAGTTCGATGGTGCTGGCAGCAGCGAGCGTGTGGAGGGAGCGTGTCCAGTCTGGAGCAGTGGCACGTTGGCCTTTGTGTGTCGCCGGCCAACAAAGGTGTGTCTCGTCAAAGCTGCGGTTTTTCCAGTGGTCACGTATGGATATGAGAGCTGGACCATAAAGCTGAGCACCAACAAATCGATGCTTTTGAACTGTGGTGTTGGACAAGACTCCTGAGAGTCCCTTGGACTGCAAGAAGATTCAACCAGTCCATCCTAAAGGAAATCAGTCCTGAATATTCATTGGAAGGACTGATGCTGAAGCTGAAGCTCCAATACTTTGGCCACCTGATGCGAAGAGCTGACTCATTTGAAAAGACCCTGATGCTGGGAAAGATTGAGGGCAGGAGGAGAAGGGGACGACAGAGGATGAGATGGTTGGATGGCATCACTGACTCGATGGACATGAGTTTGAGTAAACTCCGGGAGTTGGTGGTGGACAGGGAGACCCGGGGTGCTGCGGTCCATGAGGTCACAAAGAGTTGGACATGACTGAGCCACTGAACTGAACTGTCACTGGCCGAGATCCTCCGGGAGGGAGTGGCGAGGGGAGTGGGGGGAACTCCGCGCTTGGTTGCTGAGAAAGGAGCAAACACAGTGTTTCTGCTAGCCGGTGGCCGGGAGGGGCGCCCACGAGCCTTCCCAGAGCACACCCCCCACCCCCATCTGGGCCCATCAGGCCCATCCACACCTCCCGTCTCACCCCATGACCTTGCCGGCCTGTCCCTGAAACACAGGACCCCTCCCTCAGCAGCGTGGCTCCTGCAGGGCTCTGCACGCCTGGCTCCCACCGCCCGCCCTGAGCTTGAGTCCTGGGGTGGGGCCACCCAGTCACTCAGCACACAGAGTCCCCTCAGAGTGGATCCTGCCTCCCCTGCCTGCTGTTCGCACCTTGGCCCTCTCACTGGACGGCTCGGGGGTGGCAGGTGGACAGTGCCTGTGGGCCAGTTGGTGAACAATGCCCGGAGCACAGGGTTGAGAGAGGTTCTGGGCTGCATCTGGGCTGCAGTCCCTTCCTGACCTCCGCCTTCTCCAGTCCCTTCCCAGGAGCCTTTGGAAGGGCCCCTGAGCCCAGCAGGTGCTTCTGTTTGCAGAAGGACTGGCCCCCAGAGAGAGGAGAGGCAGCCCAGGCCTCCCCACGTGGGCTCGAGGTGACAGGCAGGGGCCTCTCACTCCAGACGGGCCCTGCGTGAGGCAGACGTGCTTCAGTTCAATTTTATCTCTGACTTTCTCTCTGGTGTCTGGCCCAAGCTCCGAACACAAATGCTCACATCTGGAGGTCGACAGAAGGGGGATGCAGACCCCGCCCCGTGGCGCAGCTCTCTCTCCTCTCCCCTCCCTCCCCTCCCCTCGGCCACCCCGCTTCCTCTCTGTCCCTTCCCCCCCACCCCTCCCTTCAAGAGAGCTGCAGCCTGGCCGTCCAAGGGCTGGGTTTGGCCTCAGATGTGGCGTCCCTGTGGACTGCAGTGACTTCACGGATTAGTCTGTGGCTTCCAGGGTGTGGATTGAGAAGGGGATTGAGAAGGTCTGCTTCGCTCTCCAGACTGACGGCTGGGGTCTGGATGCCCATCCCCCGGTGTGACCCTAAAGGAACACAGAGAAAGATTCAGTGAAGGACAGTGGGTACAGGGGGGCAGGCTGTCCAGGATGGCCTCTCCTTGCTGGGGGAGGTCCCTGGAGAGGCGCTGCCTGTCCTAGGCCGTAGACCACCCAGTGGAGGGGAAGGACACCTCCCCTCCAGGGTCAGCACGCAGCAGCCGGCCGGTGGTTCCAGGCCTTGGCTGATTTGTGTAGCCCAGAAACATCTGTTGAGGTCGTAACCCCCAGCAGCTGTGTGTGCGACCTTATTTGGAAATAGAGACTTTGCAGCCGTAATCAATCAGAGGAAGGGGAGGTCCTCCCAGAGTTGCTGCTGCTGCTGCTAAGTCGCTTCAGTCATGTCTGATTCTGCTCGACCCCTGAGACAGCAGCCTACCAGGCTTCCCCGTCCCTGGGATTCTCCAGGCAAGAACACTGGAGTGGGTTGCCATATCCTTCTCCAATGCATGAAAGTGAAAAGTGAAAGTGAAGTCGCTCAGTCGTGTCCAACTCTGAGCGACCCCATGGACTGCAGCCTACCAGGCTCTTCCATCCATGGGATTTTCCAGGCAACAGTACTGGAGTGGGGTGCCATTGCCTTCTCCGCCTCCCAGAGTTAGGGAGGACCTAATGCAAAGACCTGAGAAGATGAAGCTTGGGCAGGCAGGCAGGGAGGGAATCAGCGACACGTGCAGATAAGGCAGAGACTGGCGTGATGCGCTGCCGCCCTAGGAGGGCCAGGGTCAGCCTGCCGCCCCTGGGAGCTGGGCCGGCCCTCCCCCTGGGCCTCCAGGAGGAGCCCTGACTCCGGACTTTTGGCCTCCAGGCCCTGAGGGAGCGGACCTCTGTTGTTTAGAGCCGCCCAGCCTGTGGGAATTTGGTGGCAGCCCTAGGGGCCAGTGCCAGCCCGGCCTTCCCTGCCTGTGGTCTCTCTGACCGGCAGGACCGCCGTCCTCATCGCAGCTGTCTCTGCCCCCATCCCCTCCCTCTCTCATGGGGTGACGACGCGGTTGCTCCGTGCCCTGGGCTGGGTTCCCGTGATCCCTGTGGCAGCTTTGCAGCAAGGGATGATGGTCCCCATTTCCTGCTCCATCTAAATGGTAACGCAGAGGCTATCCCACTGCCTGGCCCTCTGGTTCCCCGTCTGCCATCCATCCCCAGTGGGACCCGCTCCCCTGTGCTGGGACACTTGTGGTCGGGTGCTGGGCATGGGCTGCCATGGGGCAACAGCATCTGTTTGCCGCGTCCTCTGTTCACAGGGGAGATACATGCCCAGATGTGACAGAGCAATGTCATCTCACTGGGCAGCTCTCGGATCCCCAGATAAGCTGTTGATCGGACGGCTCCTCCAGTCTCTCACTATCTGGCTTTATTTCGCTGTAATAGCGGGGAAGATGCAGTTGGTAACGACCCGTGACAGCTGCTATATTGATATTCCCAGTCTTGGGGAGAGAGACAGGAAAAAAAAATAAACTCTTGATAAAAGTATGATTGAAGATTAATAGTTGTCTGGTGACGATTCACAATGAAACAGGCCGTAAAGAGATTACTTGTCTGCAGAGTCCAATTGCTCCTGGCTGCAGAGAAGCTGGCGTTCAGAGAGGGTGCTGCTGGGCCGGGGGGGACGGGTGCCTCCGTGTGGGCCCTCGGGCTGGCCCCGGGGCTCGTGGCGGTTTCAGAAACTCTTGGCCGGTGGCTTGGAAGGGTCCCAGCTTGGGGAGGGCAGATGGAAATTGCTTTGGAAAATTTGGAAATTGCTGTTTATTTATTTATATGCCAGCATGTTTCAGGAGGGATTTAAAGAGGCTTAGAAATTGCTTTGTCTAAGAAGCTCCTAGTAATCCTCAAGGCTCTTCCCCTGCGGTGCAGCGGATCCTGTGGCATCAGAGAGCCAGGTGGGGGAGGCTGGGCCATGAATGAGACCCAGGCCCTTGTGCTGACAATAAGGAAGCTGGGGCCCGTTGGACTGCAGGGACCTCAGTGCCATGGGTGGAAAAGCCAGGACTGAAAACGACTCACTGACTCATTCATTCATTCTCTCATTCATGTTTTCGTTGGAATCCTGCATCCCATGTGAAATTCTGTTCATCAGAAGAAACCAAGAGACTAGCTACAAACTGGGACAAGTTATCTTGCTGCAAATATAACCAAAGAAAGGTCCATGTCCTGAATACAGAGATGCTGCTTGCACCTCCGCCCAGAGGAGACCCCCTTGGCCAGTGAGGACAGGAAGTGGCCTTGGTCACTGGCCATCAGGGGAGGAAGGTCCAAGTTCTGGAGGATGTGACGGTGCCAGTTAAATTGGCAAAAATTACGAATTGGAGATGAAAATCACCTGGATGGGGGAGCAAGGGAATGGCATAGAAGGACAAAGGGTTAAGCGTGGGTGGCTGCCGTGGCTGTGTTGCTGAGGAGCTTATGACGGTTTATTGCATTTTACAAATAACAAAGTAAGTGTATTCGTTCCCCATGGCCACCAAACAAATTGGCACAAACTAGACAGCTTAAAACAACAGAAATTCATTCTCTCCCAGCTCCAGAGGTCTGAAAGCAAGGTGTACCAGACGCGTTCCCCCGAAAGGCTCCAGGGCAAGGTCCTTTGCGCCTCTCCCAGCTTCTGGTGGCCCCGGGGTTTCTCGGCAGTGGCAGCATCCCTCCAGCCTGTGTTTCTGTCTTCACGTGGCCTCCCCGCTCCCGGGGTGTCCCTCTGGGTCCGCCTCTCCTCTGTGTCTTATGAGGACAGCAACCATTGAAACAGGAGTCGACCCTCGATTTAGGATTATCTCATTTTGAGACCCTTAACTACATCTGAAAAGACCTCTTTTCTGAACAAGGCCCCATCCACAGTTTCTGGGGTTTGGGGCATGGGCGTACCTTGGGGGGGTCGTTCTGTCCACTACAGGGAGTGGGTGAGGGAGCAGACAGGGTGGGTGTGAACAGGGATGGAAGCAGGTCACGTGGGGAGCATCAGGCTTGACTGAAGTGAAGTGAAGTGAAGTCACTCAGTCGTGTCTGACTCTTTGTGACCCCATGGACTGTAGCCTACCAGGCTCCTCCCTCCATGGGATTCTCCAGGCCAGAGTACTGGAGTGGGTTGCCATTCCCTTCTCCAGGGGATCTTCCCGACCCAGGGATCGAACCCAGGTCTCCCGCATTCCAGGCAGACGCTTTAACCTTAGGCTTGACTGCGGTCTCTTAAATTAGAACGGCCACAAAAGGCAGGTGGTTCATCTGTCTCCTGGGGCGTGTGTGTGAGAGGACAAGGTCCTTCTCCCAGGAGACCGCAGCCAAGCCTCCCAGCTCAAAACCACCCGCCTGGCTGGGCCTGTGGGCCTCCAAATCTCAGGGCTTTTCTGCTTGACCAGGCCTCTCTGTGCAGAAAGCACACAGCCCCCTCCGGAGGCTTTGTCCTTCTGTGGGATGTGCTTGTGTGTATGTGCATATGTGTTGTGTGTGTGTATTGTGTGTGCACGTGGGTATGTGAGTGGCATGTGTACATTTGTAGGTGTGAGTATGTAGGTACACCTGCATGCTGTGTGTGATATATGCATATGAATGTGCATGTCCGTGTGTGCATGTGTGTACGTATGCAAGCTTGTATTCACAGTGAAGTGTGTGATGAGTGCGCGTGTATGCACACCCAGGAGCATGTGTGATGTGGAGCTCACAAGCATCAGCATCTCCAGCATGGTGGAGCAGGTCCTGACCGGTGACCCGGGATCCTGGCAGTGTCCCCAGAGGCCAAAGCTCAGGGAGGCAGAGGGTGGCAGGACACCTGTGGGGCACAGGTTTCTCCTGGCCTGGGAAACCCTGCTTCCCTCTCCCAGACCCTCATTTATATTTCTTTGTTCTAGTTTATGAATCTTCATAAGCTGTCTTAAATCCTTTTTGAACAAGGCAGGGCATAAAGAGATAAATAAATAAAAACCCCATGCTTCCAATTTTAAAACATCTTTCCCAGGCCCCTCATTCCGGGAACGATCCATTCATTACCTCTGACAACTCCCCATCCAGGCCCCAGGCGCTTCGGGGCTCAGAAAAATGAGCTGGTTCAGAAGCAGCTTTCATCGTCCTGCTAACATTTACCAAGTGTCTTCTGACACCGTGCAGGGAAGTGTCAGCAAGCGCTGGAGACGGGAGCCGGGGCCTGGGAGGTCCTGGGCTGACCACTCTGCCCCAGCTGACGCTGCAGCTGGAAGGCCATCGGAGACTCCAGGCAGGCATCAACACCCCTGCCCCCAGCAACCCAAGTGCTTACTGAAAGCCTACTGTGTGCAACCCAGGAGGCTGGGTGCCCATAAGAACTGTGCTCTAGGAAATAGCTTTAAGTCCTGCCCTTCAGCTTCCCCAGTGCTGAGAGCCTTCAGAATGGAACTTGGTTTCACGTACTGGAGGCTGGCAGGGCTCCCGGTGCAGAGAATGTGTCCGTGAAGGTATTTGCTGATTGGTTGACCTATTGATTGGTTGGTTAAGAAACCAAGAAAGTCACACTGTTAAGTAGAGGCTGAACTGAAAGGTGAGCTAGTCTGTTTCTTCATCAGATAGACCAGGATGTGCGTGTGTGTGTGTGTGTGTGTGGATCAACATCTGGATCGGATCATTTTTCCCCTTACACCCATGCTCTTTTTGGTGCCCCAGACAGAAATCAGTAGTCAGCTCCTTCCACTGCGAGCACAGAACACGTGTGAGTGTGCATGACACTGTCTCAGGTCCACTGAGATTCAAGGTCATTCTCAGTGCATCTCTGACTTTGGTGGGTCCTAAGTCAGAATTGGGAGGAATTCTGAAATAAATCACAGTGCCCGAAGCCCTTTCCTGAGATGAAGGACCTCTCCGAGGCGCAGGCATCGTCCTGGCCCCGGCCCAAGCATTCAGTCTGCCGTCAGAGGCTCTGGGTGAGTGACAGAGATCAGATACCAGGGACCTGTGAGCAGCTGGAGCTTGGCCACCATATTTCAGGCCTATCCGCACAATTTATTCAGTGGTTTATTAGGGGAAGCACACATTTTGGCTGTATTGTCCTCTGTTTCATGAGCCGGAACCATGATTGTTGGCTCTTCCATAACCAGACACATATGCAATTGTGTTTGGCTGAAGCTATTGGAGATGAGAGGTGAGATTCTCAAACCTTCGAGGCTTTGCTGAAGCACAGGCGCGGTGGATGTCCATTAAGAAAGTAAGTGAGAAGTTGGGTATGTATGTGTACGCCATACGTGGGTATGGGTTTTTGGTCCCTTGGGCTGCCCTTGAATTGACCTCAGACGGGAGACAAACGATGATGTAGGAAGCATGTAGGTGGCGGTCAGGACTGGGCTCCGGTCTGGGCTCCGCTAGGCCTTGTCCCGTTCCTCAGCATGATTTAATCAGCTTCTCTGTCCCTCGGTGTCCTCACCCGTGAAAACAGGGTTGCGGCCATGAGTCCTGTCTGGTCCACCTAATGCCGCTACTTCGAGGACTCTGAGTGCCGTGAAGCGCCCATGCTACAGAAGTTCAGACAGGTAACGTGGGACATTTCCTCCAAAGATATGTCTAATCATCTTTTTTTTTTTTTTAATACAGGATGAGGAATAATCAGTGCCAATTAAAAAACCCACAAGCATTTATCATATTAGCACACGAAACCCTTTTGCGGCAAATGCAGGGGACGCGGTTGGCGGCTGGGCCGGTTATTAGTCTACAAGCCCTGAGGTAGCTGTGGACTCCAGCTTTCCTGTGAAGTGATGGCTGAAGCTCAGTGGCCTGAGTTCAGGCATATCAAGCTTGCGGGGGATCACGGTTCTGTTTTCCTCTCGTGGGGACAGTTGTGCGGGGAGCGAGCTCCGCCGGTGGTTGTGAGGAAGGAGGCTCGGCATACGCAAAGGCGGGATCGAGCCTCAGGAGTCCCCCTGGAAATTCTCGAGCATCTACCCCCAAAACCAGAGTCTGCCTACTTTCTGCTTTGTGCTTTCACCTACACCTCTGACTTTACGGGGGCTGTCCCCCACTACCTCTCTCTGAAAAAAGAGTTAGCTTACAGCTCCAGTTAATAATTCCTGGATGTGACAGTGTTTCAACCTACAAACTCCTTTGGAAATCCTCTAGCCTGCCTGAATAGGTTTTTTCGGCCACATGTGATTGCTCAGAGCCTCCAAACTGTGAGAGGCATGAGATGTTCTAAACTGTCTAAATACAGAGTCCTTTGAGCAGTTAAAAGATTGATTAGAAATTGTACTGGTGAAAGGTTTTTCACTTATTGGGCCAATGTTTGCTGCTAAGTCTCCGTACCCCTTACCTACTGTGTCCTTGGCAGTGTATTGATTGATATAATGGGTGTATAGAAATGTAAGTAGTAGCCTCAATGTTTGTAACCTTGGACCCTTGAGTTAATTCTTTTCTTGATTGAGCCCACCTCACCTTTGCCCTATAGGAATGCAGCTTTGTCCAGTGCTTTTTTGGAGGCTGGTGCCTGACTTTGGAATAATCACCTTTAGAGAAAAATAAGTTCCTTAAAATGTTAACAGGCCTCCTGGCCAGAAGATGATGCAAATCACCTGAACTTTTGCATATGATAAGTTTGAAAGCCTGGATTCTATTAGGACCAGGCACTGCTGTCCTTGCATGACTCCACCCCTTCCCCCATTATCCTCTATGCACAACTTAAGGTATAAAAAACTATTTTGGAAAATAAAGTGCGGGCCTTGTTCACCGAAACTTGGTCTCCCCATGTCGTTCTTTCTTTCACCTTCTAGCTGAATTTTTCCTCTGAGGCGGGGAAGCTCGTCAAGCCTACTAATTTTGCCTGGGCTTCTAAGATCTGACCCGGGAGGCCTTAGTGTCTCCTCTCCTTCGGGAGAACAGGAGGACGCCTGCGGCCTTCGTAGGTGACGTAAATTCCCTGCTTTGGAATTTTATTCAGCCTCTTTTCTCCACTGAATTTCCTCACTGAGCTATCCTCATTCTATTACTCTTTACATCTCTAGTTAATATCTAATTGAAGCTATTGTATCCTGACCCTCGCCAACGCCGTCCCCGCTTCGAATTCCCTGGATCCACCGGGGCTGGACCCCGGCACAGTTGAATGAAGAACTTGGGGACTCTGGCCCTAGACACCCTCCAACATGAACTCCAAGTCATCCTCTCAGACTCTCCTCCCCCAGGGGGCCCACAAGGCTGGTCGCTGTGCCCCAGTTCCCCCGCCTGGAGAAACAGGAGAGTAAATCTAACTGGTGGGATGCTGAGTACAGAGCCTAAAATGTAGGAGTTGAGGCTGCAAAGAGGCTTCTGCTCGTCTCCTATCAGCGATGACATGGTTGACAGGCCCTGGAGAAATGTAGAGACACCGGTGGTCCCAGGGGGAGAAGGGGCACAGGCAGAGGCCCGGGCAGTGGGTGAGGCTTGACCGAGTCCAGGCTGGGCCACTCACGAACGGCACAGCCTTTGGGAATTTTCCTGGATGCTCTGAGCCTTGGTTTCTTTGTCTCCACCATGGCTGTAGTGGTTGAAGTGTGTCCCCCTTCCCGAAACATCTAAATCTGCGGGTACCTGCGAGGGTGACCGCATTTGGGAGCAGGTCTCTGCAGATGATGAAGTTAAGGTGAGGTCATGGGAGCGGGGCGGCCACCATCTGATGTGACCGTGCCATGGTCAGACGAGGGTGATCGGGACACAGACAGGCGTGGGGAGGCGGCCGCTGCAGACCAGGGGAAGGCCGGAAGGAGGCCTCCACTCCCCAAGGGCGCCGAGGATCCTGTCCACGCCAGCGGCTGCGGGGTGGGCAGGGAAACACTCGCCCCCAGAGCCCTCAGTAGGAGCCCAACTTGCTGACACCCTGATTTCAGACTTCTGGCCTCTGACTGCGAGAGAATAAATTTCTGTTGTTTCAAGCTGCCCCAGTGGTGATATATTGTTAAGACAGCGCCAGGAAATCAGCACACAGGCTGCAACCCCAGCCTCCCTGTCGCGCTCAGCTGCTGACCGGGACCGGGAGGGCCCCAGGCGTCCCTGCTGCCTCAGCAGCTGGTCCCACATCCTCTGGGTCTGCCAGGCCACGGTGCTCGGTGGGGTGGTCCTCAGCAGGAGAACAAAGGGGTCCCAACAGACCCCAGGCCCCCTCCCTCCTTAATGCTTCTTACTGGCATTTATCCACCATCATTTAGTCACTTAAAAATTTACTAATACCAAGAGCAGGGAAGAGAAAGCACTCCTGGGCATGCAGTCCAGTGGGGTCAGGAGACAGAAGCAGGTGTCCATTGTATGATGCGCCCAGCGCATCCCATGAAATATGCAGGAGGCATCCCAAGAGCGGGAGCAGGGCCGTGGAGGTGAGCTGGACGCCGGGGCAGTGTCCTCAGAGGAGGGGAGAGCGTGGCAGGCCGTGGGCACCAGGAAGGGGCGGTCCTGGAGGCCAGCCTGTGACGAGGGTAACAGGATACCAGGGCTACAGGAGCTGTGGGTTCCTAAGTGATGCCTCGTTACGGAGGGAATTTCTTGGAGGGCTTCATGCCACGTGGAGGGCTGGTAATCTACGCCCTGGACACCACTGGCATTGATGGGGTGGGGGTGGGGGCTCTGGAAATGCAGATTCTTGCTGCCCTGGAAACCAGTGATGGGCCCCTGCTGGGAAAGACTGGTGTTTCTTGGACTGTGGAAAAGACACAGCCTCATGACGGCCCCTGGGATCTGAAAGATGTTCCCCAAATCCCACATGGGACTTTCCATGCCACTTCCTAACCGGTTTCTCCTGCCTTTTTTCCTGGCTCTCAGAGTTGCGATTTTCATTCTGTTACCATGTCCGGGAGCTGCTGTCTCCCTGCCACCTGTGCGACCCGGCCTTCCAAGCCACGGATGGCATGGGGCCCGCAGTGCAGGGTCCACCGGGGATCCCCAGGGGACACTCAGCCCTGAGACTCTCCCCGGTCCCACATGCAATGACAAGGGAGGCAGGCAGGCGTGAGGCCTCTAGAGAAGGACCCGGCCATCAGGTCCGAGGGAAACTAGACTCGGGTCCTCGTTGCCCCGCGGAGCCAGCCGGAGACTGGCTACCAAGATTCCCCTGCAGCGCGCGAGGCGCCCTTTGCCTCCCTTCAGGAAGGGACTGGGAGGAACAGCTGGAAGTTTCCTTCTGCAGGACAGATGCCACTTCTCAAGGGCTGGGAAAACTGCCTCAGGGAAATTCTTTTTCCCACTCTCTAAGCAGAAGGTAACATTTGTTCATTCTGCTCAGGTTAAATTACCATATTAATTATTCAAGAGACTTAATGCGCTCAAACCAGGATCCGTATACCGGATCCAAGGGGGAACCAGAAACAAAATTGATGGGTCCAAAGGCCTTGGTAGCTGATGAATAATTAAGTCTCCTCCCCCTTGGAGTGAGACTGGGCAAGAAAGTTTATGTGATGTGCGGACAAGACGGATAATAGAGAGATAGACAGATAGCAGGTAGATAATAGACTGGCAGACACACAGACAGACACGTAGATGACAGATTGACAGAGGGGGAGAGAAGGAGACAGGTTGATAGCTGGATAGATGATAAATAAATAGAATGGTAGGCAGACAGATGATAGATAAAAGACAGAGAGAAAGACAGGAGGGGACCTGGGACCAAGTGCAGCTGAGTCTCTCTGTCCTGAGACCCGGCCAGCTGTGTCTTGGGCGTTAGGAGTCACAGAACTAATTGGGCTTAGAAGTGACCGTGATTTCATGCGTCTTTCAGCCTGACCCCGAGGGAGGGGCCAGGCCCCTGCGGTACTGGGATGGGTTTCACGCCGTCTATTTATATCCAAATCAATTCTAAGTCCATTGCAGGACTCTCTAATCGAATCTGTTGTCCTTCATCCACAAGATGAGCTGCCCGGCTCTGTGCTCCTGGGGAACCAAGCCCTTCTCCTGGTGGTGGGGCCACTCACCCAGGCAGCCGGTTTTCTGATCAGCTTAGTCTGGGGTGGGCTTGCCCTCTGTACTTCTCTGATGGCCCAATATTTGTTCATGGACAATAGCGCAAAGCGCCCCGGCTGGCCAGATGCTGGGGAGACCTGAGGGTGCCCCACTGCAAGGGATGTCCATCCTGTCACTAAACTTCTTGGAGGAGCCTGGGAGTCCTTGTGGAAAGTGGGAGTGCTAACATGCTCATGACATGTCCTCAGGTCCGGGAGGAAAGCAGGTGAGACATGCACGGCCTCTGAAGGGTGAATGGAGAGGCTGCTCCATCGGCTCAGAGCTGGACTGGAAACCCAGGGCTCACAGAGGCGGGTCCCAGGATCTGCCAGGGACCCTTGGCACCCACCTTCCTCGTCAGAACCTTCAGAGTGTGTGCCAAGCACCTAGTTCAGCACCGAGGGGAGCGACACGGCTCCCCAGGACCCCTTGGGCATCATGGGGGAAACTGCCAGCCTGAGCTGCAGAGTGGGCTGTCCCCAGGAGGGGCCCCTCCCTGCCCTGTCAGACCATACCCCCCTCTTGGCCCTCCTGGGCCTCCCCCAACTCTGAGCTGCCCCCGGGACACTGCCTTGGCGGCTGGAGGCACGGACGTCCGCAGCTCCTGGGATTGTCAGGTGGCTGGGGACCCACCGCCCTGGGCTCCAAAGTTGCATTCACGTGGCCTCCTGACTTCCATTTTCTAACCCTCTGTGTCTTCATCTTTGACATGGAATAAAAAGCGTGCTCACCTAGGAGAGCTGTTGGGGGTCAAACGACGAAAGTGCAAATAAAATCCGCCAGGGCCTCAGCACAACCCTGGCCCAGAGGAGGTGCCTGGTAAGTGTTCAGTCACTAGTTCTCCTCTCACAAGTATTAATGAGTAGTTTATCCAGGCTCGAGAATGTGCCTATTTGCATTGTAAGACACCAAATTCACACCTGCTATGCGCTCTCCTGTGACAGCCGGGGGACAGCCTCACTGGAGAAAAATAGCCATGTGATTAGATCTGGATCCAGTGTAGGGGGATCCCAGGCCCCAGACCTGCCTGAGCAGTGGAATCACAGGATCACGAGGTTTTAGAAGTGGAGGGTTTCCTCTCCTCCTGGGAGCAGGAACACGAGCTCTGCGTTCCCTCCCTGCGCCTGGCGAGTGGGGAGGAAAGGTCTGGAGAAGGGAACCACTTGCCCAGGTGATGGAGCTGGTCTGTGACCCATGGTCACAGGTACCGTGGGCAGAGGCCTCGGTCTTGAAACAGGCTCAGTGGGTAGACTCTGGTCCTTGACAGAGTGCCCCAGGATGTGCGCCCATGGCCAGATGGCCAGTCCAGCAGCAGGCGGCGTCAGGGAGCACTCGAGGAAGGAGAAGGCCTGGGCTTGCAGGACAGGAACTGGTGCCATGGCCTGCTGGGAACCATGAATCAGCAATTGTATTTCTCCGGTTCTGAGTTACATAAAGCAGCCTTCAGCCATAACTGGAGCCTGCAGAACTCACCCATCATCCGTGGTAATGTTCTGTATTATTTCCATTTTAATTAGAAACAATTGATTATGCTTCTTGCTCACCCGTCCTCCTTACCCCTAGCTCAGTGCTTTAGATAATGCCTTTCTTTAATGGCTGCCCCAGGGGGTTGCTGAAGAGGACAGTCGTATCTCAACATGCAGTTCCCATGGCAGCAGGACAGTGAGGAAACTGGCAGGCAGCAGAGGGCGCTGGGAGCTTGCTGTGCCCCTGGGAGGAAGCAGGAGGCAGGGCATGGGGAGTTCACACTGTGTGGTCAAAGATGCCCTGTGGTTCCTCATCTTGTACATCACCAGATTTCTGATAAATGTCCTATGAGAGACTGCATGAGAAGCACATGTGTATTCTGACCAGTTCTTGCCCTAGACGTCCTGACTTCAGGGGACTAGTTCTGTACAATTTAGAAAAAAAAAAAAAGAACCCGCTAACCGGATTTTTCTTCTTTTCATCCAGCACCAGCCACACACTGCTGGTAAAAGACGCCCTGTAGCACAGACAGCTGCCCATTCACTAGCAACTTGCTTCCTCTCTTTCTGGGGCTTAATTAGATCATTCCCAGCTGCTTTTGGTGCCAGGTATGGCCAGGTTGACAGGTTGACTTCCCTGGTGGCACAGACGGTAAAGCATCTGCCTACAATGTGGGAGACCCAGGTTCGATCCCTGGGTCAGGAAGATCCCCTGGAGAAGGAAATGGCAACCCACTCCATTACTCTTGCCTGGAGAATCCCATGGACAGAGGAGCCTGGTGGGCTACAGTCCACGGGGTCACAAGAGTTGGACACGGCTGGGCGACTTCACTTCTCTTTATAGCCACGTGGCTGTGCTCTAGGCAGCGGGTGTGAGCAGAAGGGCTGAGCTTCACTTAGGGTCTGGGGCCCAAGTTATCCTACCTCTAGCCAGATGTGGATCCTGGGAGGACCTGGGTAGCAGAGCCATGAGAAGGGAGGCTCCAGGGGACTCTCCCTGGATCCTGTGAAGCCTGCCTCCATGTGCTACGTGAGAAGTCAATTCCCACCAAGGTCCAGCCAGGGCACAGGTGGCTCTGTCTGTTCTCTGGTATTTGTGGAGTCACTCCCTCATGCCAGGCGCAGGACCAGGTGAGTGGCAGCTCAGGCCAGGGAGTGGGGCCCTGCCCTCATGCAGGTGTGGGCAGACAGGCAATGAGGAGTCACCCCCGGCAAGTGAACTGTCAGGAGGAGACGCAGGGATGGTGACGGTGCAGCGGGCCCGGAGGTTCGGCGCTGGTGAAGGGCCCCTGGAAGACAGGCCCTCCTGCTGAGGTCCGGGGACGCAGAGGAGGGCCCTGGAGGGTGGGCGGAAGGGTCCCCCAGAGCAGTGAACGGCCTGGAGGCGGGGACACGCTGGGCAGGCTCACGGGCCCGAGGGAAGGCAGCCTGGTGGCAGCTGGGAGGGACAGTGGGGGACCGATGGGATGGGGCGGCTGCGGTGCAGCCCTCCTCTCAGGCCACAGTTTGGCATCCGTGAGTGCGGAGCCGGCCCCTCAGATGAGCGTCAGGCTGGTGGGCTGCACACAGCACGGTGACCGGCCCAGAGCCGCCCGCTCCTTTCTCACAGCCATCTGCTCCTGGGAGAGGCCCGGGGCATCCATGACCCCCGCTTTTGCCTGAAGCAGTGGCCTGAGGACAACAGATGACTCCAATAATTGCCTCCTTTCCAGCCGCAGGCAGTGATGAATGGGCCCTGAATCCGCGTGGTTTCACGAATCGATACTGTAATATCTTTATACTGGTGGGGAGTGAGGTGAGGAAGTAGAGCACAGCCTTTGAATCTTCCCTCCGGGCCCGCAGAGGCCACGACCTCTGGGCACTTGCAGGCGCGTGTCTGTGAGGGAGGCGAGCGGACTCGGTGGACGGGGTGTGAGACCAGGCGCCCAGGGCCAGCCTGGGCAGCGTCTCTCATCCTGGGCTCTCATCACGGACAATGTGAAGAGCTCTATGAAGTGCCAAGTGGCCAGCACGTGCATCCAGTAGTCGTGATGGCAGAGAGCTGAGTCCTGGGGACCGTGGAACGCCAGCCCTGGGATGCGTTCTGCAGCGTCCCCATCTTCAGATGGTGATGAGACCTCAGGCAGCTAACCTGGTCCCACTCTGACAGGTGACATCGCTGGCTCCTAAAAGATGAAGTTATAGACTCAAGGCCATGCCTTAAGTTGGGATCAGAATAATTTTCCAGAACATTTGCTCTGAGCTTCACTTTGCCCACCGAGAGGGTTCAGGAAACAGCAGCTCGCTGCTCTGAGTCAGCTCGGAAAGTGCTCTGCCCGTGGGACCAAGGAGCGGGATGTGGGACAGGGGCCCAGAGGTGGGGCTCTGCCCACATCCCATCTGTGTCTTCAAGAGGAAAACCGGAACACCCTCTTGTCATAGCAAACATCCATCCATCTCCATTTCCTCCCCCCCAGAGCACCTAGGGTGAGAAATTGACTTGTTTGCCATTGCACCGAGACTGAAATAAATGACACTATTTCCTGCTCATCTTGTGAGTGATGTTTTCTTCTTTAAAAAAGAAGCATCACTGTCTCCTTCTGTTTGCTCAGCTGTGTGGGTTACTCATTTGTTCAGATAAGTCCTCCGAGAGCAGATGTCCCAAGCTCCTAGCCAATAGAGTGATCAGAGACCAGCACATCCATCTGCTGGTCAGTGACACACCCTTCATCACCCTCTGCGGAGAGAGCCTGGGCTCTGACAGAGGGAACTGTGTGCACTGCCCTCCACTGAAAAGGAGGTACCCAGCTTGGTCATGAAGACACAGCTCCTGATCTCAGGGCCTCATCCAGTCTGATGGAGGAGGCAGTTCCTGATCTGCTGGACAGATGGAGGGGATTCAGCCCCTGATCCATAGCCCCTGGCCTGATGCTCAGATGGGAGTGATATATCTCCTCATCTGCTGGTCAGATGCAGGACATACCACCTGCCAAATCTTATGGTCAGATGGGGGACCCTCTGCCTCTCTTTCTGCTGCTCAGATGTGGGAGATGCAATCTCTAGTCTTCATGATTCCCTGGTTGGAGCAGAAAGGCAAGATTCTTTCTTCTGAGAGCCTGGCCTCCCAGGGAAACCACAGCCTCCAGGGGGCTACACGGTCTTATAGAGGTTGGAAACCCCTTGGGCCCTACCCACCAGGTACCCTGCGGTCTGAAGAGGAGGGTCAGCACCTACCCATGGAGAGGCATAGGGATGGTGTCAAGACAGGCAGATTACTGCTCCAAAGACAACCAGCATCTGCCAGGGCTGAGGGGGTGGTTGCCTGGTTTGGTTTTATTGACTCTGGAGGGAGCCAAGAGGCACTTAGCCAACTGGTTGAAAGGGGAAAATCCAGATGTTCTCAGTCGCACTCTTACTGAGCAGCACATGTGGCAGATCCTGGGTGATGGACTCAGTGTCCTTCTGAGTCTGACCCTGGGCTGTGGCCGGGGTCCCCAGGGCGGCTGGGCTGAAGGACTGCCCAGGAAGCACTGTGAAGGCTGTGATGCAAACCCTGGGATTGGGTGGGGGTGGGGTTGGGGGAGACCCGTGTTATATCTTCAGTAAGAACTCAAGCCTTACCTGATGGGCTCTGCTGGAGAGTATCCCAGAACCCCTTAACCAGTACCCCCACAGAACACCCATCCCTGGAGAGCTCAGGGCACGGATACCCCTCTAGGACTGAAGAATGAGCCATGACCTTCATCCAATCTCAATGTCCAGGACTCTGACAGGTTTCTGGGAAAGACTCATCAGAAACGCTGTAATTCCTGGACAGTCCAGGGCCGGAGAGGGGCAGAAAGAGAAGCTAAATTCTATCTCCAGGAAAGCGGCTCCATGAGCTCTCCATGGTACTGAAACCATCTGTTTTCCCTGGCACTGGGTCTGTGTTACAACTTCTCTCCCGCCTGGGGCCACTGTGAGCCCTGATCAGAGTGGGTGCCTCTTGACCTGTGGTTGTAGGGCAGCCCCGTAGGACCTCCTGCCCAGAAGTACCTTCCCTCAGGATCCTGAAGCCCCTCATGGGTGTCTGCACACTGGAATGTGAGGTCACTGGGTCAAAGACCCAGGACCATTTTCTCTTCCCTGCACAGAATTCTACACAGTGTCCTGAGTCCTTCAATGCTTGGTCAACAGTTTTGGGTGCAGTGGACAGAGATTACATAGAGCCCACCTGATCCTTGGACCCGTTTCATTATCTAGCCCAGTGAGAGGTGAAAAAGGAGAAACAGCATGTAATAGATAAAAAGAGGACTCACAAAGAGTTTTCCATGATCTAGTTTTACTTACATTTCACCTTTCTAATAAACCCTCCAGTCTTTGCCTTTATGGTTATCAGAGTCCCCACGGCTTCCTGAGTGTGGTCTGAGGTCCACTGAGGCCTGGTCGCCAGCCTTCCTCTGAAGGTTAGAGCGTGCAGCTGACAGAAGCCAGTAACAAAGCCCAAACGCCCGCATCAGCGAGGGGCAGGGTTTCAAGAGCCAGCCTCAAGTATCCAGCTTCTCTCTATCGTTTTTGGCCCAAACTCATATTCAATAAAGCTGCAGGCTGACTTCCCTAGTCATCTGGTCCGATCCCCTCCTCCTGAGTGCCCACGGCATCTCGCTTTCTGGAGCATGTGTCTGAGTGCACCATTTTCATATTTGCTTTATTCTCTAATTGCCTGAGTATTCATCTTTCTGCAAGATCAATGTCTGATTCATCTTCATACCCTTCATCACCTAGCACAGGAACCTGCTTGACCTTTTAAGAAGTTACTGAATGACTGAGCAGCTCCTATGACTCCTGCTCCTAGTTTACTGATAACAAGAGTGTCATTAGGTGCCATGTCAAGTCCATTTTAGCGTTATCACTTCTGTTTGTGCTCCAGAGAATTCCAAGAGGCCTAATGGAGAGTATTCTCGGTTTATACGGAGAGCACAGAGAAGTTAAGGAAGCTGCCTGAGGTCACACAGCCCAGCCAGTTCGTTCCCAGAGCCTGTGCTTCCTGAAAAGAAACAAATGGAACCCAAGCAAGTAAGTTGGTTTAGTGACTGTAGGTGAATGGAGCAGGAAATAAAGTCAGGCCTGTCTTCCTAATAGACTCTCGTAGAAATCTGAGGCATTATAGACCTTCTGGTCCAAAAGAAGGATTTTATAAATGAGGCTTTGCACGAATGGGTGAAGAGGAAGTACTCTGCACTTGGCTACAAGCAGATCAGCCATGAACAGCGCCTGGGCTTCTCCACCTGTCACCAAG